>NC_044033.1:245160706-245499637 GCF_901765095.1 Microcaecilia unicolor
TAACTACTCATATTACTATTCATAATAACCTACTCTCTGATGTATGGGATCAATTGTGGCAATGGATCCCTTGGACCTGGCTCCGCCCTATTATCCAGTATTTAGTCATTGGTATTTTTGTTTTCACTATTTTTTGCTGTTGTATACAATGCATTCCTAACCTTTTTTCTTTATGTTTTCCTCGTCCATTCGCTCCAACACGTCACTCTGCTCAATATGTTTATAAGCTATTACAAACATCTCCACCTCCATCTCCAGCTGGCACACCACGGAGATTTCATTAAAAAAAAAAAAAAAAAAAAAAAAAAAAGGTGGAGATGTAGATAGAATGTATTTGGATACAGGCAGCAGATGATGTTTTGTATATTCCTGAGAATCTAGCATGTGATGTTTTTGTTCTTTCCTGAGAAAGTAGCAGAATAGCAGGTGATGTTTGTACATTCCTGAGCAGGTTCACGAGCTGTTCATGTAGAGTTGTTCTTGTAAGCAATGCATGATCATGGTTGTGTAAGCAAAATGTAACCAATAGTAATGATAATACATGTAATATCCATGAATATTCATAGAGTATATAAGAAGGGGATTGACTCCCAAATAAAGAGTTTTTTGCCCAGACACACGAGAGGAGAGTTATTTTGCAACACCAATATCCTCTCTCACTGTATGCTCTGGTGCTCCAACAGCCGCTCTCTCTCTGTATTCCAAGCCTTATTCTGGTGCTCTAATAACCTCTCTGAGCAGGGACTGTCTCTCTTTGTTAAATTGTACAGCGCTGCGTAACCCTAGTAGCGCTCTAGAAATGTTAAGTAGTAGTAGTAGTAGTAAAGTATTCCTCTGGTGCTGCAATAGTCTCTCGCACTGTATTCCAAGCCTCATTCTGGTGCTCCAATAGCCACGAAACTGGAAAAGGATGACGACAAAACGTTGAAGCCAATTAGATTAATCCAAGGGATAATGAGCTAGAGATAGGCTCATACAGTCTCCTGTTCTGAATCTGGTACAGCTGCACTTTAAGAACAGGGGAATTCCTACCTATGACGTCAGCTGAGGGCTTTGCGCATGCTCAGATACTGTCTCTACTTGGTCCAGCGTCTGCAGGGCAAAGAGCAAAAAGACTCCCATGAGAAGCAGAAAAGTTCTGTCTCCCGGTACTGGGAACCCTGTAAGTTCCAGTCCTAGAGCTGCACAGTGGAGAGGAGCGGGAGGCACTTTAACTGAGACCTTCAGGACTGCGATCCGCCTCCTCTCCTGTCTTTCCGGGGAAAGGAAAATCTCCAGCCTGATCCATCCCTGCAGCTGCAGAATTCAGGGGGAAACAGGAGAGAAATTATGACTGCCTTTGTTTTTGATCAGGTAAGAAGTTGTACTTTGTCCTGGTGTTCCACTTTCTGGCTCATGCACACATATTTGCAGGCACAGAAAAAAATAAACATTTCTGCTACCTTTGCTAACGAAATATCATAATTGTTTGAGGCTTCTGCAGATGAGGACAGAACCCATGGGGATGGGGTGGGGACAAAGTCATTCTCAAAGTTTCAGATCTTCTAGCTTCAGCCAGTAAAGAGACAGAAATTGAACTACAGAAAAAACATTATACAAAAGGGCCTAATCTCTTTCTAACAACCCTAACTGTATTATCTTTACACAGGCATCAGTCACATTCAGTGATGTGGCTGCTTATTTCTTGGAAGTGGACTGGGACAGTCTGGGAGAATGGCAAAAGGAGCTGTACAAGAAGGTGGTCAAGGAGATTCACAACTTCCTGTTCTCTCGAGGTAAATCTGCGTATTTGCCATCTTTTCCCCACAAATACATTTGTTATATATTAAGTAATTTGTATTCCTTGAGCACATTTTCTGTGTGTTTATAAGAACATAAGACGTGCCATGCTGAGTCAGACCAAAGGGCATCTTAGGCTTTTCCTGTCTTTTAAGAGATTAGTGTTTAACCTAAACTTTTCAGCAGCATCCCTCAGTATTATTGGCTTCATATCACGTCTAAGGGATGCAGGGCTGGAGTTACAGGGTGGCAAGCAGGGCACTCGCCCTGGGCCCCCATACTACAGGGGGCCCTAAAATCTCAGTGAAGGCATTTGTTTCCTCATCACAGACTTTCCAATTGTAAAAAGTGAATTTTAGTTTCCGCCCTGTGCCCCTGAATGTCTAACATCAGCCCTGAAGGTTATAAGGCTGGAAAAATCCCAGATACCAGGGCTCTAAAATTAAGGGCTTGACTCTGATAATCTTCCATCCAACAGGAAAGACGCCACTGCTGCAGGTCAGGCAAAAGATGCTGCTGTGTATTAAACCAGATCCTTCATACATGCCTCTCTTTAACCTGACAAAACTGGTATGGCATAGGGGATTTATCTCTGATGACTCCTAAAGAATCACAACTTTAGCGCAAAGGCTTGATATGTTAGATCTGCACAGGGATTAATTTCTGGGGGCAACAGCCTGGAACATGGATGTACTATTTCTTTTCAGACCAGAGCACCAGGGATATTCTGCACTGGTTCAGGGAAGAGAAGGGAAAGGGGTGACCCTGAAGCAGAGAACAGTCACTGTATTTCCTAATCCTGCCCGATTTCTCGCTTCTAACCCCAGCCCCCCTTAACTCGCCCGTCGCTCCACAGTTTCACTTCCCATTTTGGCTACAAATTAAGCTCTGGATCTGTACATAATTATATTACACCTGCAGGTAACCAGATGTCACAGATCAAATATTCTCTTTCTGCCTCTCATGTCCTCTAGGTAGAGTTATCTTTAAAACCCAGAGCTTGGACTTCCGGTTGGAGTACGGAGTAGCAAAGACGCATGAAAGAGCTGCTCCGGAGCGTCTCAGATTATCTGCAAGTTATACCCCTGTTATCCCTCAGAGTGGATTGAGAGATTTAATCATTGGCATTGAGTGTACGCTAAAGAAGCCAGAGGAATTAGTTGCAGTGGCAGATGGCGTCTAAATCGCTGCGGAAAGACCCGAAAGAGAAAAACCGTGCCAGTGAAACTAAGATGGCGGATAGGGCCATGCCGCCGTTCCCAACGCCTAGCTCCCTATGGGCGGCAGAGATTACGGAAGAGGTAAAGGCGGCGGTTGAACAGGAGGTGGGGAAGAAGCTGCAATTAATCCTGGACAAACTGGAAGGATTAGATGAGTGGCACGCAACGATGATAACAGAGTTACAAGCGGTACAGCAGAGAGTACGACAAGCAGAAGAGGATATCTTAAAAGTCTTGGAGGAGCAACCACATCTAAAGTCCCGACTCGCGGAAGTAGAAGTGAAGTTGGAGGACTTAGAAAATTGCTCCCGAAGAAACAATCTTTGCCTAGAAGGGTTACTGGAGGCACTGCCAGAGCGGGATTTGTGCACATTCCTAGAAAAATGGCTGCCTAAAGCACTCGCAAAAGCTGAGTTAAAGGCCCCTCCGAAGGGACACCACCTTGTAGTGGTGGAGGGGCTTCTGTGTTTCAGTGACTCAGAGGGCTATGCTGAAGGGTTACCCATATCAGACAGGCCTCTGAGGAGAAACCAGACAAAGAGTGCCCCAAACTAGGGAGAGTGGAAAGATGGCGACCTGAAACTCGTACGCTCAATGGCCCAGCTGTCCTCTGAAGTTCTGTGTTTGTTTACTTGAAATTTCCTCTCTGCATTTGCATTTACCTTAACTGAGAGGAAGAGGACAATGGGGGGTCAACCGCCGATGGCCAGCATTTTGTCCCCTGTGCAGCAAGTGTGGGACCGCTGCGCGACGAGCTGCCCACAGATGACTGGGTTGGTGAGTCCTTTGATTAGCGCAGGCGAAGGAGCGTCGATGCTCTTGGACCTGGAAACAACTTCATCACTCCCGAATCATTTAACCACCATGTTCAAAAGAGTGGAGGAGTGAGTTAGGAGTGTATGCTGAAAAGGAAATCGTTTACATCTGAACCCGTGTCAGCGGTGCCACTCCTAAACCCGTAAGAGCTATCAGCTTGGAGCTTTTGGCTCCCATGGAGGTTACATTGAATATCATCTGGAAGGCGCTTCAGGACCTAACGGTGGTAGTAAATAATTGGATAATCTAATCAAATCCTTTGAGAATGAAAAATTGATACAGCAAATGAAGTTCTACAGGAGTATAGGAAACACTTAAGATTTTGAAAATGATAATAGACCAGAAAAATTTGAACAAAATGAATATTATTACAGATGATTAATATCGAGATTGTTGTTTTCCCAGAGTTCCGGGTATGACTCCTAAAGTTTTTTCCTCTGTAATGATTCCTCTTAATATATTAATTGAAAAGAAGTGAAGCCTGTGAAACTGGGATTACCTTAATCAATGGGAATTGGATTAGAGACTCAAGTGTTTGTATTGTTAAATAATTTCTGGTTTTAAAAGAGAAAAAAATGAAATCAGGTGTATTATTTCCACTAATATTGGACAATAAGTATGTTTCCAACGAAATAAATTGACTATACACTGTTTGGGTTTGAAGAAGCCAACCAGACGATCAATGTGGAATAATGATTCAGATAAATAATAACTTGGAATAATCAGGTTAATACCACGTTTTCTTTGTATACTGTTGTTTAATTGATCTCTTTGTCTTGTTTCATTCTCCCTATTTTGTGGTCTAAGGAAGAGTATAGAATTACCTGATTGAAATAATTCTTGTGTGGTATTTTCTCTGTATTTCTGGCAAGTTATTTTAGTGCTTGTAAAATTAAGTTGTTATAAATAAAATAAAAAAAGAGATCTCGCGATGCTGTGAGCTGGTCAGACGCTTCGCGCTACAGCTCTGGGACCCCGGCTCCTAAACGCCCCCAAAACAACCGAAAAAGGCTGATTTACTCCCCTCACGCGACTATAAGCAACGGAGAATTTTATGGACAGATATTTACGCCGTTCACCCGGTCAGATGGCGCATAAAGCGGTGAAAAAAGAGAAAAATAAAATCGGGAATGAAAACAAAATGGCGGACAACGAAGGTGAATTGAGAACAGAGTTCTCGGAAGCCCAACTAGCGCAGATTACAGCAGCGATTATGAAGGCACTAGCCCCGCAATGGGACTCCTTGTCCGAAAAACTTGACAGTTAAGCAGCTGGCTTTGATGGCTTACAAACCCGCGTGGGAGATGCGGAGACTCGAGTAATGGCTCTGGAAGACAATGTGAGAACACATGGGCCTGAGATCGCTAGCTTGAAGCAGCAATTGATAGAGCTGACTGATAAGTTTGAAGATCTCGAGAACCGCTCGCGGAGAAACAATATAAGGTTAGTTGGCCTACCTGAAAGCATACCGGAGGCTAATATGGCAGAGTGGCTGGAACAATGGCTGGGCAAGGAACTGGCTCTGACCGATTCAAGAGGACCATTGGTAGTAGAAAGAGCCCACAGAGTAGGCCGAAAAAGTGAAGACACTAATCGGCCCCGAGTGGTAATAGCAAAAGTTTTGAACTATAAACATAAACATGAAATTTTGCAAGGCTTCAAACTGAAGAGAGACACTCTGACCTATAACTCCAAAAGAGTATTGATCTTCCAAGACTTTTCCCGGACGGTACAAGAAAAGAGGAGACAGTTTCACCCTATCTGTACAATGTTGATTAAGAAAAAAATCAAATTCATGCTAACATATCCAGCTCGGCTACGAATCTTTCACCAAGAGAGGTGGCAGCACTTTGACACAGTACAACCTGCAAGAGCATTTCTGAACGGCCACGGATTGCTGGCGGGAGACTGAGAGTGGCTGAATAACCACGGGAGTTTGGTCATGAGACATAAGCAATTTGCAAGGTGAGGGAAACACGAGAATGGGGGGGGCAGGCGGGAGTCGGGGCTCCTTGGCGTCATAAGAGATCCCCACTTCCAGCTAGCACTGGAAGGTTACACAGGGTTTTGGCAGAGGGTGAGGGGGGGAAGGGAGGGAGGGATAGGAAGAACGGGCAATTAATAATGTGTGAAAAAGAAGCTTCTGGGCAAGGAAGACGGCGATTAATAAGGGAGGGCAGGTGCCGTCGATTTCCGGGAGGGGAAGGAATGGACAAAGAATTAGGCATAATACATAGGACTAGGACTAATACAAAACAACACCATGCGACGTAAACATGCCAATTAGACTAGCTACATGGAACGTAGGGGGAATAACTTCCCCCATAAAAAGAACAAAAATCTTGGCTGCCCTAAAGAGACATAAAATAGACATCGCTTGTTTACAAGAAACATGGCTGTCAGACCAAGAACATAAAAAACTAAAAAAGCAGTGGGTTGAAGAGGTTTATGCGGTTTCGGCCCAGGGGCGGAGGGGAGGAGTGGCTGTTTTAGTAAGAAGAGGAGTGTCCTGTAAATTGACTACAATAGAACGAGGAGAACAAGGGAATTACATACTGCTCCAGGGGTGGGCGCAAGGGAAAAAATTCCACTTGCTAGTAATATACGGTCCCAATATACCGGATAAAAAATTTTTCCAACGCCTGATGGCTAGATGTTTAGCAATCCGGGAGGGGGAACTGATGGTTGTGGGAGATCTTAACTTGATTTCTGACTCCACCCTAGATTGCTCAGCGACCGCATCCCCATATTACCGAGGTTATAGATCTCAGATGTGGCAGACTTTCACCAACACACTGGGACTGGTGGACACTTGGCGGACCTTCCACATAGGAGAAAGGGATTATACTCACCGTTCCCGGGCCCACAACACACAAGCTCGCCTAGACTACATATTAACAGATCGGTCTCTGTTCTCCCGGATACAGGCAGTCCACATAGGACCTGAGGAGATCTCGGATCATGCCCCGGTGTGGGCAGATATTGAATTTACTTTGGAGACAGAGGGGGGTGGCCCAGGCTGGCGTTATCCATCTTACTTGGCTGGGGACCCCCACTTCAACCAATATATACATACTAAATGGGCCGAGTTCAAAGAGTATAACGTACAGCATAAGGACCGGCCTAAACTATACTGGGCATCCTCGAAAGCAGTGCTGAGAGGTGACATAATTGCCTATGTATGCAGAAGGAAAAAGCAGCTCGCGAACAGTATACTACAGTTAGAAAAACAAACCCAAGTAGCTAAAAGGCAATATATTAAACATCCTAATGCACACACAATGGAGGCCCTGAGGGTGACACAGGTGGCTCTTAACACTCTTATACATGAGAAGACTACCCACTCCATGAATTATCAGAAATATAGGCTCAAGCGATTTGGGAACAGATCAGGGAGATTGATGGCCAGAATAATTAAGGGGTGGGGAGGCTCCAGGGTTATAGAAGCAATTAAAGGCCCTAATGGACAGATAATAAATACTCATAAAACAATACTAGACCAGTTCACAAAATATTTTGCCTCTTTATATGGGGCAGATGTGGGGGAACAGGGGGCGCCCTCGGAGATCCTACACTATCTAGAACAGGCGAAGGTCCCCAGACTGACAGAGCTAGAACTAGAAGCCTTAAATGCACCTTTACAACTCACTGAATTACAGAAAGCGATAAAATCTTTAGAGACATGCTCAGCCCCGGGACCTGATGGATACTCTGCAGAATACTATAAAAACCTGCCGATGGAAGTAGTGGGAGATCTGTTAGCTTATTTTGAAGAGGTAGTTGAGACAGGTTCATTTCCCTTACATGAAAATACAGCACTAATAACCCTGATCCCGAAACCAGAGAAGCCCAGAGAGCAGATGACGTCTTACCGGCCCATCTCCCTCATAAATGTAGAAGTAAAGCTGCTAGCTAAGATATTGGCAGAGAGGATGGCAGTGCCTCTTGCTAGGATGGTGACCCCTGAACAGGTGGGTTTTGTCAGAGGGAGGCAGTCTTCTTTTAATGTCCGACGTCTGCTGCTGGCGATGGCTCGCTGCCGGGCGGGAGAGGACCCCGCCCTGGTGGTGAGCCTCGACGCAGAGAAGGCTTTTGACAGAGTCGCCTGGCCATATCTTTTCCAAACGCTAGAATATATGGGCTTTGATGGATGGTGTGTAGAGGTGATACGAGCACTTTACAAGGATCCACGGGCGGGACTATTGGTGAATGGAGTACGGGGCCCATGTTTCCCGATAATGAGGGGGACTAGGCAGGGTTGTCCCCTATCGCCACTCCTCTTTACTGTAGCCCTGGAGCCTCTGCTCCGAACTGTGATATTAGCGGAGGGGGTGAGGGGGGTGGATCTGGGGCGTGAGCAAGTCAAACTCTTAGCTTATGCTGATGACCTACTCTTGGTGCTACAGGAGCCAGCATGCTCTCTCCGGGGCATGTTAACCTGCCTGGAGACCTATGGACGCTACTCTGGATTTAAATTGAACTATGATAAATCCTGGGCACTCCCAATGATGCCCTCGGTGAGGAGCGCCTGGCGTGGACCTTTCCCCCTCAGATGGGCAGAAGATTCCCTCAAATATTTGGGGATACAGATACCAGCAGACTTGAAGAAATTATATGAACTTAATGTGACTGTTTTAATGTCAGATACTAAGTCAAAGCTGGAGGGATGGGAGAGTCTTCCACTATCCCTATTTGGGCGAGTGGCACTATATAATATGTTCATTATCCCAAAATGGCTATATGTCTTCCAAACAGTGCCTCTTTACCTTTCCAAGGCAGATGAACGACAGCAGAATAGACTTTTAAATAAATTTCTGTGGAGGGGGAGGAAGCCACGGCTCCCGTTAAGGATGATGTGCACCCCAGTGGAATATGGGGGGGTGGGCCTTATTAGCTTACGTCATGTGACTGTCGCCTGCGAAATGCGCCACATCAATGACTGGCATAGACGAACCTCAGATTTTTCAAACACCCCCCTGGAGAGGCAGATGTCCCCAGTTACAGACTTGGGATGTCTCCTGCACTTGTCAGATGGGGAGACTCCTATGGAGTTATGCCAGTCAGGCATAATACCGGCGGCGCGGGCCGCGTGGCGCTGGATATGCCGACTACATCATTTCTCACCAAGAATAACACCATTCCTGCCTATATGTGGCAACCCGAGGTTTCCTGCGGGTACTTTGTATCCAACATTTGAACGCTGGGAGAGACATGGACTCAAATATTTGCTGCAAGCAGTTACCGATGAAGGGAAAGTTAAACCTTTTACGGAGCTACAAAGAGAGTACAATATTCCCAACAAAGACTACTGGCACTATTATCAGCTGGCACATTATATTCGAGGCCTTCCTTGGATGGACCTGACTGAAGATGTTAAGGAAGAGCTATCGACGGCATTCTCCTTTGAGGCTCAACAGCGAGTGCCACTGACCTTCCACCACAGATATATCAAAGACTCAGCCTCTGAGTTGGATTATAAAAAATTAGCAGAGGCCTGGACCAAAGACCTCGGGACCACTATTCAGGTGGAGCACCTCAAGTCCTTTATTCTGGGCATTCGTAAGAGGTCCAGATTCACTGAGCACTGGGAGACATGGTATAAATTTGCGCTCCGAATGTACATTTCTCCACGTAGAGCATTCCACATGGGGTCCTCCGCCTGGGGTGAGTGCCCGAGATGTGGCGCAGAGGGCCTACTGATTGGACACATGTTCTGGGGATGTGGGAGTGTGGAAAAGCTGTGGAGAAGGGTGCTGCTGCAGGTCTCTGCTTGGTGGGGAGCTAGGTGGCACTATGATGTCTTATTGCTGTTTGGCAGACCCCGCCTAGGAGTGCCAGCGCCTAGAGGCTATAAACCTTTTGCCAATAAGGTGACTTTAACAGTACTACAATTGCTCCTGGCGGGATGGACATCCGGGCAGTCCCTAGGAATTCAACAATGGCGTATCAAGTTGATTGAATTGATGAGACTTGAAAGGCTGGAGATACAGGATTGGAACTCGGAGAGAGGTGTGGAATACCAAGACTGTTGGAACCCCTTCTGGAGATCGTTGTCACCTGGAGCTCGAAGCAGACTTTTAAATGTTTAAATGCTTGCCTGTTCTTCTGGGAAGGGAGGGAGGAAGGGAGGGATAGGGAGTTAACATTGGGAGGGGGAGGAGAAAAATAAAATGTTTGGTGACGCAGTTAGAAATGAAGATATGACATGATCTTGTTTATGTTCGTGTTGGAACATTGTATCAGTTGTGTTACCAATAAACAGAATTAAACATAAATAAAATAAAAATTTTAAAAAAGCTGAGTTAACGGGATCCCTCCGGGTGGAGAGAGCACACAGACAGGCGAGAAGGATTGGACAGGCCTAGAGTGGTCATTTTCAGGATCCTCAATTATGCGCATAAAGTGTTAATTCTGCAGGCTCTGAGAGCGGGACAAAAACTTGAATACCAGGACTCACGAGTACTCTTCTTTCAAGACTTTTCAACCAAAGTATCCATGGCGCGGAAGAATTTTGCTCCTTTGTGCACAAAGCTCTTTGGTTTGAAATATAAGTTCAGCTTGCTATACCCAGCTAAACTCAAGCTGATTGATAATGGGCAAGCTATATTTTTTGATCGAGTGGAAGAGGCAAATTTATATGTGAACAGAATGCTGGCTGCCAAACAAGCGGGCTAAGGATTTGCAAGTAACTGGAAAGAGGAGGAATTGAAGCAACAGGACAGGACACATTTTGTGGAAAGTTCAACCTATGTTTGAAGTTGTACGGAATGGGTTGTTGGAGTACAAAGATTTTTTTAAAAAAAAGGACTTGGGAAACATCGCTGAGATAATTGCAGACACCGGGACATTGTCGCAGAAAATGAAGGCTCGAAATTGACTTTCGTATGAGGCCGAGAAATGAGGCCTGTGGGGGTGGTGAGCTTTTGAACTGGAGGGGGGAAGGGGGATATGATGATCAGTATTTTTAGGGGGACGCTCCAACCACTGTAAAGTGGGAAGTTATGCAAAGAGGCATAAGTGGGATGAGGATAAGGGGAAGGGGATTGGGAGGGGTGGAGGGGGGAAGCGAAGAGGAGACGGGGGGAGGGGAGGTCAAGGGAACATCCTGTATGCATGCTGTGTACTTATTGTTTTGGGACAGGAACGGAAGTTAGATTTAGAGGCTGATTGTTATGGGGGAGTGGAGGCTGGGACACTCTCTTGGAATGGGGATAGATTTTCAGAACAACACTTTGACATGGAATGTTCTAGAATTGAAAAAGGTGTAACATGACTACATTGCAGGTGATGACATGGAATGTGGGGGGCATACACTCCCCGGTCAAAAGACAGAAGATATTGAAAACTTTGAATGATTGAAAGGTTTCAATAGCATTTTTGCAAGAAATGCATCTTTCGAGAGAAGAACATTCTAAGTTGAAGCGATGGTGGGTAGGAGAATTGTTAGAGGCTCCAGCAGTGGGGAAGAAGGGTAGTGACCTTAATTAGAAAAGGTCTCAATGTAGAGATAAAGCGTGTAGTGGTCGATCCGGGAGGGAGGTATGTCCTGGCCTCAGTGGTACTAGAACGGCAATCATTATTGTTATGTAACATTTATGCACCAAACACCTATGAAAAACAGTTTTTTACACAAATAATTCACAAGATTCATGCCTTGGAGGACATACCAGTCTTGGTGGGGGGAGATATGAATGATGTGATGGATCCTTCGTTAGACAGATCTAAACTGACGGGGAGAGAATTGGCCAGAATAGAGAGAGGCATTTCTAGACTGTGTGCTGCTCTGGAATTAGTTGATGTGTGGAGAACACTGTATCCTGTGGAGAAAAATTTTATGCATATTTCTAGGGTTCATTTAACGATGTCTAGAATAGATTACATTCTGTCGTCACGAGAGCTATTGACAAAGGTGGAAGAAGCTCAGATAGGCCCAATAATGATCTCTGATCATGCTTGGGTGAGAGTGCAAATAAGGCTGGGTGAGGGAGTTCCCGTATTTGGGGCATGGCGCTTTCCGGCCTTTTTATACCGGGACAGTCAATATTTGCCCTTTTTGGTAGACAAATGGCATGAATACAGAGACAATAATGAGCAACACAGGGAGGATCCAATTCTCTTTTGGGAGTCGGCAAAGGCCATTCTCCGAGGAGAAATTATTTCCTATGTAGACTTCAAAAGGAAGGTCAGAGATGGGGAGGTGATAAGATTGGAGAAGCAGGTGACAATTCTTAGGAAGCAGTATGGGCGAGGGCACTTGTTGAGAATCAGGATGCAATTACTAGAGGCGCAACAAGCCTTAAATGAATTATTGCAGGAAAGAGCACAGAAGTTGAGCATGCATTACAAATATCAGTTATATAGATTTGCAAACAAAAGTGGGAGGTTACTGGCTAGGTTAGCTAACAAGAAGGCTAGTACTAGGAAAATACTCACAATGATGGATGATACAGGAGAGCGGGTCCATACTGATGAAGGAATAAATTCAATATTGGCGATTTTTTTCAGACAACTGTATAAGCCGCAGGTGGAGATTATGATGCCTATTGAAGCACATCTTACTAGCATTGAGTTGCCACAGGTGTCGGAGGAAGAGTTGGAAGTGTTGAATGCACCAGTTGCCATAGAGGAGGTAGAATGGGTGATCAAGCAAAGTAGATTAGGTAAGGCAGCGGGGCCAGATGGAATGAGACCTGAATTTTATAAAATCTTAGGTGCCGAGATTAGTCCATTGCTCACTATGGTATTTAATACATCCATACAACAGGGAGGCTTGCCTGACCATCTTAATAGGGCACCAGTAGATCGCCTTGACTCATATAGACCAATTTCACTACTAAATGTGGGGGCTAAGTTCTTGGACAAGATACTGGCAAATAGGCTATCAAGATTTCTCCCCTCTTTGTTAATAGAGCCACAGGTGGAATTCACCTGTGGCAGAGTGATTGCTAAGAACATGCGACGCATATGGGTGGCTCTAGAAAGGGTGAGGACAGAACAGGCTCCAGCTCTGCTAATAAGCTTTGATGCCGAAAAGGCATTTGACAGAGTGGATTGGAATTTTCTTTTTGGAGTAGTGAAGGCCTATGGTATTACTGGTTTCTTTGCACAGGCGTTAAAAGTTCTATATACTGAGCCCAAAGCGCAAGTATATGCCAATGGGCTACTCTCTGAGTGGTTCCCAATACAGAGGGGAACGAGGCAGGGATGCGCGTTATCACCGCTCCTATTTATCCTCACACTGGATCCTTTATTGAGAGAGATTCAAGGCAATATAGCTATTCGAGGGGGTCAAAATTAGAGAGGTTACTTTTAAGACAGCTGCTTTTGCAGATGACCTGCTAGTATTGTTGAAGGAACCCCGTCAGTAGCTGCCAAATCTCATGGAGAGTCTATAGGAATATGGTGATTTGTCCGGATACCAATTGAATCTTATGAAATCAGAGGCGTTAGCTAGCACTGAAGAACTTAAGCGTGAGTGGGGGGATAGTTTCCCATTACGTTGGGCACAAGGGTCATTTTGGTATTTGGGAATCTGACTGCCGATGGATATGGGCAGTGGTGTGCTGGTAAATGTTTAACAACAGGCTCTCTCCCCGGTGCCCCCCCCCCCCCCCCCCCCCCATTGCAGAGCTGGCTATAGCTGGGGAGAGAGCCTGGGGGGGGTGGCAATGCATTACTCCAGGAAAAAAAAAATTAAATGATTCCAGGTTCCAATCTAATTCATGTTTAATGTGCGATAAAATGCCATAAATAAGTAAATAAATACAAACTTTTAATGTTGAGCACCTGATTCTCAAAGTGAACATATTCCAAACACTGTAATGAAAATAAAATTATTTTTTTCTACCTTTGTTGTCTGGTGACTGTTTTTCTGATCATGCTGGCCCAGTATCCGATTCTGCTGCTATCTGTCCTCTTATCTCCGTTTCCAGGGCTTCCTTTCCATTTATTTCTTTCCTTTCCTCCTTTCTTCTTCATTTCTGGTCCTCAGCTTCTGCCTATTTTCTTCATCCTTGTGCAGTTTTTCTCCTCTCTTCCTTTCCCCTCATCTCATCTCATCTCCTTCCTCACTCTTCCCTCCCCTCCATCCATGTCCAGCATTTCTTCTCTCTCCCCTCCTCTCCCCTGCCCTCCATCCACCCATGTCCAGCGACCCTTCTCTCCCCCTGTCCTGCATTCACCCATACCCAGTGACCCTCCTTTCCCCTGCCCTCCATCCACCCATGTCCAGCAGTGACCCTCCTCTCCCCTGCACTGCATGCACCCATACCCAGCGACCTTCCTCTCCCCTGCCCTGCATGCACTCATACCCAGTGACCCTCCTTTCCCCTGCCCTCCATCCACCCATGTCCAGCAGTGACCCTCCTCTCCCCTGCCCTCCATCCACCTATGTCCACCAGTGACCCTCCTCTCCTCTCCTCTCCCCTGCCCTGCATGCACCCATACCCAGTGACCCTTCTCTCCCCTCCATCCACCCATGCCCAGCGACTCCCTTCTCTCCTCTGCCACCCCTCCCGAGTTGTTCACCGGCGACTTCTCCTCCCTCCCTCCGGATCCGTCCCTCACCGACCCGTCCTTCGAATTCTTCGGGGCAGGCAGTCTTGCCTGCCCGCTACCAGCGCTGACTCTTCCCTGCCGGTTTGCGCTTCAAAATGGCCGCCGAGACTTCAGCAGAATTCTCGCGAGGCCACCTCTGGAAGTATCGCGTCCATTTTTAAAGCACGAACCGGAAGGGGAGAGTCAGCGCTGGTAGCGGGCAGGCAATCTTGCCTGCCCCGAAGAATTAGAAGAGTCAGGTCAGTGACGTGAGGGACCTGATCGGGCGATCGATGGGCGGGAGGGAGGAGAGCCGGCTCGCACTAGGGAACAACCAGTTCGCAAGTCGGTACATAATTTAGCAACCGGCTCTTGCGAGCCGGTGCGAGCCGGCTCCAGCACACCACTGTATATGGGCCAAATATATGATCTTAATGTTACCCAACTGCTAAAGGACATGAAAGACCAATTAATAAAGTGGTCCGCACTACCTTTGTCTTTGATGGGCAGAGTGCATATATATCACATGATAATTTTTCCACGTTGGCTATATACCTTACAAGCTCTCCCAATACAGTTGCTGAGACGAGATTTGACTGCACTTCGGAGAATTGTGGTGAACTTTTGTTGGGCGGGTAAGAAGCCTAAGATGAAATGGCAGCATCTGGTGGGGGCCCAGAGGCAGGGGGTTTGGGACTACCGGATATGTGTACGTACAATCATGCATGTTTATTACGCCACCTACGAGATTGGATCCTGGGCACTACCACCTATACAGATATGGCTATGGAGCGAGCATATTTTCATCCGTGGCATGTGAACTACCTATTACATGTAAAACAGGAAAAAATGCCTGAGAGGGTTAGACATAGTATGCTGTTGGGACCTTTGTGGCACTTATGGAGGGAGTTGCTTAAGAGGTGGGGACAGGATCCGTTCAATAGCGTATTACTTCCATTATATGGAAATAATGATTTTACACCAGGTAGAGAGAATGTTGTTTTCCGAAGACTTAAAGTTCAGGGAGTAACACTGCTAGAAAGTTTTATTCAGGAGGACGGAACAATAATCTCCGCAAATGATTTTAGGCAGAAATGTTGAAGGGGACCGGTAATGATCTTGGCGTATCATCAACTGTCTCACTATATACAAAGCTTTCCGAAAGATGGCTTATCGTTGGGCTTTGGGAAGAAGTTGAGGGAATTCTTAGAGGAAGATGCAGTCGGACAAGTCTCGGTTTCCTGGTTTTGTAGGGAATTGGAGAAAGGGCAACCAGCGAGGAAGGTGCAAGAGGTGGCAGCACGATGGAGCCAGGATGCACAGAAACTAATACCTGAGTGTCTCATAAGGATGTCACTTGTAGGGGTGCCACGGGTATTACACAGTGCAGATCTCCAAGAGTGTCGATTCAGAGCAGTACACAGAGCTTACTTCTCCCAAAGGCGGGCATTTCATGCAGGGGTAGTAGATAATGACAAATGTAAAAAAATGCGAGCAGGGGGGTGCAACATTTATGCATTGCATTTGGCAGTGCAGATATATTAAATCATTCTGGCACAATCTAGCTAAATTTCTTAGTGGGATCTTAGGATTCCTGGTAGTTCTCACATTTGAAAGAATGATGTTTAGTATAATTGGACAATGGGGAACAGGCACACAAGGGGAACATATTTTCTTAAGTAAGTCTTGCATAGTGGGGAAAAATGTATTCTCAATCATTGGATTTCGGACATACCTCCCTCCTACTGGTTTTGGAGGAATAAGCTCCACCAACTTATGTTATGGGAATCAAGGGGGGGGGCGAGACTCTCGTCAAAAAGACAGTGGAGATTTCTGGCCACATGGAAACCATATCTAAATAAAGTGTCTCCAAGAGCACGTAGTCAAGTCCTGGTTGCCATGGGGCAATACAGGGAGAAAGGAATCATAAGTTTTGGGGTACGCATACAGGATTTGGGAGGGTGGGTGGGTGGGATCATAGTGGGGAGGGAGATGGATGGGATAGGAAGGGAGGAGGGAGATAAGGATTTATAATAGGACACGATTAGTAAATCTAGACAGGGGGTTTGGAAGTGGAGTTGGGAAGGGGGGGGGGAGGAAATGTTAAAGCTTTGATGGTGCAATCAATGTATTGTCATTATTTAGAGTGTTTGTTATTCACTAGTTGTGTTCTGAGATGGTGGAATGTTAACTTTCTTGTGCCATCAATAAAAATTGTTGAACCTAAAACCCAGAGCTTGGTTTTATTTTTTTTTCCCCTTTTTGAATCTTTTTAATAGGAAGCAGAGATTACATTTCCCCACGAGGGTGCCTGCTTACAGAGAACATTGGCCGCTGCAATGCCCCTGATCATGAACAGAATTGACTGTATCCAGTGGCGTACCGAGGGCGGGGCAGTGGGAGCGGTCTTCCCCGGGTGCACACACAGCAGGAGGGGTGCAGGGGGCGGCTGTCGGCTCCGCTGGTTCCCTTCTCCCTCTGCTGTTACTTCCTGTTACTACTACTACTTAGCATTTCTATAGCGCTGCCAGGGTTACGCAGCGCTGTACAAGTTAAAACATGGAGAAGGACAGTCCCTGCTCAAGAGAGCTTACAATGTTCCGGTTCAGAGTTAGCAGGAACCTGTGGAGCCGACAGCCGCACGGCTGCTCCCAGCACCCCAGCAGGGAAGAAGAAAGCACCCCGGGGGAGGGGGGGGACACTGCACCCGGGGGAAGGGGGAGTGCGCAGCAGCGAACTGCCCTGGGTGGCAGCCGACCAAGGAACGCCACTGACTATATCAGAAATTGTCCAAGGTCTAATCTTAATCAGGTGGCAGGGTGTAGCTGCCTCTTTTCAGTAGACTTGTCATGAAAATATACACCTGTATGCACACACCGGCACACTGCCCATAAAACCTCCAGGGACTTCTACTAATATAATTTAAAATGCAATTTTCTATCTATTATTGACAGGCTATTCAATTCTTAATCCTGATGTTATCTTCAAGATTAAAAAGGAAGAGAAACATCTCACACAACACTATGAATTAGAGGGAAAAGAAAACATGAATGACCCCAGCATGAGTAAGTAAATGTTTGGTAGTTAAAGGGATTTACATTTTCAGATCACAGGAGATGATGTGGAAACTTAAAAGCTGCTTCCTACTATAATATTATAAGGCCATCAGTGAATCTTTGTTGACATGTTTGTTTTCTCATCACAGGTCTTCCGATTGTAACGTCTGTGTTCTCACTGAGCATTAAACAAGAAGAAGATCTTCCCTTCATGGAAAATCGTGAATCAGAGATGCCTGAACAGATTCACCCTCCTGTAACAGGTAAGCGTAAAATTCACTTTTTATTTTATTTATTGTTTATATTCGTAAAACTGCCTTATGCACTTCAGGCAAATGATAGAACAGAGAACGTGAAATATAAATAATATCCAACAAGTACAGTATAATAAAGACAATAAATAACAACCAGACCAAAAAGATAAATAGAATTAAAATACAATTTAAGATCAACAAAAGCACTAGAATAAACATTTTAAAAGCAGAGCCATCCGAAACAACAAAGACAAATTTTATACAAATAAAAGCAGATGAAAATAATCAAGTCTTACAGATGGACCTTTTTTACTAAAATGCAGCAAGTTGGTTTACAATTATAGTGGCGGAGTAGCCTAGTGGTTAGTGTAGTGGACTTTAATCCTGGAACTGGGTTCAATTCCCACTACAGCTCCTTGTGTGTCTGGGCAAGTCACTTAACCCTCCATTGACCCAGGTACAAATAAGTACCTGTAGATACTATGTAATATATAGGAACAGTTTTGAATGTAATTGCAAAAAACACGGAAAGGCAGTGTTTCCATATCATCATGCTGATCAATCCATAGACTGGTGGGTTGTGTCCATCTACCAGCAGGTGGAGATAGAGAGCAATCCTTTTGCCTCCCTATATGTGGTCATGTGCTGCCGGAAACTCCTCAGTATGTTCTCTATCTCAGCAGGTGGTGGTCACACACAGCAGCAGCTCTGGCTAGGTCTCCAAGCCTAATTCTTAGGTTTTGTCGAGTACCTGGGGTTGAGGGCTCTTCTTGAGCAAGTGCAAACCTGGTGGTGCCAGGTCCCTCCTTTTCTCCCCCCTCCCGCTGGCTCCGTTAAAAAAAAAAAATTTTAGACGTCTTTTAAGGGCGTTTATTTCAACGTTTATATCAGCGTTTATTGCAGCTGCTCACTGGGACACCAGTTCGTTACAGCTCGGAGCGAGAAGCAGGTTATTTTTACCTTTTGTAGTGGGCAGGGGGTTCCCCGTTCGGTCTCCACGTAGCTTATGTCGTCGGAGGGCGAGGGCGTGAAGAATCGCTCCCCGGACCGCGTATGCGCGTCTAGCGGGGATGCGGGGGTTTCAAAGCCTGAATCGCCTTTTTTGGGAGTCAGTTTGGGGTCCGGTCAGTGTCCCGGTTCTTCCTCCAGTGCGGCGGTTTTTCCCCGCCATAAGCGCCCATCCCCCGCTGCTCGCCCCCCCCCCCCCCCCCCCCCCCCCCCATTTTGGCCGCCACTCTGCTCGGACGGCTTCTTCTTGGGCCGCCCTTGTGGTGGGAGACGTTAATGCTATGGTCGCCCTTGATTCGGGCGACGGCAGGAAAGCGGCAAAAGTTAAGCGCCGTTGTTCCCGCGCGGCTCCTTCTCGGAGTTTTGCGCCGGATGCCATTTTGGATGCGCAGCATGTTTCTCCCCCGCTCTTGCGAGCGCCGGTTGAGGGTGCGTCTAGGGCCGTGGCCCAGGCTGCAGAAGTGCACAGTCTGGGGGGTTTCTCCCCTGAGTTCATTTTGCTGCTGCATCAGGCTTTTCTTATGCAAAACGCTGCCCCTGCTCCCCTGTCTGATAAAGGGGTTGAGGCCTCCGGAAGCAAACGCCCTCGGGTGGATTTCCAGGCCCTAGAGGACTCTGTCTCCTCTGATGTAGATGAGGGCAGCGTATCTGAGTTCTCCCAACGGTCCTTTGGGGATTCCTTGGAGGAGACGGATTCCCGCTCAGATGGAGCGGATGACCCCTCTGCAGCGCGGATCTTTTGCTCAGAGGATTTGCCCAACCTGTTAGTGCAGGCCATGAGCATTTTGAAGATTTCCTCTCCGGAGGACGTCTATCCCTCAGCCTCTGCTGGCTCAGCCATTATGCTGGGGACGAAGCGCCCGCCTAGAACCTTCTACGTGCATGAAGCTATGCACACCTTGATTTCGGCTCAATGGGATTTCAGTGGCTAGGGCTATGTCCCGCCTCTATCCTCTGCCTGAAGGTGAACGGGAGGCCTTTCTTTGGCCTACCATGGATTCCTTAATCACTGCGGTGACTAAGAAAACGGCGTTGCCGGTGGAAGGTGGCACGGCCCTAAAGGACGCCCAAGACAGAAGATTGGAGGCGGCTTTAAAGTCGTCCTTCAAGGCGGCTGCTTTAAGTTTGCAGGCCTCAGTTTGCGGCTCCTATGTGGCCAGGGCGTGCCTGACTATTGTGCAGCGGGCTTCCCCCTCGGATCCTTCCTTGAGGGCTGATTGGCCGGCCCTGGACTCGGGCTTGGCCTACTTGGCAGACTTGCTGTATGATGTCTTGAGAGCCTCGGCTAAAGGTATGGCTAGACAGTCTCTGCTCGGCGCTGGCTTTGGCTGAAGCATTGGTCTGCTGACCACGCCTCTAAGTCTCGCCTGGCTAAGTTGCCTTTTAAAGGCAAGCTGCTCTTTGGGGTCGAGCTGGACAAGATTGTGACCGATCTCGGCACGTCCAAGGGCAAGAGGTTACCGGAGGTCAGGGCTCGGGCCAGTGGTGCCCGCCCCGGTTCCTCCAAAGGGCGGTTTCAGGAAGCCCGTTGGTATCACCCGGGCAAGTCGGGCTCCTCTGCCCCCTCTTCCTTCAAGAGAAACTTCTCCCCCAAGCAGCATTCCTTTCGCAGAGACCGCCGTCCCGGAGGTGCGTCCTCCGGTCCTCCCCCAGGGTCTCGTACCCAATGACGGGGCCCTGGTCCATGGCCCAGAGCAGATTGGAGGACGCCTATCCTCGTTTCTGGGCGAGTGGACCAGGGTAACTTCAGACGCTTGGGTGCTGAAAGTCATCAGAGACGGCTACAAGCTAGAGTTCTGCCACCCCCTAAGAGATGGGTTTGTGCACTCCCCCTGCAAGTCTCCGGTCAAAGCTGTGGCAGTGCAGCAGACTTTGGACAATCTGATCCGCCTGGGTGCGGTCGTTCCGGTGCCAGAAGATCAGCTTGGCAAGGGACGTTACTCCATTTACTTTGTGGTACCAAAGAAAGGAGGTTCTGTGCGGCCTATCCTCGACCTCAAAGGGGTCAATCGGGCCTTGAAAGTTCGACACTTCCGAATGGAGACTCTCCGCTCTGTTATAGCGGCAGTGAAGGCAGGGGAGCTTACTTGCATATTCCCATCTGGCCTCCTCATCAACGCTTTCTGCGTTTTGCAGTCCTGGGCCGACACTTCCAGTTCAGAGCCCTCCCGTTCGGGTTGGCTACTGCTCCGTGGACCTTCTCCAAAGTAATGGTGGTCATCGCGGCCTTCCTACGCAAGGAAGGAGTACAAGTCCATCCTTATCCGGACGACTGGTTGATCCGAGCCCCCTCTTATGCAGAGTGCGGCAGAGCTTCAGACCGGGTGATTGCTCTTTTGAGCTCCCTGGGGTGGATCATCAACTGGGAGAAAAGCCAGCTACGCCCAACTCAGTCCCTGGAGTATCTGGGAGTTCGTTTCGACACCCAAGTGGGCAGAGTGTTCCTGCCAGACAATCGGATTGTCAAGCTTCAGGCTCAGGTGGACCAGTTCCTAGTAGCCTCTCCTCTTCGGGCTTGGGACTATGTGCAGCTGTTGGGCTCTATGACGGCCACGATGGAAGTAGTGCACTGGGCCAGGGCCCATATGAGATCTCTACAGCACTCTGCTGCAGCGATGGACTCCAATGTTGGAGGATTACGCTGTGCGCCTTCCCTTGGATCCAGCGGTGCGCAAGGCGCTGAGCTGGTGGCTGAGGCCAGACAAGCTGTCCGCAGGAATGCCTCTTTTGACCCCGGAGTGGGTTGTCATCACAACGGACGCCTGACGGGCTGGGGAGCCCACTGCTTGGGAAGGACAGTGCAGGGGCTCTGGTCTCCTGCATAGGCAAAGTGGTCTAACAACCTCCTGGAACTCAGAGCCATTCGGTTGGCGCTTTTGGAGTTTCTCCCGGTACTGGCGGTGAAGCCAGTACGGGTCCTGTCGGACAATGCCACGGCTGTGGCCTATGTCAATCGCCAGGGAGGTACCAAGAGCACCCCTCTAGCCAAGGAGGCCATGAATCTATGCCAGTGGGCGGAAGCGAACCTGGAACAGCTGTCGACGGCCCACATTGCGGGAGTCATGAATGTCAAGGCGGACTTTCTCAGTCACCATACCTTGGATCCCGGAGAGTGGCAGCTATCTGCTCAAGCGTTCTTGGACATCACGAAGCGCTGGGGCCAGCCGAGCATAGATCTGATGGCGTCATCGGCCAAGTGCCGCGCTTTTTCAGCAGAGGACGGGACCCTCGATCTCTGGGAGTAGATGCTCTTCTCCAACGGTGGCCGACACAGGAGCTTCTCTATGTGTTCCCGCCCTGGCCTATGTTGGGCAGGGTGCTAGACCGGGTGGCAAAGCATCCGGGCCGGATAATCCTGGTGGGTCCGGACTGGCCCAGACGTCCCTGTTATGCGGACTTGATCAGGCTCTCAGTGGATGGCCCTCTGCGGCTGCCAGCGGAGCGGGGCCTGTTGCATCAGGGTCCCGTGGTGATGGAGGATCCCTCCCCCTTTGGTCTTACGGCTTGGCTATTGAGCGGCAGCGTCTGAGGAAGAAGGGCTTCTCAGACAAGGTCATCGCCACTATGCTGAGAGCGAGGAAGCGCTCTACTTCTACTGCTTACGCCAGGGTTTGGCGTACCTTTGCATCGTGGTGTGAGGCAGGCTCTCTTTCTCCCTTCACTACTCCAATTTCTTCAGTGTTGGCGTTCCTGCAAGAAGGTCTGGAGAAAGGCCTGTCGCTCAGTTCCCTTAAAGTCCAGGTAGCGGCTCTGGCTTGCTTCAGGGGTCGCCTGAAGGGTGCTTCCCTGGCCTCGCAGCCAGATGTGGTGCGCTTTCTCAAGGGAGTTAATCACCTACGCCCTCCTCTGCACTTGGTGGTGCCTGCGTGGAATCTCAATCTAGTGCTAAGAGCCTTGCAGAAGCCGCCTTTTGAACCCTTGTCGAGGGCATCTCTGAAAGACCTGATGTTGAAAGCAGTCTTTTTGGTGGCTATCACTTCAGCCAGACGAGTTTCCGAGCTCCAGGCGCTATCATGTCAAGAGCCCTTCCTGCAGTTCACTGAGGCAGGAGTGTCTATTCGCACGGTGCCTTCCTTCCTGCCCAAGATTGTTTCTCGTTTCCATATGAATCAGCAGCTCTGCCTACCCTCCTTTCGTAGGGAGGACTACCCAGAGGAGTACTCTGCTCTCAAATATCTAGATGTGAGACGAGTCATCATCAGATACTTGGAAGTGACCAATGATTTCCGGAAGTCGGATCATCTGTTTGTGCTGTTCGCAGGTCCTCGTAAGGGTCTGCAGGCATCCAAGCCTACAATGGCACGATGGGTCAAGGAAACCATTGCAGCGGCTTATGTGGCCGCGGGGAAGGTGCCACCTAGCCAGCTGAAGGCTCACTCCACTAGAGCACAGGCGGCCTCGATGGCAGAGGCCGAGTCCGTCTCCTTGGAAGAGATTTGTAAGGCGGCAACTTGGGCATCGGCTCATACCTTCTCCAGTCATTACCGCTTGACTGTGGCTGCTCGGGTGGAGGCCCGGTTTGGAGCTTCAGTGTTGCGGTCAGGGATTTCTATGTCCCGCCCTGGGTGAGTACTGCTTCGGTACATCCCACCAGTCTATGGATTGATCAGCATGATGATATGGAAGGTAAAATTATGTATCATACCTGATAATTTCTTTCCATTAATCATAGCTGATCAATCCATAGCCCCTCCCAGATATCTGTACTGTTTATATTCTGGTTGCATTTCAGGTTCAAGTTTAGTCTTCAGTTCCTGTTC
The DNA here is from genome assembly GCF_901765095.1 of Microcaecilia unicolor. Classification (NCBI taxonomy): domain Eukaryota; kingdom Metazoa; phylum Chordata; class Amphibia; order Gymnophiona; family Siphonopidae; genus Microcaecilia; species Microcaecilia unicolor. The sequence continues at coordinate 245,184,136 of NC_044033.1, forward strand.
AGGAGGATCTTCGTGTTCAAGTTTTTTCGATTGAATTCTTCTGGAGTTGAGACGATTTTGTGTTACGGTGAGCTGCTGCATTCCTCTCCCCTCCGTTTTACGGGGCTGGATTGAGACATAAATTCTGTCGGCGCTCCCTCCCGCTTTGTGCGGCAGTAGGGCAGCCTTATATCCCTCCCACTTCGGCGGTGTTAGGGTCAGCCAGCTCCTCCCGCAGTTGCAGTCGCAGGATAAGCCAGATCCCCTCGCATTGGCGGGTGTGGTGTCCCTCCCCCGCTCCGCGTGGATGAGCTGGACGGATTCCCCTCCCCCACTTGTGTGGGGATGAGCTGGGTTGACTCCCCTCCCCCGTTTCGGCGGTGGTGAGCTGGGCAGAGTGTCCCTTTGTGGGTGTAATTCTCTAAGTGCTGAGTCCTGCGGATGGAGCTTTGATATCGACATACTGAGGAGTTTCCGGCAGCACATGACCACATATAGGGAGGCAAAAGGATTGCTCTCTATCTCCACCTGCTGGTAGATGGACACAACCCACCAGTCTATGGATTGATCAGCTATGATTAATGGAAAGAAAATTATCAGGTATGATACATAATTTTACCTTCCCTATTTGAGATTCTACATGGAATGTTGCTAGTGGAGGAGTAGCCTAGTGATTAGTGCAGCAGGCTTTGATCCTGGAGAACTGGGTTCAATTCCCACTGCAGCTCCTTGTGACTCCAGGCAAGTCACATAATCCTCCAAATAACTACCTGTATATACTATGTAAACCACATTGAATGTAGTTGCAAAAACCACAGAAAGGTGGTTTATCAAGTCCCATTCCTTATCAGCAACTAATAAGTGCAAAGGTTGTGTGGTAACTGTTTGGGATGTGCCCATCATATTCTTTTTTTCTGTGGATAACACTCTCATCCTTCCTGTCTCATCAGCTCGTAACCTTGGGGTCATCTTCGACTCCTCCCTCTCCTTCTCTGCACATATTCAGCAGACTGCTAATACCTGTCGTTTCTTTCTCTATATCAGCAAAATTTGCCCTTTCCTTTCTGAACACACTACCAGAACCCTCATCCACACTCTTATCACCTCTCGCTTAGACTATTGCAACTTGCTTCTCACAGGTCTCCCACTTAGCCATTTCTCTCCTCTTCAAATCTGTTCAAAATTCTGCTGCACGACTAATATTCTGCCAGTGTCGATATGCTCCTATTAGCCCTCTCCTCAAGTCCCTTCACTGGCTTCCTGTTTCCGCATACAGTTCAAACTCCTCTTATTGACCTGTAAGTGCATTCACTCTGCAGCTCCTCAGTACCTCTCCACTCTCATCTCTCCCTACATTCCTCCCCGGGAACTCCGTTCACTGGGTAAATCTCTCTTATCTGCACCCTTCTCCTCCACTGCTAACTCCAGACTCCGTTCCTTTTATCTTGCTGCACCATATGCCTGGAATAGACTTCCTGAGCCACTATTACATCAAGCTCCATCTTTGGCCGTCTTCAAATCTAAGCTAAAAGCCCACCTTTTTGATGCTGCTTTTAACTCCTAACCCTTACTCACTTGTTCAGTACCCTTATTTTATCATCCCCACCTTAGTAATTCCCTTATCTCTTATTTGTCCTGTTTGTCTGTCCTAATTAGATTGTAAGCTCTGTCGAGCAGGGATTGTCTCTTCATGTTCAAATGTACAGCGTTGCATACGTCTAGTGGCGCTTTAGAAATGATAAGTAGTAGTAGTCTTTGAAGTTATTGTGCTGAAAAATTCTTTACCGGACATTGGGGTCAATTCTATAAAGGTGCAGCTAACAGGAGCCTGAGGTAAGAGCACTTAAGCCAGCCATTGAGTAGATTCTGGAGATGCGCATGTAAGTTACAATATATTCCGTAAGTTACGTGAGAAATTGAGTGCCTCTGCCCAGATTCTGTCCATGTACGGGCCCACCTGGAAACTACTCACTCTCGAAGACGTGCATGTACTTAGAGTAATGTGTCGGGACCCTAAGACTTATAACAGCAGGGCTTTATTTGCTTCCCTGTCCTTTTCAGGATGTTGGGCTTGATAGACCTTCGGTCTGTTCCAGTATGGCAACACTTATGGCTTATTTTCGAAAGTTATCGCCGGCCATCTTCCGACATAAATCGGGAGATGGCCGGTGATCTCGGAAAAGCGGAGAAATCAGTATAATCAAAAGCTGCTTTTTTGACAGCATCGCCTCGCCAGCGAAAGTTCAAAGGGGCGTGTTGCTGGCGAAGCAAAGGCGGGACATGGGCGGGCATGGGCGTGGCTACCAGATGGCCGGCTTTCGCGGATAATGGAAAAAAAAAGTAGCGTTAAGCAGTATTTCGCTGGCTTTACTTGGTCCTTTTATTTTCACAACCAAGCCTCAAAAAGGTGCCCCAACTGACCAGATGACCACTGGAGGGAATGGGGGATGACCTCCCCGTAGTCCCCCAGTGGTCACCAACCCTCTCCCACACGAAAAAAATAAAAATAAAGCACTTTTTTGCCAGCCTGTATGCCAGCCTCAAATGTCATACCCAGGTCCCTGACAGCAGTATGCAAGTCCCTGGAGCAGTTTTTAATGGATGCAGTGCACTTCAGGCAGGCAGACCCAGGTCCACCCCCCCCCCCTACCTGTTACACTTGTGGTGCTAAGTGTTGAGCCCTCCAAACCCCTCCCTCCCCAACACCCACTGTACCCACATGTAAGTGCCCCCCTTCACCCATAAGGGCTATGGTAATGGAGTAGAGGTGTGGGGAGTGGGTTTGGGGGGGATTTGGGGGGCTCAGCACCCAAGGTAAGGGAGCTATGCACCTGGGAGCCTTTTTTTGTATTTTTTAAACATTTTTAGACGTGCCCCCTAGGGTGCCCTGGCATGTGAGGGGGACCAGTGCATTACAAATGCTGGCTCCTCCCACGGCCAAATGCCTTGGATTTCGCTGGGTTTGAGATGGCCGGCATTTTTTTCCTTTATCGCTGAAAAACAAAACCAGCCATCTCAAACCCGGCGAACTCTGGCATTTGGCCGGGCTAAACCGTATTATCGAAAAAAAAAAAGATGGCCGGCCATCATTTTCGATAATTCGGTTCCGGCCAGCTGTTGCGCCGCTGCCATAATAGATCGCCGGCCATCTATTTAGCCGGCGCCTTTCTATTATGCCCCTCTATATTACTAACGTACTCCTTTTAGTTTTTTCAATAAGTTTATTTTTTATGACATAACACACACATAAATGACCTATAACCTTCTATACAGTCTTTGGAACTCACTCTTTCAAACCTTTCACTTCACCATTCAGCCATAATACATACTATAAAAGAGTTAAAGATTTAACCAACTTGGCCCAATTGCCCCCAACGCATTACAAATGTTTTCCAAGCAATTACATATATACCATGCTGTTCCGTTGTTAAAAAATCAAGGGTTAATGCCCCTACCCTTATGTCCTTGCATTGTCCATATGAGATATACAAAATTTTTTTTGTAAAAATATCAGCAATGGAAAATACAGTTCTCCAACCAAGCGAACTCCTTCAGTTAGCAACATATCCTTATGAATTAGCTCAATGGCTCAGCGCAGCTTGAAGAGGGCTTCCTTATGACTGTATCAAACTTTCAACATTTGAATTCATTTTAGCTCCTCTTCAGCTCCTCGCTGTAACGACAAGGAAAAAAGATCTAAAGACTGCACACACCCACACATTCATCCTAGCAATTCTTTTTCTCTCCTCCCCCTCACCCTTACGTGTCCCGGCAGCTTTTTGTCTCCTGCAGCCCTCGTGTTTCTGGAATGTTATTTTCCATCCCCCCTTCTCTGGCAACCCTTCGAACTTGCCTGTACAGACAGTATCAGTATAATGGTACGAATATACTGTATGTATTTCTTTAAACATCTGTTCAGTTTTTACAAAATCATGCTATTTACCAGCTTTAAAAACTGACCCAATTGTAACTATATTTTTCTAAAACAGGCTCCCCCAGCGTCAGACCTGATATCTTAATCCGATTTAAGAAACAGGAATTCAGGACCGAGACCCAGGGATCTAAGGAAAGAGGAAAACTTCTCAATACAGGCACATGCGAAGACCTGCATGAAACAGGTGATGTGGCTTGGATTGAATGAATTCTGGATCTCCAGCAGGGTGTGGCAGAGTTTTGATTAGCAAAGGGAGTCATTGCAGAGAAAGGAGATTCAAATACGATGCACAGAACCAGCAGGATGAGATTGGATATGGTCAGTCTCCCTCTTTTGATATGCCATTGACCACCTGTTCCCATCTACTTGCAGCACAACTTCCTGTCATATGGAATGTTAGCCTAGAAAATGTCTTCTTTAAATAATCACATGTTGTAGCTGCCTATATATGTGCTTGTCCATAGATGTAAAATTAATGATGGTACTTTCATTTTTCTCCAACAGATCATGGATATAGGTATAATAGTAAGAAACTGAGATTGTGCAATGGACAGCAGAGGGAGGAATGCAAACAGAAAGACCCCTCCAGAGATAGCCCAGATGCTTCTGCTGAGTGTGAAGGCAGCAGCAGTAGAATAACAGCACCCAGGATGAAAGATAGAGCTGAAAACAGAGAAAGATCAAATGCACAAGATACAAATTCCAACTGCTGCCAAAGCCTTGTACAAACTCAGGGACGAAAAGAAGGTGAGAGACCCTTTAGAAGTGCTGATACTCAGGAAAATGTAACCACAGACTGTCATTTTGTTGAAAAAGACATAATCTTGCATAAGCCCAAGGTTCCTTACTCTCATACTATAAGCAGAACTGACAAAATTGTAGACACTATCACCCAAAAAAAACTGTTTAAATGTTCTGCATATGATACATGTTTCAGTCAAAGTATCAATATACAACAGCATAAAGTGACTCACACAGGACACAAACCATTCATATGTTCTGAATGTGATAAAAGCTTCAGTCGAAGATCAAATTTACAACAGCATAAAGTGACTCACACAGGATATAAACCATTTAAATGTTCCGAATGTGACAAATGTTTCAATTTTAACGGTAAATTGCAACAACATATGATGACTCACTCAGGACACAAACCATTCAAATGTTCTGAATGTGATAAATGTTTTACTAAAAAAGGTGTTTTGAAACGGCATAAAATGATTCATACAGGCTACAAACCATTTAAATGTTCTGAATGTGATAAATGTTTCACTCAAAAAAGTGTTTTGAAACGGCATAAAATGACTCACACAGGCTACAAACCATTTAAATGTTCCGAATGTGACAAATGTTTCAGTTTTGAAGGTAAATTGCAACAACATGTGATGACTCACTCAGGACACAAACCATTCAAATGTTCTGAATGTGATAAAAGCTTCAGTCAAAGATCAAATTTACAACAGCATAAAGTGACTCACACAGGATATAAACCATTTAAATGTTCCGAATGTGACAAATGTTTCAATTTTAATGGTAAATTGCAACAACATATGATGACTCACTCAGGACACAAACCATTCAAATGTTCTGAATGTGATAAATGTTTTACTAAAAAAGGTGTTTTGAAACGGCATAAAATGATTCATACAGGCTACAAACCATTTAAATGTTCTGAATGTGATAAATGTTTCACTCAAAAAAGTGTTTTGAAACGGCATAAAATGACTCACACAGGCTACAAACCATTTAAATGTTCCGAATGTGACAAATGTTTCAGTTTTGAAGGTAAATTGCAACAACATGTGATGACTCACTCAGGACACAAACCATTCAAATGTTCTGAATGTGATAAAAGCTTCAGTCAAAGATCAAATTTACAACAGCATAAAGTGACTCACACAGGAAAGAAACCATTTAAATGTTCCGAATGTGATAAAAGTTTCAGTCAAAGATCAAATTTACAAACGCATAAAATGATTCACACAGACCACAAACCATTTAAATGTTCCGAATGTGACAAATGTTTCAATTTTAAAGGTAAATTGCAACAACATATGATGACTCACTCAGGACAAAAAACATTTAAATGTTCCGAATGTGACAAATGTTTCAATTTTAAAGGTAAATTGCAACAACATATGATGACTCACTCAGGACACAAACCATTCAAATGTTCTGAATGTGATAAATGTTTCACTCAAAAAGGTGTTTTGAAACGGCATAAAATGATTCATACAGGCTACAAACCATTTAAATGTTCTGAATGTGATAAAAGTTTCAGTCAAAGATCAAATTTACAACAACATAAAATGACTCACACAGGCCACAAACCATTTAAATGTTCTGAATGTGACAAATGTTTCCGTTTTAAAGGTAAATTGCAACAACATATGATGACTCACTCAGGACACAAACCATTCAAATGTTCTGAATGTGATAAATGTTTCACTCAAAAATGTGTTTTGAAACGGCATAAAATGACTCACACAGGCTACAAACCATTTAAATGTTCTGAATGTGATAAATGTTTCACTCAAAAAAGTGTTTTGAAACGGCATAAAATGACTCACACAGGCTACAAACCATTTAAATGTTCCGAATGTGACAAATGTTTCAGTTTGAAAGGTAAATTGCAACAACATACGATGAATCACAAAGGAAGAAACCATTCAAATGTTCCGAATGTGACAAATGTTTCAATTTTAAAGGTAAATTGCAACAACATATAAATGACTCACTCAGGACACAAACCATTTAAATGTTCTGAAAGTGATAAATGTTTCAGTCAAAATGGTGCTTTGCAAAGGCATGAAATGACTCACACAGGTTGTAAACCATTTAAATGTGCTGAATGTTATAAAAGTAAACCATTTAAAAGTTCTGAATGTGATGGTTTCAAAGAGCAAATCTACAACAGCATAAAATGACTCGCACAGGACACAAACCATTTAAATGTTCTGAATGTGATAAATGTTTCAATTGGAAAAGCTCTCTAAAATTGCATAAACATAGTAGCATAGTAAATGACGGCAGATAAAGACCTGTACGGTCCATCCAGTCTGCCGAACAAGATAAACTCATTTTACGTGGTATGTAATACTTTATATGTATACCCGAGTTAGATTTGTCCTTAAAATGTACACTCTAGCCCATCCCTATCTATTAGATTGTAAGCTCTTTGAGCAGGGACTGTCTTTCTTCTATGTTTGTACAGCGCTGCGTATGCCTTGTAGCGCTATAGAAATGCTAAATAGTAGTAGTAGTAGTAGTAAGTCACGATCAGGGCGTAGACCGTAGAAGTCTGCCCATCTCCCGTTTTGTTTCCCAATTACCGGCGTTGCCACCCAATCTTTGCTAAGATTCCGTAACCATTCCTTCCACGGGCCACAAACCATTTAAATGTTCTGAATATAGTAAATGTTTCAAATAGAAACGCCAGCTGGAACTGCATAATATGACTCACACTAAAGATAAAACATTTAGTGTGAGATGACTCACACAGAAGAGAAGCAATTGATAACTGCAGCCCAGGACAGCTGATTACAGATGAGATGTTTGAGTCTGTAAAAAAGAGCTGAGGACGGTTACTTCTTCTCCATGCCCACAAGGTCATCTATAAGAATCAGTGTATGCCAAGACTGTATATTTCTAGAACTGAAGGAGAAATGGACCTCATAGAAATAGATTATATAGAGAGAGCTACTATCATAGGCCTTCTTAACTGAGGCTGTCCTCAATGACTCCTATAGCTCCATGGAGCATCGATTATCTTGCAGCATTAATCAACCAAATCATGCTAAAATTCAGAAATGAGTATAATTCTGAGTTAAACTTTACTTTCAAATACTATGTAGTCATGTATATAAGTATTGCCACACTGGAATAGACCGAAGGTCCATCAAGCCCAGCATCCTGTTTCCAACAGTGGCCAATCCAGGTCACAAATACCTAGCAAGGTCCCAAAAAAGTTCAATACATTTTATGCTGCTTATCCCAGAAATAAACAGTGGATTTTCCCCAAGTCATTTTAATAATGTTCTATGGACTTTTCCTTTAAGAAGCCGTCCAGACCTTTTTTAAACCCAGTAAGCTAACAGCTTTTACCACATTCTCTGGCAACGAATTCCAGAGTTTAATTACATGTTGAGTGAAGAAACCTTTTCTCCGATTCGTATTAAATGTACTACTTTGTAGCTTAATTGCATGCCCCCTAGTCTTGCATTAAAATCTGATTAACAATGAGCTAGTGTTAAAACTTGAGCTATGTTTTCTGACATTGTTTTGGTTGTCTAAATTGAGCTCACATCACTAACCTGTTGAATGTTTTAATACATGCTTTTTAGATGTATCATTAGTATTATGCTAACATTGTATTCTATCTCTGGTATTTGAATTCCATTGCTCTGTTTCAGGGTAGTTCTATTATTAGGTTTCAATTTACTGTTTTCAAGTTTACCTCATTTATTGTATTTATGTTTATTCTTGGTTATTTTACTATTGTTATGCTGTTAACAAAATTGTAATTTTATGTTAAACTGTACCTGCTGTATACCGCCTTGGGTGAATCTCTTCATAAAGGCGGTTCAGAAATCCCAATAAATAAATAATACTTTAATTGTTGATATTGTTTTAGGGAGCCTGCATATCTCTAAATCTCTTTATGTACATGACCTTTGATCCCCTGGCATGCCTGAAAAGAAGGGAGAGAGTGGTGGGGGGTGGGATGGGGCTGGTGAGGTTTCTCTTCTGTCTCTGTTTACAGGAATCTCTGCCATCACCATGAATGAATGAGGGCTTTTTTTCACCAGTTAGCCAAAAAGAGGGGAGGGGGAGGGGCTTTATTTATTTATTTATTTATTAATTTTAAACATATGGTTTACAAACATAAATATCTTTGAGGAAATATTACAGGGCATATGATTCACTTAGTTTCAAAAAATCATTTTCAAATATATACATCAGCTGACTCAAAGCTCTGAATTAGTCCACTTATTGAGACCCAAGATGTCCTAAAGAATAACCCAAGAGGAGTTGGGAATTAACAAAATTAGCAAAACAAAAATTTAGGCTTCTTATTTATACAATCCCTTTAAACTATGAGGATTGCCCAGATTGCCTCCTGGCCATTATAAAATCAGAAAGTTCATCAATCTCGTAGAAAATAAATTTCTTGTCCCCATATATTACAACACATTTGCACGGGAAGCGCAATTGAAACTTGGCCTGCAATAATATCACATCTTGTCTTAATTCAAGAAATGTCTTTCTTCGCATTTGTGTCCACTTGAATACATCAGGAAAAATAAGAATTCTCCCTCCTAGAAAATCTATCTTAGATCTCTGGAAATAAAGTTTAAATATTGCTTCCTTATCTTGGAGGAAGACAAACTTCACAATTAATGTAGATCTCTTTTTTTTCTTCTTCAGTGGATTGTTGTAGAAAAGTAGTCAGGTCCAAGTCCTGTGCTTGACCTCCAGGCTGAACCTGAGATTCTTGTTCTCGTGTTTTTTCTTGTACTTTAACTGGCAAGTAATATATTTTGTGTACAGGAGGATACATTTGTTCAGAGTACTTAACCTCCTCTCTCAAAAATTTAAAGAACATTTCTTTCGGTGATATTAAGTCATTCAAAGGAAAATTCAAAAGTCTTAGGTTTTGAGTCCGCAAGGAATTTTCTAAATTTTCACTTTTCCTTATAGTCACAAAAGAGAGGGAATACAGTATACAAGAACAACCAAACAACCAAACAAAGCAAACACTGGGCCTTCAGGATTGAGAAAAATGTAGTTCTTTATTTATAATGGAGACCCGACACGGTCCGTGTTTCGGCGTACAAACGCCTGCATCAGGGGTCTAACATAAAAATACATAAAAATATATCAATAAAAAATATACATATATGTGATGTATATAGAACACAATAGTACAGAACCAACATCAAAGTAATATCTAAAAGTTAAAATACATGTGCAATCCTACATGAACATACATTCACATGTACACTTAAAAATAAAAATAAAATAAAACTTAATGGTCATAATTTAAAAAGATATAAATCGATTATCATATATACAATCCTACATGAACATACATACACATATACATATAAAAAGGTAATAAAATATAAAAATATAAAAAAACATCATTATCATGGCCTGAGGAATATACATTCATACATATGTCTACATATATATATATATCCACATTTACACATGCCTGTTCATAAACATCAGAGCATATCCACGTACATACACATATGCACACAATAATGTCATATTTCATATTCATGTGTACAGGTGTGTGAAAAGCTCGACATATAAAGTGAGCTTGTGGACTTATGGTGCACACCCACAGATGCTCATATCATATACACAACTTTATTACAGCATCACCAACTTAAAAATAGACATAAAAAAATCAAGCCTTACCAAGGGACTCCTATAGGTCAGCAAGATAATAAGTTGACAAAGATGTGGAATAAACAATCAGGTTATATTACCTAATGTAAAAAAGAACACAATATTCAGACTCAACAGCTAATAACCAAAACCCAACCTTTCTTAACCGATGTTTATACTGATAATTACACACCTGTATGTATAAAAAGCCAAAATACTATCCCCTCATATTCCAAAGCAGTCATGCTCATCGTTTCCACCTAACAAACTCATCACTGACGTCGAGGTATTCCTCCAAATTTCATAGTATGATGACAATGTGTCTCCATGCATCCACATGCAATAAATAGACAGTGCCAGCACCCTTATTGTGTATTAGATGAAATAAACGTCTGCTTTGAAATGCTTTAGCAGACGAAGAGACCAACAATTATTCAACACCGCATAAAAGCACATTGAAGCAGATCCCGTTGTCTAAGAGTATGTTCTTAAAACGGAGAACTTAAGATCTTACCCGCTATATCGACAGCTCGTTTGTAGGACGCCTTCAATCGCATAAACCGCCACAAGTGAGCACATGTGCAAAACAGTACTTAAAAGAAATATGTACAGAGACATCACGGGGCACGTCCTAATGTTTAAAATAACTCCGCATTCGCACATCGTGGGCACACTAAAATTATATATATGTATATCTCCATGCACATAGATCCCTTCATCCACATCGGACGAGCCCCATGACGTCACTGTATCTGGATCCTTCCACTTCCCCTTTTTAAGCACTGTTTTGCGCATGCTCTTACTTTTGGCGGTTGACACAGCTGAAGGCGTTCTATAAACGAGTTGTTCAAACAGCGGGTAAGATCTTTGGTTTTTAAATAATACACTTTATGACGATCTGTACCCTCTTGGTCTATTTTCATGTAGTGCACATAGATATTCGATTGGATTGTTTTTTATATATTTGAGAAGTATGCTTGCACTTTCCGCTTTTTTGTCTGATGCTGGGTTAGTAACTTTGAGGTTCCGATGTGGATGAAGGGATCTATGTGCATGGAGATATACATATATATAATTTTAGTGTGCCCACGATGTGCGAATGCGGAGTTATTTTAAACATTAGGACGTGCCCCGTGATGTCTCTGTACATATTTCTTTTAAGTACTGTTTTGCACATGTGCTCACTTGTGGCGGTTTATGCGATTGAAGGCGTCCTACAAACGAGCTGTCGATATAGCGGGTAAGATCTTAAGTTCTCCGTTTTAAGAACATACTCTTAGACAACGGGATCTGCTTCAATGTGCTTTTATGCGGTGTTGAATAATTGTTGGTCTCTTCGTCTGCTAAAGCATTTCAAAGCAGACGTTTATTTCATCTAATACACAATAAGGGTGCTGGCACTGTCTATTTATTGCATGTGGATGCATGGAGACACATTGTCATCATACTATGAAATTTGGAGGAATACCTCGACGTCAGTGATGAGTTTGTTAGGTGGAAACGATGAGCATGACTGCTTTGGGATATGAGGGGATAGTATTTTGGCTTATTATACATACAGGTGTGTAATTATCAGTATAAACATCGGTTAAGAAAGGTTGGGTTTGGTTATTAGCTGTTGAGTCTGAATATTGTATTCTTTTTTACATTAGGTAATATAACCTGATTGTTTATTCCACATCTTTGTCAACTTATTATCTTGCTGACCTATAGGAGTCCCTTGGTAAGGCTTGATTTTTTTATGTCTATTTTTAAGTTGGTGATGCTGTAATAAAGTTGTGTATATGATATGAGCATCTGTGGGTGTGCACCATAAGTCCACAAGCTCACTTTATATGTCGAGCTTTTCACACACCTGTACACATGAATATGAAATATGACATTATTGTGTGCATATGTGTATGTACGTGGATATGCTCTGATGTTTATGAACAGGCATGTGTAAATGTGGATATATATATATATGTAGACATATGTATGAATGTATATTCCTCAGGCCATGATAAAGATGTTTTTTATATTTTTATATTTTATTACCTTTTTATATGTATATGTGTATGTATGTTCATGTAGGATTGTATATATGATAATCGATTTATATCTTTTTAAATTATGACCATTAAGTTTTATTTTATTTTTATTTTCAAGTGTACATGTGAATGTATGTTCATGTAGGATTGCACATGTATTTTAACTTTTAGATATTACTTTGATGTTGGTTCTGTACTATTGTGTTCTATATACATCACATATATGTATATTTTTTATTGATATATTTTTATGTATTTTTATGTTAGACCCCTGATGCAGGCGTTTGTACGCCGAAACACGGACCGTGTCGGGTCTCCATTATAAATAAAGAACTACATTTTTCTCAATCCTGAAGGCCCAGTGTTTGCTTTGTTCAATTTTCCTTATAGTCATTAATTTTTCACCAACTACCTGGGTTTGGACTTCACTTATTTTTCTCAGGGAGGGGCTTTCTTGCCTGTTTGTGAATGAGGTGAGTAGTGCCTGGCTGTCGTATAATGAAACAGTTTTGCAGGTAAGTAAAAACCCAGGTATCCTTTAACTAAGGTGCACTAAACAATGGCTTGCGGTAGTGTAGGTGCGGGTTTTGGGCATGCGACGATCCATTTTTTAGTGTGCCTGTAAAAAAAAAAGACCTTTTTTTGCCGAAAATGGATGTGTGGCAAAATCAAAATTGCCGCGCGTCCATTTTGGGTCTGAGATTTTACTGCCAGTCATTGACCTAGCGGTAATGAACTACTACTTGGTAAAAGGACCCGCCAGTGTTTAAGTGTGAGGTTTCTGTACTCTTTTGCATTTCAGTGTTTTATTTCTGTGTACCTTTAAGTTAACTAATTGAGGGGTCCTTTTACTAAGCCGTGGTAAAAAGTGGCTTGCGATAGTGTAGGTGCGGGTTTTGGGCGTGCACAGAAATATTTTTCAGCGCACGTACCAAAAATGCCTTTCTTTTAAAATTTTTTGCCGAAAATGGACATGCGGCAAATCAGTCTTGCTGTGTCCATTTTGGGTGTATGACCTTACTGCCAGCCATAGACCTAGCGGTAAGGAATCTGTGCGGTAACGACCGGCACGCGTCCGAAAATAAAAAATATTTTCCAGATGCGTGTAGCGGACGTGCACAAAAAATTAAATTACCACAAGAGGTACACAGTAGTCGGGCAGTAAGTTCATTTTGGCGTACGTTGGGCATACATAGAGCTTACTGTGGCTTAGTAAAAGGGGCCCTGAACGTTCTAATGATGACAATTTATTTTACATATATTTATAAATGTATAGTCTACTCTAGGCAAGCACTTTTGTTAAAAAGAAGAAAAGTATTGCATTTTACATTAGTCCAGCCATTTGCTGCTAACTCTGGATAGTCAGAATGCTTGCTTGCTTGCTCTCTCTCTCTCTCACACACACATACACACACATACATACACTCTCTCTCTCACACACACACACACTAGCTGTAACATCAACAATGTGAAGTTAAAAGAGAGTCTTGAAGGACTTTTTTCAAAAACAACAAGGTAAGAGGCCCGCAGGCCGTTTTTCATGAGAAAGCCAGAAAGAGGAGGGGGAGATGGGCTGCTTTCCTGCCTGTTTGGGAATCAAGAGAAGTAATGCCTCCCTGTCTTAAAATCAAACAGTTTGCATGCACATATGGGTTTGCTGTAATTTCAACAGCGTGAAGTTAAAACAGAGCTGTTTGGAGTTTTTTCAACAGGTACTCCTCAGCCAGCTTATATGGCATTACAATAATCTGACTCATGCACAAATAGGAATACTACTACTACAGGCACATTTTTTTTTTTTATGTAATAGTGTTTTTATTGATGAATGCATAAATGATACAATATCATGCAAATCCTTAAAACTCCAGTAGTAAACATTCCAAACTTGTACTAATACATCTGAACTTCTATCATCAACATTTTTTTTATTCCCCCCTCCCTTTCCCTACCCCATCCCCCTCCCTTTTCTTTTTTGTAATATGTTTATTGACTGTATCCATTGTTGAAGAGAAAACTGTACAGAATTATTGTCAAGAAAGCTTTACAGGAACCTTTGGACTGTATCACTCAATAACCGTAACATTGTTCAGCAAGATTCATAATGAAAATAAATATGGAATGCTGTCAACATTCTGTAGTCAGTACATGTAGTTCCTGTGTTTCACTACTTTCCATGTCTCCTCCATCGTATGTCAAAGTTGTGATTCATCAACAAGTTAACGCCCACAGGGCAGGAGGAACATATCATGGTTTTAAATGCCATCCTCCTTTTCCCATCTCACAGACTCCCTTCATTCTATTTCATACTCTTCCCAGGCACATTTAAAAAAAAAAAAACCTGCCAGGTCTAATCCAGCTCCTTCCCTTCTATTACCCCACCCCCCACAAATAGTATTCTTCATTGGCCCCTTTTTGCCCCCCCCCCCCCCCCCCCGACATGATCCCTCCAACTTAAAAACACAAATCCCTGGTAGTCTAGAGGCCCAATCCCTCCTGCAACCAAAATCTGTCCACCATTAAAAAGAAAAGAATTCCCTGTTGAATGGTGGCACTCCTCCCCTCCCCCCAAGCCCCCAAGGTCTCCCCCAGGGCATACCTTCAAGAGGCAAGAGCAATGTTCACTTCCTCCTGCCTCAGTGCCGCCATCTTGGAAAACAGGTTGATGCTGGGATGCCGCAAAAGAGAGGTCAGTTTGCCATAATTGGAGCGGCAGCTTCTGTCCAGATAAGTCTTGATATGAAGTAGCATTATTCTAAGTTAGGATTCTAAATTCATGCCCTATTTTGATGCAAATATAGGAGCATACTGCCCGCTAAAATTGTTTCTGACCATCTAAGTGTCAATATCCAGTATCTCTTAACTGGACAGTGCCTCTGCACTGCCGGGGAGGTCCGTGGGCAGAACTTGGGTAGAGTGTGGAAGTAGCTGGGACTTAACCAGTTAGCAGCCATATTCAGACCACTAACTGATTAACTAAGGGGCTAAAACTAGGACAGCAAAAAGACTGTCTTATCTAACTACAAAGCTGCGTGGGCACTGTTCTAAAAATTGGCCACTGCCTAGATGTGTCATCTGCCTTTCTGGTATCCATCCCCCTCCCCCCCTCCCCGAGGGCAACAAGAGCATACCAAGCCCACTCCTGTAGGCTCCCCAGGGCCTACAGTGAAAACTATCCATTAAATGTGGAATTCAAAGGTTTCTAAAGTAATTCACGTACTTTAATAATGAATCGAAGTTTCTGACTGATGGAGCATAAATGAAAACTTTCTTCGATGTAGACGCTTTCATTTGAAATACAGAGCTATGTTTCAACAATATTTATTGAAGGTACCAACCAAATAACAGCTCATCAATTCCATACATAACATATACATATTCAAACCACTTAACCAATACAGAGCTATATTGGAATGGCACCAGACAATTTTAATACACAATTTCTAAAGCTTTAATTTTTTTTTTTTTTTTTAAATCTTTTTTATTGAAGTGTATAAAGAATACAACAAAGAACCAATGACATTTGAAAACACAATATATGCTACAAATGTTGAATTCTCAATAAACATGTTATATACGATCACATATCTTGTCTCCTTTGAAAGTCATTAAGTTTCATCTATTCATTGTCTCATTGTATGAAACCTGTTACTTAATGTTCGACAGATGGCCTTTCTGATACCACGGACACTTGTGATCCTTCCGCATACTTCAACTCATTTTCTTCTTTTATCCCTAGACCCCCCCCTCCCCCCACCCTCCCGTCCTTATAATTATAAAGATCAACAGATTTTCTTGGTGATCCTGCGAAGCAAACAATGTTCCTCTAGTGCTTATACAGCACTACAGCATATTAAAGAAAACTCTGTTACAACCTTATGATACGACTTGATACCAAATAAAAAAAAAAAAAAAAGAGGACATAGCCGCTTATAGTCGATTCAGAATATAACTCCTCGCCCTGGGTGCCAGGGACTGGATATAGGGTTCCCAGATCCTCAAGAATGCCTTCTTCCCCTTGGGGGACGATCCCACCTCTCTTCTCTCCATCAACAGTAATTCATACAATCTATTTCTCCAATGCCAATACTCCGGCGGATCAGAGTGTACCCAGGCCTGCATGATCAGTTTCTTGCCTACCAGGCTGGCTTTCCTGATGAATTGCCGGGTTCCCCCCCTGTGCGAGACAAAGAGCTCATACTGATCCAAAAGGAGACCCTGCGGAGTAAGTGGAATCTTATTCTTTAATATCCGCTCTAAAAATCCCACAATTTGCCTCCAATAATTCTGGATCTTGTAACACTCCCAAAGGTAATGATATAATGTGCCTTCCCTCTGCCCACACTTAGTGCACAAAGGATCAGCTCCTCCTCCGAATTTGGATAGTTGCTGCTTGGACATGTAAGCCCTGTGTAAGATCCTGTATTGACATTCCCTCATAGCCGCATTTCTCGATATGGTGGGAATCCTAGCAGATAGTTTCTGAAAGTCTAGTTTCAGGTTTGGACGCTTTAGATCTTGGGCCCATTTCCCTAGAATATAGCCTGTATCTTTACTCCTGTTCGTCTCTCCCAATGCTTTTTGTAAACCAGAGACCGATAAACGCTCCCCTCGTATAGAACTAAAGAATGCCCTTATCTGGCGCCCATGCCCACTACTCAATTTCCCTTGTTCTAGAGATCTGACATAATGTGCTATCTGGTAATACGCAAATTGATGGCTTTGAGTTATACCCACCCCCAAGGCTCCAAGCTCCAATAGTCGTCCCTTAGAATCCAGTACATGTTCTAATCTGGTGATCCCCATCATTGCCCACCTACATATTACTTTGTTCTCCGTATCTGGTAAAAACTGTGGGTTGCCCTGCAGCGGTAGAAGGTCTGTCCCATCCGCTGCTAGCCCCCAGATCTCATTTAACTCTCTCCACATTTGTCTCAGAGGTCTTACCAATATGCTATTGCTTGCCCATGGCGGGAGTTGTCGGCTTGGGCATTGTAACATGAAATATAAATGGTATGGTTTAAAACATTCCTGCTCCAAGTTACGGGGAGTGTAGTCTTGCCTGTCTAGTAACCAATCACCCAGGTGCCTTAGTAAACTTGCCTGATTGTAACGGCGGAGGTTTGGTAGCCCAATGCCTCCCTCTCTCCATGACCCCATCATTAACTTCAAGGGGAGTTTTGGCTTTGCTCCTCTCCAGATAAATTTCCTGACATATTTACCGATTTGATTTATGTCTTTAGCCCGTAATCGTATAGGGAGTACCTGAAATAGATATAACCATCGTGGAAATTCCACCATACGAAATAGATGCACTCTCCCATGCAGATTAAGTGGCAGGGCTCCCCATCCGTCTAATCGATCCTTCAAAGCTGCAATCCTATGACCAATATTCATCAGATGTATTTCCGATGTTTTTTTAGGAATCTGTACTCCCAAGTATTTAAGTGACTCTGATGCCCATCGCAGCGGGAACTCTGTTCCCCACAGCTGCCTTACCTTATTATCTGTGGCCAGTGCTAATGATTTTGAAAAATTTATTTTAAAGCCGGCGAAATCCCCATATTCCCTAAAGAGTTCTAATAGGGCCTCCAATGAGCTCTTTGGTTGCGTTAAATGAACCAACAGGTCGTCCGCAAATGCGGATATCTTAAACCCTTCAGGTCCCCATTTTACCCCCTCTATTTCTGGATGGTCCATAATTTCCCTAATCAGCGGGTCTAAGGCCAAGACAAATAGCAGGGGCGAGAGAGGACACCCCTGTCTCGTGCCCCTCTCTATCGGAAACAAGGGCGATTGTTCCCCATTGATCCATAAATATGCCTGAGGGTTTACATATAGTGCTCCTATCGCGTCCTGGAAAGCCCCTTCAATGCCCATCTTTGTCAGCACCGCAAACAGAAAGCCCCACACCACCTTATCAAAGGCCTTCTCTGCATCAAAACTGACCACCAGAGAAGGCCTTTTCTGTCTATCCACTGTCTCCAAGGATGCCAACAGGGCCCGCACATTTTTTGCCACTGTTCTCCCTCGCACAAACCCAGCTTGAGGGGATGCTATTAACCCAGGCAAAAGCTTTGCCAGTCGATTGGCTAGGATCTTTGCATACAGTTTTAGATCACTATTTAAAAGGGAGATTGGTCTATATGAACTTACGTCAGTATCATCCTTCCCTGGCTTTCGTAATAGTATGATTTTTGCTATGTTAATGGAGTCTGGCGTTGTCCCAGTTGTGATCATGTGATTATATAAATCTAGCAGAGGAGGTGTAACCTGTTCTTGTAGGATCTTGTAAAATGCTACACTAAACCCGTCTGGCCCTGGCGCTTTGTGCAAATCACTTTGTTGTAAGGCCAGCATCAATTCCCCTTCCTCAATAGGTTTGTTCAAAGTCTCCCTCTGCACCTCAGTAATCTTGGGCAAATTTTGGTTTATTAAATATAGGTTACTGTCTTCTATAATATCAGTAGGTTTTGCATATAGGGCCCTAAAATAGTCCCTAAACCTCCCTATAATACCTCCAGTTTCTTTTATAAGGTTCCCTCCTCCATCCTTCACTTGCAAGATCCTTGAGGGCCCTTTCTTCCCTTGCACTAACCTGCCTAAAAGTGTACCTGCTTTATTTCCGTATTGAAATAATTGATATTTATAGTACATTTGCGTTTTTTGTGCTCTTTGATGGAGGAGCTCGTTTAGGTTTTTCTGAGTTATGAGCAGTTCCTTCTTGTTCTCGTCCGTTACTTCCTCCCCTAGTCTCTTCCTTCTTGTCCGAACCTCCCTTTCCAAGCGGAGAATCTCTTTATCCCTCAGTCTCCTAGCTCTGGCTCTGTAGGCTATCACCTCCCCCCTCATTACAGCTTTGGCTGTTTCCCAGTATAGTGCCACCTCCTGCCTATGGCCCTCGTTAAATTGCTGGAAGTCCTGCCATTTTTCACTGATAAAGGGCTTGAAATTTGGGTCTCTATACAATTCAAACGGAAATCTCCATCCTCCCCTCCCATGCCCCCTTCCCGTAACTTGTAATTCAAACCATACCATCGCGTGATCCGATATCTCGCATGGGCCTATCTCTGCTTTTGGCACTTGGGAAAACAATGTTGGGGATATGAGAAAGTAGTCTATACGGGACTGGGTCAAGTGCGCCCTAGAGGTATGTGTATAGTCCCTCTGCGAAGGGTGTAATATCCTCCACACATCTATCAGGTTGAGGGCGGAGCAGAGGAAAGGCACACCCCTTGATTGAAATCTATGCAGTAGTCCCAGTGTACCACTTCTATCCATTTCAGGGTCCAACACCATATTAAAGTCCCCTCCGAAAAGGCCCCAGGCCCTGATGGATATAGGGGAGAATTATATAAAATGATGAAGGAGGAAGTAGTAGAACCCCTTACTGCAATGTTTAACACGATAGTGCAAGAACAACGAATGCCCATGTCATTACGAACGGCGCAGATTATAGTTCTTCCAAAGCCAGGGAGAGATGTACAAAAACCTGAATCATACAGACCTATTTCGTTATTAAATTTTGAAGCAAAATTGTTTGCAAAAGTCCTGGCAAACCGCCTGTCCCGAATACTACCAGATGTTATAGAGGACTCGCAGGTAGGATTTGTACAGGGCAGAACCATCACTAAAAATGTAAGGAAGATATTGGTAACATTGGAGGAGGTATCTACAAAGGCCACACCATCAATATTAGTCAGTTTTGACGCCGAAAAGGCGTTCGACAGGGTGGTCTGGGATTTTTTATTTGGCACGCTAGACGCGTATGGCATAAGAGGACCATTCCAGGATGCAATTAGAGCATTATATTACCTCCCACAGGCTCAGGTGTGGGTTAATGGAATTCTATCCCCTTCGTTCCCTATCCATAGGGGGACCAGGCAGGGTTGCCCCCTGTCACCCTTATTGTTTGTGTTAACGCTAGACCCACTGCTTAGAGATATCCAATGTAACCCTGATGTGCAGGGAATCAGGGTGGGTACAAAAAACTTTAAAATAGCGGCTTTCGCTGATGATTTGTTGGCACATGTGACTTCTCCTGAAACATCACTGAAGGCGCTATTAGAATGTATGGCAGAGTATGGGGACTTCTCTGGCTTTAAGCTAAACCTGGAAAAATCAGAAGCCTTATGCAGGAAGGAGGCCCAAGTGGGAGAGTGGCACCGACAGCTTCCATTGAGATGGGCAGAGGAATCCTTTCGATATTTAGGGGTGCGATTAACTATGGATACTACCACTCTGTATAGGATAAATGTTGACAAGCTGTTACAGGATACCAAAAGGGTTCTGGAGAGATGGAACCACTTGCCTTTATCACTAATAGGCAGAATAAATCTCTACAAAATGATCATATTTCCGAGATGGCTCTATATCATGCAGGTGTTGCCAATTCATATATTAGGTAAAGATTTACGGAAATTAAATAGGATGTCTAGGCAATTTGTGTGGGGGGGGGAAGAAGTCTAAAATGCGATTTGAATATTTATATGATGGATGGGCTCAGGGTGGGCTAGGTTTCCCCTGTATTAAGCGATATAATCAGGCGTGCCTTTTGAGACATATCAGGGATTGGACACTTAATACACATCAACACACACCGACGAACTGGGAGCGAGCGCTATTCGACCCCTGGCATTTGAACTTTCTTCTGCAGGCAAAAACAAAGAATTTGCCAACTACTTGTAGAAGAAGTATACTGTTGCAACCACTGCGACGTGTCTGGCAGTTCCTAATGCACAGCTGGAGACAAGACCCGAATGTTAGTGATCAACTTCCAATACAGGGGAATAGGGATTTCCCCCCCGGGTTAGAGAAAGGGATAATGGCTAGATGGTCGGAAATGGGCATCACTTTATTTGAACACTTAATGAATGAAGAAGGAAACCTGCATAGCTTTCAGAGCCTGCAGCAGAGACAGGTGTTGGCCCAGAAGGACTATTATACATACAGACAATTGCATCATTACTGGCATAGTTTAGATCAGGCAGCCCTGGGCACAAAATTGGGTCAGAAGATACGTGAATTCCTGGAGGGGGATGCACATGGACAGGTATCAATATCGAGCTTACATAAGGCTCTGGTCCCGCTAGGTCCTCCCAGAACATATGAGAAGCTTAAAGACACATGGAGCAAGGACTTGGGATATGAGTTGAAGGGAATAAATTTTGCAAAACTAATCAAAGGTATACCGGGGCAGGTGGGGGGAGCAGAATTACAAGAGAGTCAATTTAGGGTTATTCATCGAGGCTACATAACACAATCCCAGGCTGCAAGGGCGGGATGGGGCTCTGATCCCCAATGCCTTAAATGTCAAAGAGAGAGGAGCACATTTTTACATGCATTTTGGAGGTGTGATAAAATTAAAACATTTTGGAAAGCGATACAGGAATACCTAGAACAAGTATTGAGGCAAAGGGTGCACCCCTCTTGGAGAGGAGTACTCTTGAACAAAAATAATGCATATGGGATATCGGATAAAAACTTGGAGGGATTTTTATGTAAAGCATTTGCAGTGGGCAAAAAATGCATACTGAGACATTGGATGCAGGCAGACCCACCCTCTGTTTGGCTGTGGAGGAATAAGCTACATGAGCTAATGTTGTGGGAGGCAAGGGATGCATATGATAATTTGAGGAAAAGAAAGAAATTTCTTAATGTTTGGACTCATTATTTGCAAAATATATCCCACAGAGCCAGAAGTGCTATACTTAATAGATTAGGACCGATACAATGAAGTTATGAGCCCCTCGTGTAAGTGAATAAAGATTGGACAAGGTTGTACAAGAGTGTCAATAGGATGTATGAAGCTTTAATCCAGAGTGTAATGTTTCATTTTCTTTTGGGGGGGGGGAGGGGAAGGGGTAAATGCTAAAAAAGTGATGGGATAGACATGCTGTCAGATAAGTTGCTGTTATAGAAATATTGATAAGTTATACACTGTAAGCATTTACTATGTTTGAATTGAAGTTTGACCATCAATAAAAACCGTTTATACTTAAAGTCCCCTCCGAGTATTACATTGCCCCCCTGATAGGGGCCCAGCAGTTCCAATAATTTGCTATAGAATTTCTTGTCATACACATTGGGTGCGTATATGTTACACAGAATATATGAAGTCGTGCCTATTTCTATTTCCATTATCACTATTCGGCCTTCCTCATCTCGTCTTATTCTTTTTGTTCGCATTTGCAGGCCCCTCCTTATTAGTATCAACACTCCTCCTTTTTTCCCTTGTGCTGGTGATCCTACTGCCTGTTCTACCCAGCCCTTCTGAAATTTTTTATGCTCTGTAGTTGAGAGATGGGTCTCCTGAAGGAATGCTATGTCAGCTCTGTGTCTCTGCAGCGCCTGCAGTACTTTAGAACGTTTCACCGGAGAGGAGATCCCCCCCACATTCCAGGATATTAACCTAATTGGGGTCATCTTCTTGTTTTACAATCATTACTATATCTGATAACTTTCGTATTCTGAAGAGCACCCCCCCAGCCCCAGGGCACCCTCCTTTCTTTGACCTGCAATTGTATCCATGTACGGCTGTCCAAACCAATAATAAAAAAAAAAAAAAAAACCCTTTACACTCATTGCTCCTTTCCGTAGTTCCCCTTTCCCCTTCCCCATCTGCCCCTTAACCCTCCCTCCCCCCTCCTCTGTCTTCCTTCTTTCCTGTCCTGTTGTTCTCGCTAGAGAACGAGTCACGCCCCCCCCTTTTCCCCCCAGCGCTGACCCCCAAATGTTATATTTCACCCTTTGTTAATTATAAACTTCTAACTTTTATGCAGACCTGCATTTTCTTATACATAGTATTAGCCTTAGATTTACATCCTTTCTATGTGAACTTAGACACAGCCTTTAATACAAAAATCTACGGTGTATGTCCCTGCTAAGGCCTAGATAATACCTGCAGTTATTTAAGCATTCTACCTTTCTGCACAGACCTTACAGTCCTGTCAGCTTAGCAGAGATTTAGTGTCCGGGCTTACTCCAATCAAGCCTTTATCACCGCCTTATCCCTAATCTCCTGGGCTGTTGTTCCTTGCGGCCTCACTCCCTTCCTCCGGTCTCTGCTCCATTTTGTTGGCAAAATGCAGGGCTTCCACATGTGAACTGAAAAGGTGTTGTTTGCCCTTATACTGAACTCTTAGTTTGGCAGGGTACATTAGAGCGAAATTCGCTCTCTTTTCATGCAGGCTCTTGCACACTTCTACAAATTGCCTGCGCTGGGCTGCTACTGCTGTTGAGAAGTCTTGAAAACATAGGACATTGCGGGCCTCGTACTGCACCTTGCCTCTCCCTCTCCATGCCCGCAATATTTCTTGCTTGTGAGTGTAGTTGAGGATTTTACATATTATCACACGAGGTCTTTCCAAGTTCTGTCCCGCACGGCCCAACCGGTGCGCTCGCTCAATTTTGAACTCCTTCTCCAATTCTGGTAGGTTCAGGACCTTAGGCAGCCATGTTTCGAGAAAGTCCCTCAACTCTACCTCGCGTATTGACTCCGGGAGCCCCACCAGTCTGAGGTTGTTCCGGCGCGATCTGTTTTCGAGATCTTCTATTTTGGCTTCCAGTTTATTCAATTGCTCCCTCATTTGTTCTTGTTTCTTATCTCTCTGCTGGCACTGATCTTCCACGTCCGACAGTCTCTGCTGAAACCCAGTCAAATCTGTGCGTAAGCTTTCTAATTTGCCGTCCATTTGCACTATTTGATCTGAGATTTTCTGTAGTTTTTTGTCGACAGATGCCTCCAGCAAAGCGGAAACCTCCGCGGCTATCTCTGCCGCCCAGGCGGAACTCACCGCCTCGCCCGACACGCCGACCTCCGCCATTTTGTTTTCACCCGTGCGGCTCCTTGTGCTGTCTTTCCGGCTGATTTTTGTGGCCATTCCGACCCGAATCGCTGTTTACTCGCCGTCGTTTGCACCAAGGGAGTTTCCCACGCTTTTCCAGCTCGATTTTGTGGGCTCTCTGCCGCTGTGGTCAGCGCTAGGGGAAGTTGTTTTACGAGGGGTCTTGGAGCTCTCTCAAGCGGCGACCTTCCCCTCGCCTAGCATCACGTGACCTCTCCTAAAGCTTTAATTTTATTTTGCAAAATGTCAGAGCGGTTTACGGGATTATAATACAAACAGTTTCCAGTAGGAAAAAGTTAGGAACTGAATTTTAGGTTTATTTATCCCTTTCTAAAGTGTATGGACCAGCCACCTCCTAATAGGTGGAATAAATAAACCAAGGCTACGTTTAGAATGAGAAATGTGATCGTTTGTATGTACTCACCAAGCACAATACCTAGGAATACATAAATCACTGAAGGCTGCAGCAGTTTGCTCTTTATTAGCTATCTTACTTCTTATCAAGTATTTGCACAATTAGCAGATCAGTGATATCTCACTGGGAATACAGAACACTGCTACACAAAATTACTTCTATATCTGAGACTCCAAAGAATATATATACTTTTATTTAGTATTCTTCAGTATATGTACAATCAATTGCTTATGGGAATACAGTACCACAGCTACACATAGGTGTTTTCTGGGTCTGAGTCTCTAATGTCTTATTTTAGGGTCTTCTTTGCCCTCACCCCAAATTACCAGCTAAAGCCAATTTACAGATATAAAAGATTCCAGGGTTCTTATGAGAAAGCAATAGGATTACTTGCCAATTGATTGGTTTCTCATGGGAGTGCAGCCCGGCTAGCACAAAGGTGCTAGCTGTGGCTGTCTCACCTCCCAAAGAAATAGGAAGTACAATCACTTATATATACTCATTAACATAACAGATCATTCTGACAATAATCCCATTTATTGGATATATGCTAATGTAATAGTTAACACTGGCCATGATAATGAGTTGATTAACATTTACTGGAAAAGCTAACAATAGACCAGCTCTTACTGGAAGAATGTCATCTTCCTGATAAGTTGTCTTATTCTATTTTTCACCAAAACATCTGTGACCACTATGTTGCTAAACGATGTTACTCTGCCTTTCCACCTACGCCCTTTCCTCTTTCTGCTCCATGATCATAAGTTCTGCAGTCCCACTTGAAGTACAGGTTAAAATCATGGGCCTGTAAGATTTTTTTCTCATTTTTGATCCTGAACCAAAGTCTCAGGCCTTGAACGAAAGCTCATAGCTGTAATAATAATAGACAGACCACAGATAACTGGAGTATCAAAACGGAAGAATAAAAGAAGTAACATCAAATTTATAACTAAAAAGGCATTAGAAGCAGGCATAGCTGAGCCTCACTACAAGATCATTAAGTATCAGAGGTTATTTGAAATATCCAGGTTTCAACACCTGCTTTGAACTTTGTGACAAGGCTACTGGCAGGGTGGCTAGGATGAAGCATTTAGACCCTGAAATACAAGTACCAGAAGCCATTGCAAGAGGGAGGCAGAGAGTAATCTGGAAACAATGGAATGGATTCCGAGCTCCAGCAGAGGGAGCCAGAGAGATAGCCAGGCTGAGCCTATAATTTCGTCCCCCACTAGGGGGAGGCGGAGGGAAGAAGCTCAGTTCCCCTGGATACACAATCAATATACCATGCAGCCCAGCTGGAATAGAGAGGGGCCCATGGAGAGGAAAGAAGATGATTGGATGGATTATATGGAAGGAGGGGTAGATCAGAGGGGAGAGGAATCCCAGGAGGGGGGAGAAGCCTCTATTTATTTATTTGTTGCATTTATATCCCACATTTTCCCACCTATTTGCAGGCTCAATGTGGCTTACATTATGCCGTGATGGTGATCGCCATTTCCAGATTGAGAAATACAAAGTGGTATTGCATTAAGGTTCACAAATGATAGAATAGTTTACAGAGTGGTATTGCATTAGCGTTCATAAATGGTAGAGTAAATTATAAAGTTAGACATTTAGATATAGAAAGTTCATTGCAGCATAGGAAATCTAGTGGTAGTGCTTGTTCAAGCCTCCTGAAATCTGTTATTATAAGATCTCAGTATCTTGATGTATAACCTCAGCACATCAATACGCCCTGAAGTCTCTTTATATTTCTGAAATGTCCTTTATTGAATAATAAATAGTTTACTCACAAGTCAGAAGAGGTGCCTCTTCTTAGCACAGAGCCTTTGTATTCTGAAAGCTGCCTCACTGGATGGAATCAGACCTGAAGAAAAGGGCAGTTCTACTGCTTAGGCAGAAAAGCAGTTACACAGGCAGAGCAGCTCACAGATGGGAGACTGAAAATGCAATATCTCGTTGGCAAGATATGTATGAGGTAAAAAAAAACCCGAGTTCTCTCCAGGGAGTCTGTGAGGACAAGTGCTGACAGACATAAGATGGAACTATCCAAACTCTGGGTTTTCTATAAAAATCGGTTTCAATACTGGTACTCAACAACTTAACCAGAAACCTTATTACAAAATCAAAAAAATTAATTAAATTAAATGTGCTCAGTTTTTTTTGGGGTGCTATAGTGTCTCACAGTTTTGAGAAGCATTTACACTCCATTCTCACATCATCGCACGTCCTACCACCAGCCAAGTACTAACATTAAAAATTATAACAAAAAATCTTTTTCATTAAAGATAAAAACAGCTGTTAGATATTTGAAATGACTTAGCTTGGGTGTTGGTGCGAACAAAATTATCAATGTTCATAGAATATCTTCTCAAAACCGCGCCCCAGTCATCTTGGACTTCCTGGACGCCGATCTACTACAGAGGCTCCAATAGCATTTTTTCTTCTAAATTCATGTGATGTAAATTCCTAAATTCCCTGTTCCCAACATAGGCCATGTTTCGCCATTAGACTGGCGTCATCAGGGGAACTTAATCTATAAAAATAAAAATAGTGCATTAAAATCCTCAAAACTAAACTCAATAACTGAAAATCTTCTTAATATTATAAACTAATCATTCCAAAAACTTCTTAATTATGCAATATCATCTTAAACTTACTATACAGCAAAAACAGGTCAGGAGTCCGTCCAACCGGAAGAAAAACCAGCAAAGAACGCCCACACATGCGCAGTATATAAAAAAGAAAACAGCTGATATGCAAGCGCGGGAAAAATTCACAAGGCTTGCCATTCAATTTCCTTATTCAGACCACTAGGGGTCACTGTTTGCCAGCGAAAAATAAATTCCTGCTCTTTACTAAGAAGTATACGAGATGCATTTCCTCCTAATGGTAAATGGATTTGTAAAAGAACGACAAATTTTAAATCCTTAATGTCATGTTGAGTTTGCTGCCAGTGATCTACAAGTGGTGCCTCTTGCTTTTTTATTCTTAAGTTACTCAAGTGTTCTCCAATTCATTGTTTGATCTTTCTAGTAGTATGCCCAATGTACCACAAGGCACATGGGCATACTATCCCATAAACCACTTGAGAGGAGTTACAATCTGTAGATCCCTTAAGGAAATAAGGCTTGCCAGTAGCTGGATTAATAATCACATCCGTGTGCCACACATGTTGACAATATACACATCTCCCACAACTAGTGTGTCCATTTGTGTCAACATTTCCATCAACTTGTGAGGGATTATTAACTGATGATAAAATTTCTCCTAAATTACGATCTCTTGTGTAGGCAAACATAGGTTGTGAATCAAATCCATGAGACGCAAGCATAGACCAGTGTTTAGAGATGATCTTTCTAATCGCAGTAGTTTGACAAGAATGTGGCAAAACACAAACCAGTCTATCACTTCGTTCCTCTGATCTTAATGGTGGATTAACCAACCAATAGCGGTTAGCATTTGTGGCTCTTTTAAAAGCTTTCTTAATAACTTTAGCAGGATAGGCTCGGCATTTGAACCTATCATACAAATCAACAGCTGATTTTTTAAAGCTCTCTTCAGAAGTGGACAGTTTTTTAATCCGTAAGAATTGACCCACGGGTATACCATTTTTCGAGGCCATCGGATGATAGCTCCGATAATGTAATAAAGTGTTGGAGTCTGTTACCTTCCGGTACACTTCTGTCATAAATTTCCCTTCTTGAATGTGTATATTAATGTCCAAATAATTAATGGAGTGATCCCCAATAGATGCTTCAAACTTGATGTTGTTATCAGCCGAATTCAAATGATGAAAAAATTTTAAGATCTCCTCTCTAGTGCCAGCCCATATAAGAATAACATCATCGATAAAGCGTTTCCATAAAAAGATATTAGTGGCAAGTCTGGAAGGATATACAAATTTCTCCTCAAAATTAGCCATGTACAAGCAAGCAATGGTCGGAGCCACAGTTGCTCCCATGGCTATTCCATGTTTTTGTAAAAACAGTTTACTGTCATATTGGAAATAATTTTGCTTAATAATAATATCTGTCAAAGCATTCAGAAATGCTATTTTATCGGAAGATATATCCAGTTGTTGAAGATGGTCATCCACTAGACTGCAAGCAGCATCATGTGGAATGCTGGTATATAACGATGTCACATCCAGAGAAACGAGAGTGATCAGTTATTTGAAAATCCTGCAAGATCTGAAGTAAATGGGCTGAATCTCTAAGATAGGACGCTGTCTGAAGTACTCTAGGTTGTATGTAGAAATCCAAATATTGAGAAAGAGGCTCATTAAGAGACTCACATCCAGAAACAATAGGACGCCCTGGAGGAGGTCTTGCTTGTTTGTGAATTTTCGGTAGAAAATATATGAACGGAGTACGTGGATAGAGTTTAGCCAAATAACGATATTCTTTATTTGTGATGATTCCAGCCCGAGCTGCACTTGAAAGTATATTATGGACCCGTTGTTGAAATGCAGGTCCAGGATCATAATCCAAAAGTTGATAAAATTTCGTGTCCAATAACTGACGGTTCGCTTCTTAATGATATTCTACAGTATTAAGAACAACCACTCATGTACATTCATGTACTGTGTAAAGGACGTCTCTGTGCCTCCTGTTTCCTTGTTCATATTTTGAATAGGTTTGTTACTAAAATGGATATTCCTGAGTCACGTAGCGGCATATAGAGGACCATTTCACCATGTATTTCAGAACCAGTTCTATGTCAGCAGATCCTGTTCTAAAATTAGAGGGGAACTTCAGATGTCCTGACTTGGGTGTCAGATTTCCCATTTAAATGTTCTTTCTAAAATGCCCTTCCATAGTGAATATGTGTGGAAGTGTTTTAACTGGGATGTGTATGTGACTTATTATATAATATTAGGTTATGGGCTAGAATGGCAGTTGATTCTAAAACATAGAGTCTAAGAACAACATTGTGCTAATGACATTTTGTTAAGGAATTGGGCATAGGCGGTCGGTGGCCCAACTGTTTGGGGAGGCTAAAGGGGGCGGGGTTAGGGATGGGGCCAGGGGTGGAGCTTAAATCCATAATTGTCTGATCACACACAGAAAAAAAAAAAAATAAATGTCACAATTAATACCTTTTATTAAATTTAGATATTAGCTATGTATCATATGTCAAAGAATAAAGTGGTTGCTCAAAGCATATACTAACCACAATCGCTCAACTGCAAAACACTATGCACAACTTTGTGCAAAAACACACTCTGAACCTTACTGTACCATAAATATTACACTGGGCAGAACCTAATACACCAATATACCACCCATACGGAAAATGTAGACCGTCAACAATATTGAAACAAGGGATCATAATATCACAATTCTCATGTAGAGCCACAAAACATCCTAATTCATGTTTAATGTGGGATAAAATGTCATAAATAAGTAAATAAACTTTTAATGTTGAACACCTAATTCTCAAAGTGGACATATTCCAAACACTATAATGAAAATAAAATGATCTTTTCTACCTTTGTTGTCTGGTGACTTTGTTTTTCTGATTGTGCTGGCCCAGTATCCGATTCTGCTGCTATCTGTCCTCTTAACTCCGTTTCCAGGGCTTCCTTTCCATTTATTTGTTTACTTTCCGCCTTTCTTCTTCATTTCTTGTCCTACATCCATAAGTAAAAGCTGGGTCCTCCGCAAACTTGACTGTCCAGTGGATCCAGCTTTTGCCTATTTTCTTCATCCATGTGCAGTTTTTCTACTCTCTTCCTTTTCTGTCATCTCATCTCCTTCCTCACTCCTCTCTCCCCCTCCATGTCCAGCAACCCTCCTCTCCCCCCCTACCCTCCCCTCCATCCACCCATATCCAGCAACTCTCCTCTCCCCTGCCCTCTCCTCTCCCCTTCTTCCACCATGTCCAGCAACCCTCCTCTCCCCTTCCCTCCATCCAGCAACCCTCCTCTCCCCTTCCCTTGGGGGAGTATGGGGGAGACGCTTGTTGTGGGGAGAGATGAAAGACTCAGATATAGATAGCATACATATCTCTGATCATGCTCCAGCCTGGGTAGTAGTGGGACACGTGATAACAAAACGGCGGGAGACAATGTGGAGGCTTAATGAATTCCTGATAGCGGAAGAGAAAGACTGTTTAGAAGTGCGCAATATAATAAAGGAATACTTACAATTTAATGATAACGGAGAGGTCTCGGATGGCATACTATGGGATGCCCTTAAAGTGGTGATTTGGGGGCATCTGATAGCGAAGGAAGCCCGCCGGAAAAAACTCCGGGAAGAATCAGAACTAAATATACGACAACACTTAACTCAATTAGAAGCACAACATCAAGCAGATAGGGAGGCTCAAACCTTTAAGGAACTGACACAATGTAGAGGGGAACTCCAAAAGCTGCAGCTGAGTAAGATGGAATTTCACTGGTCGATGATGCAGCAGAAATTTTTTGAATTTAGTAATAAAGCGGGGACTATGTTGTCCCGCAGTTTAAGACAAAAACAAGTTAAGAATATGATTACCAAAATCAAAGCACAGGGAGATCAGATGGTCTATCATGATAGAGACATCAAAGACCAATTTGTGAAGTATTACACAAAATTGTACATGACAGAGGGAGGGATGACCCGAGAGGAAATGCAAAAAAACTTACAGGATCTCGACCTCAATAAGATATCACGAGCCCAGAGAATAGAACTAGAGGCAGCAATAACAACTCAGGAGGTGCTGAAGGTGGTGAAAGGGCTAAAGGGCGGGAAAGCTCCAGGGCTCGATGGTTGCACGGGGAAATTTTATAAAGTATTTGGGGGGGAAATAGCACCTCTATTAGTACGGGTTGGAAATGCAAACTTTGAGGGGAAGGGCTTACCCCGTAGCATGAAGGAAGCAGGAATTTCAGTAATACCAAAGCCAGGGAGGGACCAGACAGTGTGTGGGTCATACAGGCCAATTTCACTATTGAATATAGATGTCAAGATTTTGGCAAAAGTAATGGCGGACTGACTGTCCCACATTATGCCACAAATCTTACATGCAGACCAATCCAGGTTCATAATTCATAGAAAGGTAGCAGATAACATCAGACGCACACTGAATATTGTATGGGGAGCACAGAGAAGGGGGGACTCCCTGACACTATTAGATGCAGAGAAAGCCTTCGACAGGGTGGAGTGGGGCTATCTCTGGGAAGTAATGGAAGTAATGGGTCTGGGGGCACCTTTTATAGAGAGGGTACGAGGATTATACGAGTTCCCGATGGCTAGGATAAAGATATATGGGGAATATTCTGATCCTTTCCTAATCCGAGGGACACGGCAAGGATGCCCGCTCTCCCCCTTATTGTTTGCGTTGACTATTGAACCCTTAGCGCATCGCATTAGAACTCTGGACGATATAAGGGGATCTAGACTAGGGGGCCATGAACACAAGATTGCACTCTTTGCAGATGACATTCTGTTTTATGTGGCTAATCAGATACATTCGCTACCTATTATTATTTTTTTTTGTTACATTTGTACCCCGCGCTTTCCCACTCATGGCAGGCTCAATGCGGCTTACAGGGGGCAATGGAGGGTTAAGTGACTTGCCCAGAGTCACAAGGAGCTGCCTGTGCCGGGAATCGAACTTAGTTCCTCAGTTCCCCAGGACCAAAGTCCACCACCCTAACCACTAGGCCACTCCTCCACAGTTAGAGAACTTAAATCATATGGGCGCCATGCGGGATTTAAAGTAAATTATGACAAATCTGAGTTAATGGGCATAACAATCATGGATGCGGAACAAGAACACTTGAGAGAGAGGTTTAACTTTAAAATGACGGCAACAGGGTTTCGTTACTTGGGAATACAAATCCTCAAAGATCTTACGAACTTATACGCTTGGAATTATGAGCCATTACTTAGAACAGTGAGAAGGGACTTGCACAGATGGAAGACGGGTTGGCTATCTTGCTGGGGGCGGATAGCAGTGATAAAAATGAACATTTTGCCGAGACTCCTGTTCTTGTTCCAGACCTTACCCATACTGGTCCTGAGGCAGGAGCTGATAAGACTACAGTAGGAATTTGGGAGATTTGTTTGGGGGGAAAGGCCAGCCCGTTTATCCAGGCGGATAATGTGGGGAAAGGTCCAGGATGGGGGGTGGGAGATGCCAAATGTATAATGGTACTATTGGACGGCGCAAATTACACAAATAGCGGAGTGGTGCAAGGTGGATCTGTCCAAAATAACCAAATTAGAACAAGTTTTCGTACGAGAGGGATACCTTGAGGGTCTGCTATGGGCATCACTTCCAGAACAAGCGTACAGAAAAATGACATTGAACCCCTTTGTTTCCCATCTTCTAACCCTGTGGGGGACCCTAAAAGTTAAGATGCGAGGTACCCAGGGTAGGTCTTCATATGCTTGGATAATGCAGGAGCCAGGATTCCCGGCAGGGAAGGACACGAGGGTATTTTCATTGTGGTTTCAGAAGGGACTAATCAGGTTCTGAAATTTCCTAGAGGGGGGGGGGGGCGTATAAAAACATTTGAGGAACTGCAAGACAGGTATGAATTACAGGGGAAAGATGTATACGCTTACACACAAGTTAAACACTTTATCAAAATTGAGAAATGGGAACAGAACTCACCTAAAGAACATGAAAAACTTGAAAACTTGTGGGAGGAGATTGACCTGAGGGGGAAGGGGATTTCCAAAGTGTATCAATACCTTAGAGACCAGGGATTTAGGAATCTTCCATATATGGAGGCGTGGGAAAAAGACCTGGCACAGATAATGAGCCCGGCTGAATGGAAGAGAGTGTGCATGGAGGTTAAAAAAGCTTCAATATGTGTGTTAATAAAAGAGAATGCATACAAGATACTGAGCAGATGGTACTATACCCCAGACAGAGTTAAGAAAATGTACCCAGAGGCCTCGGCGGTCTGCTGGAGATGTGGCCAAGATACGGGCACCTTTTATCATATATGGTGGGAGAGTACGAAATTGCAGGGGTATTGGAGAGAGATTGTGGCTGCACTAACTCTAGCACTGGAGACCCCCTTCCCACATGAGCCTAAGTGGTGCCTGCTGGGATGGGGGAATCAAAGGGGGAAGAAGTGGCATCAAAGAGTTAAACACATAAGCCTTGCTGCAGCGAAAACAGTCATAGCTCAGCATTGGAAAAGTACTGCGGGACCCAATCTATGTGACTGGAAGGTGAAGCTCAGAAGCATTGGAGCCGACTCTGTGGGTGCTGTGGGTGCTTGAGCACCCCCAATATTGAGAAAATTCCTTGTATGTGTCCAGGGAGCGGTAATTACCATTGGGCTTAGCACCCTCAATAATTTTGAAAAGTTGGCTCCTATGCTCAGAAGTGTTATGGAGCTTGAAAAATTAACAGATAAAAGGAAGGGTAGATATAACCCAGAGGGGCAAGAATGGGTGCGCCTAAAGGCAGCTTTGGAAGGAAGTAAGGGGGAAGAGAACAACACGTCACCCTGAGGGGAATGGGGTAAGGATGGGGGGGGGAGAGAAAATGATTTAAAATCACTTGGTGATATGTTTTGTTATATGTTGTATGCTGTTGAAAATCAATGCTAAAGCACAGTTGTGTTATCTTGTTGTTTAATAAAAACTTTATAAATTTAAAAATCAGCAGAGGTAAAGAGGACAACTGTCCAAGCCGCGGCCACTTAGGGAAACTGACTCTCCCTCAATCAACCATTGACTAAGCACTGGAAAATACCAGAGGGAAGAGACATTTGCTAGAGATCACTCTGCTCTCCTCTGAAGCCAATTTCCCAATTCTGTAAACAACTTTAAGCTGCCCCGGTCCCCCTCCCTTCCTCTGTTTCCCCCAGGCGGGGGCGGGCCCAGGTCTCTCTGCTGAGCTAAAGGGGATCACAGTGAAAGAGGTCTTTTGTTAGAAAGGGGGGTTTATGAAGGACGTCCTTTTTGGAGTCTTGAGGAGGACGTCTTCAACTGCACTCTCCTGCTAGGATCACACAGCTTAATGCTCGCACGTCCCGATCCCCCCCCCCCTCACACGCCCCCGTCTGACATAAGCAACCTACGTAGGTTTAATACGTAGGTTGCTTACGTCAGACGGGTGTGTGCCCAGGTCAGGGAAGGAGAGACGTCCTGAAGACTCGCGTCAATCAGCTGTTCCTCTTGCCCATGCAGCGCCTTCACACAGAGGTGAGAGGCACTGCGTGGGCCCACTAAGGCGGAGGGGGGGCCCGGTGGAGGGGGGAAGCGGCAACGATGACCTCAGGGGGGCGGGGCATGGGGGCGGAGGATGGCGGGAGGCAGAGCTCTGGGAGAAACAGAGAGAGAGGAAGGGAGGGAGGGGGGCCGGGGCTGCTACAGTTTTGATTTTTGTTTAAATTTTTTATTTAATACAGGGAGAAGCGGGGAGCAGTGGCGACCTCGGGCAGGGCGGGGGGGGGGGGGGGCAAGGCCGTCCTTACAGGACGCTCATGACGAGCGCCTTTGCCCTCTCCCAATCCTTTTTTGCTTTATGCAGGGGGAAGCGGGGAGCCATGTGTTTGTGTTTTGGGGTTTTTGTTGTTTTGCTTTGACGTTTGTGGCATGCGCAGAGCAGCCAGCATAACGCTTGGCTGCTCTGCGCATGCTTTAGGGGCCGATTACCAACGGGGATTAATGCATTGTACTTTACAATACCGCACCGAACATGTGCGACTTGTTTTTTTGGTGCATTCTTCGTTTTTTTAAATTCTTTAAGGACTTTTACGTTTTAGATTTTTTTATGTTTGGTTGATGCATCTGGGCCTCAGAGCATTGAAATGGTTTGTGCTCTGTGGGAATCATTTTATGCTTTTGCAGGTCACTTATCTGATGGAAACATTTATCACATTCTGAACATTCAAATAGTTTTTCTCCCATATGAATCATTTTATGCAGTTGAAGATTGGCTTTTGTTTTGAAACATTTCTCACATCCAGCGCACTTAAAAGGTTTGTCTCTTGTGTGATTCATTTTATGCAAGTGCAGTTCAGCTTTCTTTTTAAAACATTTCTCACATTCAGAATATTTAAATGGCTTGTCTCCTGTGTGATTCATTTGATGCAGTTGTACGTTTTCTTTCCTCCTGAAACATTTATCACATTCAGAGAATTTAAATGGTACAGAAAAAGGTCATTTTTCTGACGGAAACATTTATCACATTCTGGACATTTAAATGGGTTTTCTCCCGAGGTACGGCGCCCTGCCCCGTTGCGTATGGTGGGGTCCATCCCGCGCCAGTCGGCGGGTTCGACCAGCTGCCTGTTACGCCTGGGCTCTGTTGTAGCTGGTTGGTCACTGCGCCGTTGGCTGTGCCGCATGATGTTCCCGGGGCTCCCTCTGAGGTCTTCTTCTTGCTTCTTTTCTTCAGCGATGGTGTGGCCACCGCTGCGAGGGTGGCTTGTGCGGTTGCTTTCTTGCCACTTTGCTTTCTTTGACCTTTTCCTTTGTCTCCGCTGCCTGCCGGTTGCTTCCTCCCTGCGAGGTCGCTCGGGTCGGTCACACATGCGGCTATCTCGCCTTCCTGTTCTTGTTGTGCGCTGTGTTCTTTGTCCACTCCCATTTCCCGTTCCGGATACACCTCGGCAGCCTCTGTGTTTTCCGTCGTTTCCATGCTGCACGAGGGAGGGGAGGGTGATATTGTCATCCAACGGAATCGCACCCGAGCTTGGGACTGGAGTTGTGACCGTATCAGGAATGCACGTGGCTGCTAAGGCCCGCTCACGCGAAGGTCAGTGTAGTCTGCCTGCCCTGGACGCCAGAAGAGTTCATCCAGGCTCTTTCGGGCGTCTTTTAATCCCCTGTGGCCAGCGGGGTGCCTCGCGGAGATGGGCTCCCGTCCCCCCCTTTTGCGCCTCCATCGCTCCCCCGCAGTCCTTGGCGCGCATGCCCCTCGGGGCACGGCACCATGTTATCTTTGGCTCCGTGCACCCTGGCGTGGCACTGCACCTTGCTTTTGTATTCTAGTGCTCCAATATCCTCTCTCACTGTATGCTAAGCCTCATTCTGGTGCTCCAACAGCCTCTCTCTCTGTATTACAAGCCTTACTCTGGTGCTCTAATAACTTCTCTCACTGTATTCCTGGTGCTGCAATAGTCTCACTCACTGTATTCCAAGCCTCATTCTGGTGCTCCAATAGCCTTTCTCACTGTATTCGAAGCATCATGCTGGTGCTTCTACAGCCTCTCTCTGTACTTCAAGCCTCATTCTGGTGCTCCAACAGCCTTTCTCATTGTATTCCAAGCCTCATTCTGGTGCTCCAATAGCCACGAAACTGGAGAAGGGATGACGACAAAAAGTTGAAGCCAATTAGATTAATCCGAGGGATAATGGGCTAGATAGGCTCATACCGTCTCCTGATCTGGTACAGCTGCACTTTAAGAACAGGGGAATCCCTACCTATGACGTCAGCTGAGGGCTTTGCGCATGCTCAGATACTGTCTCTAGACGGTCCAGTGTGTGCAGGGCTACAAAGAGCAAAAAGACTCCCATGAAAAGCAGAAAAGTTCTGTCTCCCGGTACTGGGAACCCTGTAAGTTCCAGTCCTAGAGCTGCACAGGTGGAGAGGAGCGGGAGGCACTTTAACTGAGACCTTCAGGACTGCGATCCGCCTCCTCTCCTGTCTTTCCGGGGAAAGGGAAATCTCCAGCCTGATCCATCGCTGCAGCTCCACAATTCAGGGGGAAACAAGAGAGAAATGACTGCCTTGGTTTTTGATCAGGTAAGAAGTTGTACTTTGTCCTTGTGTTCCACTTTCTGGCTCATGCACACATAGGGTCACCATATTTGCAGGCACAAAAAAAAAAGACAGAAAAAAAAATAAACATTTCTGCTACCTTTGCTAACGAAATATCATAATTGTTTGAGGCTTCTGCAGATGAGGACAGAATGGGGATGGGGTTGGAGACAGAACCCGCAGGGACGGGGACAAAGTCATTCTCGAAGTTTCAGATCTTCTAGCTTCAGCCAGTAAAGAGACAGAAATTGAACTACAGAAAAAACATTATACAAAAGGGCTTAATCTCTTCTAATGACCCAAACTGTATTATCTTTACACAGGCATCAGTCACATTCAGTGATGTGGCTGCTTATTTCTTGGAAGTGGACTGGGACAGTCTGGGAGAATGGCAGAAGGAGCTGTACAAGAAGATCGTCAAGGAGATTCACAACTTTCTGATCTCTCGAGGTAAATCCACGTATTTGCCATTTTTCCCCCACAAATACATTTGTTATATATTTACTAATTTGTATTCCTTGAGCACATTTTCTGTGTGTTTATAAGAACACTAGAAAAGGCTCGAAATTGACTTTCGTATGAGGCCGAGAAATGAGGCCTGTGGGGGCGGTGAGCTTTAGAACTGGAAGGGGGAAGGGGGGTATGATAACCTGTTGCAAAATAACTCTCCTCTCGTGTGTCTGGGCAAAAAACTCTTTATTTGGGAGTCAATCCCCTTCTTATATACTCTATGAATATTCATGGATATTACATGTATTATCATTACTATTGGTTACATTTTGCTTACACAACCATGATCATGCATTGCTTACAAGAACAACTCTACATGAACAGCTCGTGAACCTGCTCAGGAATGTACAAACATCACCTGCTATTCTGCTACTTTCTCAGGAAAGAACAAAAACATCACATGCTAGATTCTCAGGAATATACAAAACATCATCTGCTGCCTGTATCCAAATACATTCTATCTACATCTCCACCTTTTTTTTTTTTTTTTTTTTTAATGAAATCTCCGTGGTGTGCCAGCTGGAGATGGAGGTGGAGATGTTTGTAATAGCTTATAAACATATTGAGCAGAGTGACGTGTTGGAGCGAATGGACGAGGAAAACATAAAGAAAAAAGGTTAGGAATGCATTGTATACAACAGCAAAAAATAGTGAAAACAAAAATACCAATGACTAAATACTGGATAATAGGGCGGAGCCAGGTCCAAGGGATCCATTGCCACAATTGATCCCATACATCAGAGAGTAGGTTATTATGAATAGTAATATGAGTAGTTAAATTCCGTAGGAAAGCTAATTGTTTGTCAATGGCCTTTGAATTGTCAGATAAATTAAAACAGCACATGTCCTGAAACTCTTCGCAACCATGATGGTTAAGTAATAAAAGATAATCAATGGCTGCTCGATTTTGTAAAACTCCATGACGTAATTGCTGTTGCTCAGCATTAAGTAAACTAATAGCAGTGGAGGTT
Source organism: Microcaecilia unicolor (assembly GCF_901765095.1). NCBI lineage: Eukaryota > Metazoa > Chordata > Amphibia > Gymnophiona > Siphonopidae > Microcaecilia > Microcaecilia unicolor. The sequence continues at coordinate 245,222,937 of NC_044033.1, forward strand.
GCATTGATTGATTTAATTGCCCAACAGGCTAATTCACGAATATTTTTTGCATTTGCCGCTGCCAATGCAGGGACACCTATTAATGAAAATGCAAGTGCCAGATATTCAGTTTGACTCAGAAATTTAACATTATCATTGCAATTGGCAGCAAGGGTCATACGCTTGGATCGCATATGTGAGGAGTTAGAAAATAAAATATGTTTACTGGGAAGTACCATAGTGAGTCGACTTAGACAGCATGTAGTACCATCAGATATATTAGCTGGAATATAATTAAAGGTATACATTCCACATGACCAAAACCAGCCAGGGGGTAAATGAGTAAATTTATAAATATATGAAACATTTTCGTAGGAGCTACAATTTAACAAAGTTGGTCCAAAATTAACACAATTTGATCGGGTACAATTAACCATACGAGCACATGTCATATTGATACTAGCTATTTGATTGGTTCTCACATGCATTGCCAAAGTAGGCGGCAACAGGGTTTGTGTTCCCCAATTATGGTATTCATAAGAAGCATTTCGATAGGATGAATTAACAGGAAGCTGTGAATAAAACCAAGTATCATTTTGCATATCTTTAGGATCATGACATACTGGAATCAGGCAAGTTGCCAAAACTTCTCCAACTGCCTTTTGATGAGAAAGACAGAAATCAGTTTGGTTCAGTGAAATTGCAAACGCTTCCCAAATATTTTTTGTGGGAAGTAATTGTGACTGTCCACAAGGTATGTACAAACAACAACACAGTAGAAGCAATGTAATGGAATTAGCATTAAGCGCTGCAATAATAGCCACTACGAAGTTATCATCAGTCTTTTCAATATGAGCTTTTTCTAAAGTCTCTGTAGCTTGTTGACTCAAGGCTTTAATTTGTCCCCAAGTAACAGGAGCATTAGGTTGACGAGTCACTGACCGTTTGCGTGTTTGCATCTGCGGTCCTTGAAGGGTGAGTGTGAAATTGGGAATTGGGTTGTGAAGACCTTGATGCCACGACATGAGGTTTCACCCACTTTGCTGGAATCCACACCGGGCCAGAATCTGTTTGAACAGCAGCGTAACCACGACCCCAGGTAAGGAGAGGCACAGGGGAACTCCACTGATCAGAAGGTAGTTGTCGGTATATGACCAAAGGACGAGATAAAGGTGGGGCAGGAGTACGAAAATGTTGTTCAAATCTGGAAGAAAAAGTGTTTGTAGCAGGATTATTGATGAGATTGAGATGATTCAGTGTGTAAAGGATTTGTGCTAAGCATTCATCAATGCTTACTCTATGACGGAGAATACCGTCTTTTTTTGTAGTCAGATTACTTAAAGCAGTTTTCAGTGTGCGATTAGCACGTTCAACAATAGCTTGACCAGTGGAGTTATAGGGGATACCAAAAAGGTGCTCAATATGCCAGAGGGTCAGGAACTCCTGTAAGGAGGTGGAAGTATAAGCAGGGGCATTGTCTGTCTTGAGAGTTTTAGGAACACCCATGACCGCAAAAGCTTGGAGAAGATGAGAGCGGACATGAGATGTAGTTTCCCCTTTTTGTGCAGTGACCCACAAAAATCCAGAATGAGTATCAACAACCACATGAAGCTTAGACCATTGACCAAAAGGGGGAAAGTGAGTAACGTCCATTTGCCAGAGGCTATTAACTTCCAGACCACGAGGATTAACTCCAGGAAAAAAGGTAGTAGGAGCTGAAAAGGAACATTGTGGACAATTTTTGATAATAGCTCTAGCTTCTTCTAAAGAAATTTGAAACTGGCGAGCTAGGCTAGGTGCATTTTGATGATGAAGTTCATGACTGCAGTGTGCTGTGGAGAAAAAATGAAGATGGCGATCCGCTCGAGCATTCCCTTCAGACAGACCACCAGGAAAAGGTTGATGACTGCGGATATGACCTATAAAGAGAGAAGAAAGGCGATTCTCCAAGTAACCTTGGAGGGTTAACAGTAAAGCATAAAAAGAGGCATCCATTTTGAATGATACATAACTGTCGGGCATGCGACGGACAAGATTAGCACAATATTGACTGTCAACAATAAGATTCAGTGGTTGATCTGAAAATAAAGAAAGAGCCAGGATGATGGCAGCAAGCTCTGAACGTTGAGCAGAGGTTTGTGGAGAGGTAAACTTGACGTGCCATTTGTTCAGATTGTACCAAGTAACCACCCCACGAGTGGGACTACCATCTGTAAAGACGGTGAGAGCAGTAGGGAGTGGACGTAAAGAAATGGGATCATGAAGAGTGATTGGCAAAATGGATGTGCCCTGTATGCGAGGGTCTTTAGGATAGTGGCAATCTATAATACCAACATAAGTGGCTAAAATAAATTGCAAGTCGTCGGAGAACTGAATCATTTTTTCCCACTGCCACAAAGAATGAGGAATGATGAGTTTAAGAATGTCGAAACCAGTCATGAATGTTGCTCGCTCTCAAGCTTTAGTAATCAGCAAGGCTAGTTGCTGGGGCCATTGTGTAATAGTAGAATGGAGAGTATTCTGTAAATAGACCCATTCTATCAATTTCGGAGGAGTTGTATCTTGATATAAGACACCAAACGGTTGTCGGTGGGTGGGGTCTTTGAGAACGCAAAAACAAAAAAGGGCAAATGCATCTCGTCTATCTGTCCATTTTGTTTGTAAGATTTGATCCAATTGTGACAGAATTGTTTGTTGCGATGCAGTGAGTGTAATTAATTCAGCAGGTGTTTTATGACCTTTTAATGCGAGAAACAGGGGTTGTAAAAATTCTGTAGGAAGTTTCAAGTAGGGACGTAACCAATTGAGATTTCCTAAAATCTCTTGTAATTGATGTAATGTCGTGGGAGACTGTAAATTGAGATGAGGAGCGACAGGTTGGGCTGCAGCTTTAGTCATACGGAAACCTAGATATAAATAGGGTTCCTTTTCTTGAACCTTCTCTGAGGCAATTGTTAATCCTGAGGAGGCCAAGATAGAAATTAAAGTAGATTTCCAAGAAGGGGGAAGAGTTATCCCTGCAATTAGTATATCATCCATATAATGATATACCAAAAGTTGAGGGAAATAGGCACGAAATGGTTGCAAGGCTTGATGAACATAGTATTGACAAATAGTGGGTGAATTTAACATTCCCTGGGGCAAAACTTTCCAACAATACCTAGTAGTAGGGTGTGCATTATTGTAAACAGGTACAGTAAAAGCAAAGTATTTATAATCTTTTTCCTGGAGAGGAATTGAAAAAAAACAATCCTTCAGATCTATAATAGCTAATTGATAATCATAAGGAATCAAATTAGGATTTGGAATACCACATTGTAACGGGCCCATTGGTTCTAAAATCGCATTAATAGCTCGTAGGTCATGTAAAAATCTCCATTTTCCGGATTTTTTCTTGATCACAAATACCGGAGTATTATATGGAGAATTGGTAGGCTCAATGTGATTTAATTGTAATTGTTCTTCCACCAATTGATGTAAAATCAACAGTTTTTCTCTGGTAATCGGCCACTGCTCTACCCAAACAGGTTTGTCAGTTTTCCATTCCAAAGGAAGAGAAAAAGACATATTTATGAACTGTTAATCAGGTAGGATCAATGATGCATCTAATTGTTCCAAAAGGTCACGACCCCATAAATTAAAGGGTACTTGTAAAATACAGGGCTTAATATGTCCTAGAACCTTGGTATCGTTAGGATATGTAATAGATAACCATTGAGAACTTTGGGAGGCTGACTGAGTTCCCCCTATTCCTGTCACATGTGAAGTATCTTCAATGGGCCATTCCACAGGCCATTGTTTATAAGCTATGACAGAAACATCCGCCCCGGTATCTAATATACCAACAAAGGGCTTTTGTTGCAATAAAAATTGAGCAGTGGGTCGTGCATTAGAAACCGGTTTTAAAACTGCACTTACCTGTCGCGTAGATCCAAAGCCCCCTGTACGAGAGACAGTAGAAGGAATAGGTGCTGTAAAATATGGTAAAATAATTAATTGTGCCCACGAGTCCCCGGGAGAAATTGTTAAAGGTGATGAGGACCATACTTGAATTTTAACAATGCCTGTGTAATCAGCATCAATAACTCCAGGGATAACATGAATACCTGCCTTCGATGCAGAGGAGCGAGGTAATACTAAACCTACAGTAGCCGCTGGAATGGGTCCTTTAAAGGTAGTATTATATACCAAAACTTCATGAGGTAAGATGGCAGTTTTACATTCCGCTGCAATAAGGTCAATTCCTGCACTACCTTGTGTAGCAGTAGTACTATGAGCAAAAGACCCTTGCACTCCCTTTGGACCGAGGTTAGGAGTTAACCCGGAGCAAAGTTTTTTGGGGGTGGCGGTGTGGAATTAATTGGATTAGAGCGACATTGATTGGCCCAATGATATCCTTTTTGACATCGAGGACATTTTCGAGAAGGTCGAGAAGGTCCTTTTGCAAAGTTGGCACCCTGTTTAATTGATGCAAAAGATTTTGTTGGTTTATTCCCTTCTGGTGTTCTTTTAAATGCTCGCAAGATACAAGTGCCTATGGCTTGAAAACAGGTATCGTTTTGTTGAATTTGCATATCAAGGGTTGAAAATGGTCCCGATCCATAAATTTGATCAGGCACCAAATTAGTCCCAGTGATAAGTTGTGCTGCTTGCTTATATTCATTATCCCACACTACATATTGCGCAGGAGTTAACAGCATACGGAAAAGGTCTTTCCAATCTTTTGGAGTCATTAAGTAACCGTTACTAATCCCTTCTATCATGCCTTGAACAAATGAACTTTTTAAACCTGATTCTACGATAGCTCTACGTAATTCTCTCAAAACTTGATAAGGTAGAGCAGTCCATTCTGCATGATGTGTTTCGTTCCCTGCCTCTATTGTTGTAGTTCTAGTAACTGGGTATAAATTAGGATTAGGTTCCGAATTATCCCATAGATCATCGTTCCAAATGAATTCACCATTTTTTCGTGCTTGCTGTATACCTAATTGAATTAAACTAGGTCGTTCTACGCTCTTTGGTGTTTTGGTAATAATAACGCTATCATTAGCGTTGTTGTTTTGGATATTTTCAATTGGTTTATTAGGGGTAGTAGTAGTAAAGTCAGGAGTTTTGTTTTGCTCTTCCCTTCCCATATCGGTGGCCAGCCGACAAGAAGGAGGAGAAGGTGTAGGTCCAAGAGTCGCGGGAGGTAAAAGAGACCAGGTCTTGCCTGGCAATTTGTTGGATATATTTTCGTTAGTAATGCCTGTCAATCCAGAAGAGAGAATTACTATAGTAGAATATATCTCTCTCCAAGTCAATAATATAGGAGTCGAAACTCTAGGCTCTAAACGAAACTGCTGCCCTATCTTTTCCCATGTTTGAGGATCGAATGATCCCTTCTCTGGATACCAGGGACATTGACAAACTATTTCCTCAATTAAACGCTCTATATCTTTAAGAGTTATTGGATTTCGGGAGGAACCATATCTTTGCGTTATAGTATATAGCTCCTGTGCATGTTGTTTATGTGATGATGTTAAATTTCCCCCCATACTTACAGTGTTCCGTAGAAGGAATGGCGCGCTGACTGTTCCAGTCGTAGTAAGTACGTCACGTTTTCACCGATCACGTCGGGGATCACCAGATGTTGCAAAATAACTCTCCTCTCGTGTGTCTGGGCAAAAAACTCTTTATTTGGGAGTCAATCCCCTTCTTATATACTCTATGAATATTCATGGATATTACATGTATTATCATTACTATTGGTTACATTTTGCTTACACAACCATGATCATGCATTGCTTACAAGAACAACTCTACATGAACAGCTCGTGAACCTGCTCAGGAATGTACAAACATCACCTGCTATTCTGCTACTTTCTCAGGAAAGAACAAAAACATCACATGCTAGATTCTCAGGAATATACAAAACATCATCTGCTGCCTGTATCCAAATACATTCTATCTACAATAACCAGTATTTTTAGGGGGGTGTGCTCCAACCACTGTAAAGTGGGAAGTTATGCAAAGAGGATTAAGAGGGATGAGGATAAGGGGAAGGGGATTGGTAGGGGAGGGATGGAGGGGGGGGTGGGGAAGGGGGAGGGGGGAGGGGAGGTCAAGGGAACGTCCTGTGTGCATGCTGTGTACTTATTGTTTTGGGACAGGAACGGAAGTTAGATTTAGAGGCTGATTGTTATGGGGGAGTGGTGGCTGGGACACTCTCTTGGAATGGGGATAGAGTTTCAGAACAGCGCTTTAACATGGAATGTTCTAGAATTGAAAAAGGTGACTACATTGGAGGTGATGACATGGAATGTGGGGGGCATACACTCCCCGGTCAAAAGACAGAAGATATTGAAAACTTTGAATGATCGAAAGGTTTCAATAGCATTTTTGCAAGAAACGCATCTTTCGAGAGAAGAACATTCTAAGTTGAAGCGATGGTGGGTAGGAGAATTGTTAGAGGCTCCAGCAGTGGGGAAGAAGGGAGGAGTAGTGACCTTAATTAGAAAAGGTCTCAATGTAGAGATAAAGCGTGTAGTGGTCGATCCGGGAGGGAGGTATGTCCTTGCCTCAGTGGTACTAGAATGGCAATCATTATTGTTATGTAACATTTATGCACCAAACACCTATGAAAAACAGTTTTTTACACAAATTATTCGCAAGATTCATGCCTTGGGGGACATACCAGTCTTGGTGGGGGGGAGATATGAATGATGTGATGGATCCTTCGTTAGACAGATCTAAACCGATGGGGAGAGAATTGGCCAGAATGGAGAGAGGCATTTCTAGACTGTGTGCTGCTCATAGGCGCCCGGTATAAGAGGCTTGGGGAGGCTAAGCCTTCCCAGCCGCAAGCCCCAAGCGTCTCTCTCTCTCTCATCCCCCCGGCCCCACCCCCCTGATGCACCGTTTATCCCTCGCACTCCCTCCCTGCAGTGCAGTCCCTATAATTAGCGTCTCTATCCCTCTCACTCCCTCCGGTGTGCTTTAGATCACCCATCGCTGCCGGTAGCGGCACGCCAACCTTATTACAGCTTGCTTCGGGGCTTTTTGGCCTGACGGCATGACGTGCCCCGCCTCCTTTGATCAGCCTTCCTGCTTCCGCGAGGGCTGGATGCATCATAAGGAAGGCTGGTCAAAGGAGGCAGGGCACGTCATGCCATCAGGCCGAAAAGCCCCGAAGCAAGCTGTAATAAGGTTGGCGTGCCGCTACCGGCAGCAATGGGCGATCTAAAGCACACTGGAGGGAGATTGCGACCACGGAGCGGAGACGAATGAGGGGCGGAAGTGGCTGCCGGGAGCACATCCGGCTTCCTTGGGCCCGGCTTCTCCCTCTGGCTGGGACGGTGGTCTTGGCGTGTTCTCGGGTCTGTTTTCTTCATGGCGGGGAATTTCTGGCAGAGTTCGCACTAGTAAGTGGGCGCCCCAGGGCTGGGGGGGAAGGGGTTGTTTTCTGCTTTATTTTCACGAGTGATGTCCCTGAAGAAAGTGTGTGTGCGGCTCCTTTTATCCTGTTTCTTCTTCAGCTCCCCCCACCCTACGTAACAGATTGATGGGTGAGAACTTCCAGTCATAACTAAATCCCTTCATTATTATGCTTGGGGAGGGATAACTTGATTGGAGTTCAGCACCCTTAATCATTTTTAAAAGTTGCCTCGTATGTTCGCTTCTTCGTCTCTCCCCCCACCCCCCAGCCTGATAATGTTTAGGTATACAAGTTTCAGTTTTTCTAGTATTGCTGCATGTTGAGTCTGGCTTCTTGAGGTAACTTTCCAGTTCAGTATTTTGCCTTCATATTTTTTTTTATTTCTAGTTCCTTGTGTCAGATCTGTTGTCATGTGTTTTTCATGTGTGATCAAGATGCAGTATTCTTCTAGCGTGTAGTATTTGCACACCTTTTTGTTTTGTTTTTGTTTCACTAGGTTGTGTACTGGTGTTTTAGAGCCAGGTGTAATTATAATGCTGCCTTTCCACGCATATGGTTGTAGCTCGTCCTGTCCTTGGAATTAGTGCTGTTATGGTTTGGTAAGGTTATGAGTGTGTTTTTGCACAAGTTTGTGTATAGGGTTTGCAGTGGAGAGATTGTGTGTTGGCCCTACTAAGGTGGCACCAAAACATCAGAAAGGGTGTAGAGCCTAAATCATGACACACTACCTCTTGAAGGATCTACATATGGTCGTTAATAAAAGTAGCTCATTGTGAACACTAGCTACCCTAAAAGGGTGTTTTTTTTGCTCTACACGTATCATGGTATTATGATCCCTTGTTTCATATTGTTGACGGTCTGCATTTTCCGTATGGTGGTATATTGGTGTATTAGGTCTGCCCAGTGTAATATTTATGGTACAGTAAGGTTGTGAGTGGTGTTTTTGCACAAAGTTGTGCATAGTGTTTTGCAGTTGAGCAATTGTGATTAGTATATACTTTGAGCAACCACTTTATTCTTTGACATATGATACATATCTAATATCTAAATTTAATAATAGGTATTAATTGTGATTATTTTATTTTTACTTATTTTGCTGTGTGTTGTCAGACAATTATGGATGTAAACCCCGCTCCTGGCACCACCCCTAACCCTTCCCCCTTTAGCCTCCCCAAACAGTTGGGCCACCGACTGCCTATGGTGCTGCTCTGGAATATGTTTGACGTGTGGAGAACACTGTATCCTGTGGAGAAAGATTTTATGCATATTTCTAGGGTTCATTTAACGATGTCTAGAATAGATTACATTCTGTCGTCACGAGAGCTATTGACAAAGGTGGAAGAAGCTTAGATAGGCCCAATAATGATCTCTGATCATGCTTGGGTGAGAGTGCAAATAAGGCTGGGTGAGGGAGTTCCCGCATTTGGGGCATGGCGCTTTCTGGCCTTTTTATACCGGGACAGTCAATATTTGCCCTTTTTGGTAGACAAATGGCATGAATACAGAGACAATAATGAGCAACACAGGGAGGATCCAATTCTCTTTTGGGAGTCGGCAAAGGCCGGTCTCCGAGAAGAAATTATTTCCTATGCAGCCTTCAAAAGGAAGGTCAGAGATGGGGAGGTGATAAGATTGGAGAAGCAGGTGACAATTCTTAGGAAGCAGTATGGGCGAGGGCACTCATTGAGAATCAGGATGCAATTACTAGAGGCGCAACAAGCCTTAAATGAATTATTGCAGGAAAGAGCACAGAAGTCGAGCGTGCATTACAAATATCAGTTATATAGATTTGCAAACAAAAGTGGGAGGTTACTGGCTAGGTTAGCTAACAAGAAGGCTAGTGCTAGGAAAATACTCACAATGATAGATGATACAGGAGAGCGGGTCCATACTGATGAAGGAATAAATTCAATACTGGCAAATTTTTTTCAGACAACTGTATAAGCCACAGGTGGAGATTATGATGCCTAGTGAAGCATATCTTACTAGCATGGAGTTGCCACAGGTGTCGGAGGAAGGAAGTGTTGAATGCACCAGTTGCCGTAGAGGAGGTAGAATGGGTGATCAAGCAAAGTAGGTTAGGTAAGGCAGCGGGGCCAGATGGAATGAGACCTGAATTTTATAAAATCTTAGGCGCCGAGATTAGTCCATTGCTCACTATGGTATTTAATACATCCATACAACAGGGAGGCTTGCCTGACCATCTTAATAGGGCACAGATTAGTGTATTGCCAAAACCGGGTAAACCAGTAGATTGCCCTGACTCATATAGACCATAGAGTGGAGTAGTGGCCTAGTGGTTAGGGTGGTGGACTCTGGTCCTGGGGAACTGAGGAACTGAGTTCGACTCCCACTTCAGGCACAGGCAGCTCCTTGTGACTCTGGGCAAGTCACTTAACCCTCCATTGCCCCAGGTACAAATAAGTACCTGTATATAATATGTAAGCCGCATTGAGCCCGCCATAAGTGGGAAAGCGTGGGGTACAAATGTAATAAAAATAAATGTGGAGGCTAAGTTCTTGGCCAAGATACTGGCAAATAGGCTATCAAGATTTCTCCCCTCTTTGGTAATAGAGCCACAAGTGGGATTCACCTGTGGCAGAGTGATTGCTAAGAACATGTGATGCATATGGGCGGCGCTAGAAAGGGTGAGGATAGAACAGGCTCCAGCTCTGCTAATAAGCTTTGGAGTTTTATTTTTGGAGTAGTGAAGGCCTATGGTATTACTGGTTTCTTTGCACAGACATTAAAAGTTCTATATACTGAGCCCAAAGTGCAAGTATATGCCAATGGGCTACTCTCTGAGTGGTTTCCAATACAGAGGGGAACGAGGCAGGGATGCCCGTTATCACCGTTCCTATTTATTCTCACACTAGATCCCTTATTGAGAGAGATTCAAGGCAATATAGATATTCGAGGGGTCAAAATTAGAGGGGTTACTTTTAAGACAGCTGCTTTTGCAGATAACCTGCTAGTATTGTTGAAGGAACCCCATCAGTAGCTGCCACATCTCTACTACTACTACTACTACTATTTAGCATTTCTATAGCGCTACAAGGCATACGCAGCGCTGCACAAACATAGAAGAAAGACAGTCCCTGCTCAAAGAGCTTACAATCTAATAGACAAAAAATAAATAAAGTAATCAAATCAATTAATGTGAACGGGAAGGAAGAGAGGAGGGTAGGTGGAGGCAAGTGGTTACGAGTCAAAAGCAATGTTAAAGAGGTGGGCTTTCAGTCTAGATTTAAAGGTGGCCAAGGATGGGGCAAGACGTAGGGGGTCAGGAAGTTTATTCCAGGCGTAGGGTGCAGCGAGACAGAAGGCGCGAAGTCTGGAGTTGGCAGTAGTGGAGAAGGGAACAGATAAGAAGGATTTATCCATGGAGCGGAGTGCACGGGAAGGGGTGTAGGGAATGACCAGTGTGGAGAGATACTGGGGAGCAGCAGAGTGAGTACATTTATAGGTTAGTAGAAGAAGTTTGAACAGGATGCGAAAACGGATAGGGAGCCAGTGAAGGGTCTTGAGGAGAGGGGTAGTATGAGTAAAGCGACCCTGGCGGAAGATGAGACGGGCAGCAGAGTTTTGAACCGACTGGAGAGGGGAGAGGTGACTAAGTGGGAGGCCAGCAAGAAGCAGATTGCAGTAGTCTAAACGAGAGGTGACAAGGGTGTGGATGAGGGTTTTGGTAGAGTGCTCGGAAAGAAAGGGGCGGATTTTACGGATGTTGTAAAGAAAGAAACGACAGGTCTTGGCAATCTGCTGGATATGAGCAGAGAAGGAGAGAGAAGAGTCAAAGATGACCCCAAGGTTTCGTGCTGAGGAGACAGGGAGAATGAGAGAGCCATCAACAGAAATAGAAAACGGGGGGAGCGGGGAGGTGGGTTTGGGGGGGGGGGGGGGGAAACGAGAAGCTCGGTTTTGGTCATATTTAATTTCAGGTGGCATTGAGACATCCAGGCAGCAATGTCAGACAAGCACGCTGAAACTTTGGTTTGGATGCAAGGTGATATCAGGGGTAGAAAGGTAGATTTGGGAGTCATCAGCATAGAGATGGTAGGAAAAGCCATGGGATGAGATTAATGAACCAAGGGAAGAAGTGTAGATAGAAAAGAGGAGGGGACCAAGAACAGAACCCTGAGGTACGCCGACAGGCAGAGGGATAGAAGTAGAAGAGGATCCACCAGAGTGAACACTAAAGGTGCGGAGGGAGAGGTAGGAAGAGAACCAGGAAAGGACAGAACCCTGGAATCCAAGTGAGGACAGGGTATCGAGAAGTATGCTGTGATCGACAGTGTCAAAAGCAGCGGAAAGATCAAGAAGAATGAGGATGGAATATTGACCTCTGGATTTAGCCAGTAATAGGTCATTGGAGACTTTAGTAAGCGCAGTTTCGGTTGAGTGGAGAGGGCGAAAACCAGATTGTAGTGGGTCAAGAATAGCATGTGAGGAGAGAAAATCAAGGCAGTGGCGGTGAACAGCACGCTCAAGTAATTTGGAGAGAAAAGGAAGGAGGGAGATGGGTCGAGTGAAGGCTTCTTAAGGAGAGGTGTGACCACAGCATGTTTAAAGGCAGCAGGGACAGTCGCAGTGGAAAGTGAGAGGCTGAGAATAATACAGATAAAAGGAATAAGAGCAGGAGAGATGGCATTAAGAAGGTGGGTGGGAATGGGATCAGAGGAACAGGTGGTACATTTTGAGGAAGAAAGGAGAAGTGTAGTTTCCTCAATAGTAACTTCAGGAAAGGGAATGAGGGGAAGGAGAGAGAGGGGAATGGACTAGTGGAGGGAGAGGTGGTGAGGTAGAGAAAGCAAGGTTTATCTTTTGAACCTTGTTGTGAAAGAATTCAGCAAGGGTCTGAGGAGATAATGAAGGGGGAGTTGGGGGTGGGGGCACCTTGAGGAGAGAGTTCAATGTGGTGAAGAGAAGTCGAGGATTAGAGCCAAGAGAGTTGGTCAGTTGGATATAATAATCCTGTTTGGCACGTAAAAGAGCAGATTGGAAGGAGGTCAGCATGAACTTAAAGTGTAAGAAATCAGCAAGGGCCCGAGATTTCCGCCAGATGCGTTCGGCGGAGCGGGTACAGGAACGTAGGTAGCGGATATTAGAAGTCAGCCAAGGTTGGGGTTTTGTACGCCTTACAGGGCGGGTCATCAAAGGTGCAAGAGTGTCTAAGGCAGAGGATAGAGTATTGTTGTAAGAAGAAACAGCCTCGTTGACAGACGTGGATGGTGCCACAGTAGAGAGGAGGTTTGAAACATGGGAGGATAGAGATGAAGGGTCAATATCGTGAAGATTCCTAGATAAATTAGATAAGATAGGACGGGACTGGGAGGGAGGAGATTTAAGTGTGAAAGTTATAAGATAGTGATCAGAGGAGGGAAGATCAGAGGCAAGGAAACTAGCAGGTGAACAGTTGGAGGAGAAGATGAGATCAAGACAGTGACCATTTTGATGAGTGGGGGAGGTGGAGCATAGTTGGAGATTAAAGGAGGACGTTAAAGCGAGTAACTTGGAAATATAAGAGTTGGAAGGATCATTAGCAGGAATATTAAAGTCACCAAGGATGAGAGAGGGGGAGGAAGGATCATGGAAGAAGGCAAGCCAGGCGTCAAAGTCACTGAGAAAGGATGAAAGGGACTTATCAGGGGGACGATAAATGACCGCTATTCGAAGAGGCAGAGGAGAGAAAAGGCGGATAGAGTGGACTTCAAAGGAGGAAAAACAGTGAGATTGAGGTGGAAGAAGGGGTTGAAATCTGGAGGAGGGAGAGAGAAGTAGTCCAATACCGCCCCCACGGCCAGCAGGGCGAGGAGTATGTGAAAATAGATGACCACCATGGCACAGGGCTGCGACTGAAGCAGAGTCATCAGGACAGAGCCAGGTTTCTGTTAGGGCGAGCAGATGGAGGTGACGCGAGATAAAGAGGTCCCGGATATAGGAGAGTTTGTTACGGATAGAGCGGGCATTCCATAGGGCGCAAGAGAAGGGCAGAGAAGAGGAGGGGAGTAGAGAAATAGAGATGAGGTTAGAGAGGTCGCGGTGAGATCTGTAGAGTTGGGATAGTAGTTGGTGAGCGGGGCCAGGATTGGGATTGATGTCACCGGCTGAGAGTAAGAGAAGGAGTAAAAGAGAGCGGAGGAGAGGTGTGGCCACGAAGGCGTCAAAGGCGAGAGGTATTTAGGTGGAATGAGGAAGGCAAAATGGACGGAAGAAAGAGGCGGAGATTAAAAGCCAAGAGGGAGGAAGAGGGTAGGAGAGAAGGTGAGGTGATGAAGTCAATGGATGGGAAGTGAGTTCCTGTAGCGGAGAGAGGTAGGGGGTGAGGTAAAAGATTAGGAAGGGACAGAGCTAGGAAGAGAATGTGAATAGGGGCCATAAATGATTAAGGTACTTTAGCAACTGGAAAAAGATTAGATACAAAGAGAAAAATGCCCCGCGCGCACACCTAGAGCGGAGGCCCTGAGTGGATCAGAGTGGACCTGGGTGTCACCCGGAGAAGGCTGTAAGGATATGCAGATGAGCTGCAAGTCCTCCAGAGTCTAGAGGAATATGGTGATTTCTCCGGATTCCAATTGAATCTTATGAAATCAGAGGCATTAGCTAGCACTGAAGAACTTAAGTGTGAGTGGGGGAATAGTTTCCCATTACATTGGGCACAAGGGTCATTTCGGTATTTGGGAATCCGACTGCCGATGGATACGGGCCAAATATATGATCTTAATGTTACCCAACTACTAAAGGACATGAAAGACCAATTAATAAAGTGGTCCACACTACATTTGTCTCTGATGGGCAGAGTGCATATATATCACATGATAATTTTTCCACTTTGGCTATATACAGTGGTGGAAATAAGTATTTGATCCCTTGCTGATTTTGTAAGTTTGCCCACTGACAAAGACATGAGCAGCCCATAATTGAAGGGTAGGTTATTGGTAACAGTGAGAGATAGCACATCACAAATTAAATCCGGAAAATCACATTGTGGAAAGTATATGAATTTATTTGCATTCTGCAGAGGGAAATAAGTATTTGATCCCCCACCAACCAGTAAGAGATCTGGCCCCTACAGACCAGGTAGATGCTCCAAATCAACTCGTTACCTGCATGACAGACAGCTGTCGGCAATGGTCACCTGTATGAAAGACACCTGTCCACAGACTCAGTGAATCAGTCAGACTCTAACCTCTACAAAATGGCCAAGAGCAAGGAGCTGTCTAAGGATGTCAGGGACAAGATCATACACCTGCACAAGGCTGGAATGGGCTACAAAACCATCAGTAAGATGCTGGGCGAGAAGGAGACAACTGTTGGTGCCATAGTAAGAAAATGGAAGAAGTACAAAATGACTGTCAATCGACAAAGATCTGGGGCTCCACGCAAAATCTCACCTCGTGGGGTATCCTTGATCATGAGGAAGGTTAGAAATCAGCCTACAACTACAAGGGGGGAACTTGTCAATGATCTCAAGGCAGCTGGGACCACTGTCACCACGAAAACCATTGGTAACACATTACGACATAACGGATTGCAATCCTGCAGTGCCCGCAAGGTCCCCCTGCTCCGGAAGGCACATGTGACGGCCCGTCTGAAGTTTGCCAGTGAACACCTGGATGATGCCGAGAGTGATTGGGAGAAGGTGCTGTGGTCAGATGAGACAAAAATTGAGCTCTTTAGCATGAACTCAACTCGCCGTGTTTGGAGGAAGAGAAATGCTGCCTATGACCCAAAGAACACCGTCCCCACTGTCAAGCATGGAGGTGGAAATGTTATGTTTTGGGGGTGTTTCTCTGCTAAGGGCACAGGACTACTTCACCGCATCAATGGGAGAATGGATGGGGCCATGTACCGTACAATTCTGAGTGACAACCTCCTTCCCTCCGCCAGGGCCTTAAAAATGGGTCGTGGCTGGGTCTTCCAGCACGACAATGACCCAAAACATACAGCCAAGGCAACAAAGGAGTGGCTCAGGAAGAAGCACATTAGGGTCATGGAGTGGCCTAGCCAGTCACCAGACCTTAATCCCATTGAAAACTTATGGAGGGAGCTGAAGCTGCGAGTTGCCAAGCGACAGCCCAGAACTCTTAATGATTTAGAGATGATCTGCAAAGAGGAGTGGACCAAAATTCCTCCTGACATGTGTGCAAACCTCATCATCAACTACAGAAGACGTCTGACCGCTGTGCTTGCCAACAAGGGTTTTGCCACCAAGTATTAGGTCTTGTTTGCCAGAGGGATTAAATACTTATTTCCCTCTGCAGAATGCAAATAAATTCATATACTTTCCACAATGTGATTTTCCGGATTTAATTTGTGATGTGCTATCTCTCACTGTTACCAATAACCTACCCTTCAATTATGGGCTGCTCATGTCTTTGTCAGTGGGCAAACTTACAAAATCAGCAAGGGATCAAATACTTATTTCCACCACTGTACCTTACAAGCTCTCCCAATACGGTTGCTGTGACGAGATTTGACTGCACTTCGGAGAATGGTGGTGAACTTTTGTTTGGCGGGTAAGAAGCCTAAGATGAAATGGCAGCATCTGGTGGGGGCCCAGAGGCAGGGGGTTTGGGACTACCGGATATGCGTACGTACAATCATGCATGTTTATTACGCCACCTACGAGATTGGATCCTGGGTACTACCACCTATACAGATATGGCTATGGAGCGAGCATATTTTCATCCGTGGCATGTGAACTACCTATTACATGTAAAACGAGAAAAAATGCCTGAGAGGGTTAGACATAGTATGCTGTTGGGACCTTTGTGGCACTTATGGAGGGAGTTGCTTAAGAGGTGGGGATAGGATCCATCCAATAGCATATTACTTCCATTATATGGAAATGATGATTTTACACCAGGTAGTAAAATGTTTTTACGTTTGGGGAGCGTGCCAGGTGCCCTTGACCTGGATTGGCCACTGTCGGTGACAGGATGCTGGGCTAGATGGACCTTTGGTCTTTCCCAGTATGGCACTACATATGTACTTATGTACTTATGTAGAGAGAATGTTGTTTTCCGAAGACTTAAAGTTCAGGTAGTAGCACTGCTAGAAAGTTTTATTCAGGAGGATGGAGCAATAATTTCCGCAAATGATTTTAGGCAGAAATGTTGAAGGGGACCTGCAATGATCTTGGCGTATCATCAACTGTCTCACTATATACAAAGCCTTCCGAAAGATGGCTTATCGTTGGGCTTTGGGAAGAAGTTGAGGGAATTCTTAGAGGGAGATGCGGTCGGACAAGTCTCGGTTTCCTGGTTTTGTAGGGAATTGGAGAAAGGGCAACCAGCGAGGAAGGTGCAAGAGGTGGCAGCACGATGGAGCCAGGATGCACAGAAACTAATACCTGAGTGTCTCATAAGGATGTCACTTGTAGGGGTGCCACGGGTAATACACAGTGCAGAACTCCAAGAGTGTCGATTCAGAGCTGTACACAGAGCTTACTTCTCCCAAAGGCGGGCATTTCATGTAGGGGTAGTAGATAATGACAAATGTAAAAAATGCGAGCAGGGGGGTGCAACATTTATGCATTGCATTTGGCAGTGCAGATATATTAAATCATTCTGGCACGATCTAGCTAAATTTCTTAGTGGGGTCTTAGGATTCTTGGTAGTTCTCACATTTGAAAGAATGATGTGTAGTGTAATTGGACAATGGGGAGCAGGCACACAAGGGGAACATATTTTCTTAAGTAAGTCTTGCATAGTGGGGAAAAATGTATTCTCAATCATTGGATTTCGGACTTACCTCCTTCCTACTGGTATTGGAGGAATAAGCTCCACCAACTTATGTTATGGGAATCAAGGGGGGGCGAAGCTCTCGTCAAAAAGACAGTGGAGATTTCTGGCCACATGGAAACCATATCTAAATAAAGTGTTTCGAAGAGCATGTAGTCAAGTCCTGAATAGGTTGCCATGGGGCAATACAGGGAGAAAGGAATCATAAGTTTTGGGGTACGCATACAGGATTTGGGAGGGTGGGTGGGTGGGATCATAGTGGGGAGGGAAATGGATGGGATAGGAAGGGAGGAGGGAGATAAGGATTTATAATGGGACACGATTAGTAAACCTAGACAGGGGGTTTGGAAGTGGAGTTGGGAAGGGGGGGAGGAAATGTTAAAGCTTTGATGGTGCAATCAATGTATTGTCATTATTTAGAGTGTTTGTTATTCACTAGTTGTGTTCTGAGATGGTGGAATGTTAACTTTCTTGTGCCATCAATAAAAATTGTTGAACCTAAAATCCAGAGCTTGGTTTTATTTTTTTCCCCCCTTTTTGAATCTTTTTAATAGGAAGCAGAGATTGCATTTCCCCACGAGGGTGCCTGCTTACAGAGAACATTGGCTGCTACGATGCCCCTAATCATGAACAGAAATTACTTTATCAAGTGGCGTACCGAGGGTGGGGCAGTGTGAGCGGTCTTTCCCAGGTGCACACGCTGCAGGAGGGGTGCAGGGAGCGGCTGTCGGCTCCGCTGGTTCCCTTTTTCCTCTGCTGTTACTTCCTGTTCCGGTTCAGAGAGAGCAGGAACCTGCGGAGCCGACAGCCGCACAGCTGCTCCCAGCACCCCAGCAGGGACGAAGAAAGCACTCGGGGGGGGGGAGGGGAGTGCGCAGCAGCGAAACGCCCTGGGTGGCAGCCGACCAAGGAACGCCACTGACTATGTCAGAAATTGTCCAAGGTCTAATCTTAATCAGGTGGCAGGGTGTAGCTGTCTCTTTTCAGTAGACTTGTCATGAAAATACACACCTGTATTCACCCACCGGCACACTGACCATAAAACCTCCAGGGACTTCTACTAATATAATTTAAAATCTATTATTGACAGGCTATTCAATTCTTAATCCTGATGTTATCTTCAAGATTAAAAAGGAAGAGAAACATCTCACACAACACTATGAATTGGAGGGAAAAGAAAACATGAATGACCCCAGCATGAGTAAGTAAATGTTTGGTAGTTAAAGGGATTTGCATTTTCAGATCACAGGAGATGATGTGGAAACTTAAAAGCTGCTTCATAATATAATATTATAAGTCCATCAGTGAATCTTTGTAGACATGTTTGTTTTCTCATCACAGGTCTTCCGATTGTAACGTCTGTGTTCTCACTGAGCATTAAACAAGAAGAAGATCTTCCCTTCATGGAAAATCGTGAATCAGAGATGCCTGAACAGATTCACCTTCCTGTAACAGGTAAGCGTAAAATTCACTTTTTATTGTTTATATTCGTAAAACTGCCTTCCATATCATCAAGCTGATCAATCCATAGACTGGTGGGTTGTGTCCATCTACCAGCAGGTGGAGATAGAGAGCAAACTTTTGCCTCCCTATATGTGGTCACGTGCTGCCGGAAACTCCCCAGTATGTTCTCTATCTCAGCAGGTGGTGGTCACACACAGAAGCAGCTCTGGCTAGGCCTCCAAGCCTAATTTTTAGGTTTTGTTGAGTGCCTGGGGTTGAGGGCTCTTCTTGAGCAAGTGCAAACCTGGTGGCGCCAGGTCCCTCCTTTTCTCCCCCCTCCCGCTGGCTCCGTTTAAAAAAAAAAAAAAATTTTGGACGTCCTTAAAGGCGTTTATTTCTACGTTTATTTAAACGTTTATTGCAGCTACTCACTGGGACACCAGGTCGTTACAGCTCGGAGCGGACAGCAGGTAATTTTTACCTTTTATAGCGGGCAGGGGGTTCCCCGATTGGTCTCCACGTGGCCCATGGCGTCGGAGGGCGAGGGCGCAAAGTGTCGCTCCCCGGATCGCGTGTGCGCTTCCAGAGGGGATGCGGGGGTCTTAAAGTCTGATTCGCCCTTGTTGGGTGACAGTTTCGTGACCGATGAGTGTCCCGGTCCTTCCTCCGGCGTGGCGGTTTTTCCCGCCATAAACGCCCATCCCCCGCGGCTCGCCTCCGCCATATTGGTCGGCCACGCGGCTCGGACGGCTTCTTCTTGGGCCGCCCTTGAGGTGGGAGACATTGATGCCATGAACGCCCTTAATTTGGGCGACGGCACAGAAGCGGCTAAAGTTAAGCGCCGTTCTTCCCGCGCGGCTCCTTCGCGGAGTGTCGCGCCGGACGCCATCTTGGATGCGCAGCATGTCTCTCCCCCGCTCTTGCGAGCGCCGGTTGAGGGTGCGTCTAGGGCTGTAGCCCAGGCTGCGGAAGTGCACAGTCTGGGGGGTTTTGCTGCTGCATCAGGCCTTCCTTATGCAAAACGCTGCCCCTGCTCCCTCGTCTGGTAAAGAGGTTGAGGCCCCCGGAGGTAAACGCCCTCGGGTTGATTCCCAGGCCTTGGAGGACTTTGTCTCCTCCGATGTAGATGAGGGCAGCGTATCTGAGTTCTCCCAACGGTCCTTTGCGGATTCCTTGGAGGAGACGGATCCCCGCTCGGATGGAGCGGATGACCCCTCTGCAGCGCGGCTCTTTAGCTCAGAGGATTTGCCCAACCTGTTAGTGCAGGCCATGGGCATTTTGAAGATTTCCTCTCCGGAGGACGTCTCTCCCTCAGCCCCTGTTGGCTCTGCCATTATGCTGGGGACGAAGCGCCCGCCTAGAACCTTCCACGTGCATGATGCCATGCACACCTTAATTTTGGCTCAATGGGATGTCCCGGAAGCGAGCCTTAAAGTGGCTAGGGCTATGTCCCGCCTCTATCCTTTGCCTGAAAGTGAACGTGAGGCCTATCTGTGGCCTACCGTGGATTCTTTAATCACTGCGGTGACTAAGAAAACGGCGTTGCCGGTGGAAGGTGGCACGGCCCTAAAGGACGCCCAAGACAGAAGATTGGAGGCGGCCTTAAGGTCATCCTTTGAGGCGGCTGCTTTAAGTTTGCAGGCCTCAGTTTGCGGCTCCTATGTGGCCAGCCTCCCCCAGGGTCTCGTACCCAATGACGGGGCCTTGGTCCACACCCCAGTGCAGATTGGAGGACGGCTGTCCTCGTTTCTGGGCGAGTGGACCACAATAACTTCAGACGCTTGGGTGCTGGAAGTCATCAAAGACGGCTACAAGCTAGAGTTCTGCCGACCCTTAAGAGACGGGTTTGTACTCTCTCCCTGCAAGTCTCCGGTCAAAGCTGTGGCAGTGCAGCAGACCTTGGACAATCTGATCCGCCTGGGTGCGGTCGTTCCGGTGCCAGAAAATCAGCTTGGCAAGGGACGTTACTCCATTTACTTTGTGGTACCAAAGAAAGGAGGTTCTGTACGGCCTGTCCTCGACCTCAAAGGGGTCAATCGGGCCTTGAAAGTTCGGCACTTTCGCATGGAGACTCTCCACTCTGTTATAGCGGCAGTGAAGGCAGGGGAGTACCTGGCATCCTTGGACATCAAGGAAGCGTACTTGCATATTCCCATCTGGCCTCCCCATCAACGCTTTCTGCGTTTTGCAGTCCTGGGCCGACACTTCCAGTTCAGAGCCCTCCCGTTCGGGTTGGCTACTGCTCCGCGGACCTTCTCCAAAGTCATGGTGGTCATCGCGGCCTTCCTGAGGAAGGAAGGAGTACAAGTCCATCCTTATCTGGACGACTGGTTGATCCGAGCCCCCTCTTATGCAGAGTGCGGCAAAGCTGTGAACCGGGTGGTTGCTCTTTTGAGCTCCCTGGGGTGGATCATCAACTGGGAGAAAAGCCAGCTGCGCCCGACTCAGTCCCTGGAGTATCTGGGAGTTCGATTCGACACCCAAGTGGGCAGAGTGTTCCTGCCAGACAATCGGATTGTCAAACTTCAGGCTCAGGTGGACCAGTTCCTAGTAGCCTCTCCTCTTCGGGCTTGGGACTATGTGCAGCTGTTGGGCTCTATGACGGCCACGATGGAAGTAGTGCCCTGGGCCAGGGCTCATATGAGACCACTACAACACTCTCTGCTGCAGCGCTGGACTCCGATGTCGGAGGATTATGCTGTGCGCCTTCCCTTGGACCCAGCAGTGCGCAAGGCGCTGAGCTGGTGGATGCAGACAGACAAGTTGTCCGCAGGAATGTCTCTGGTGACCCCGGAGTGGAATGTTGTCACGACGGACGCCTCCTTGTCGGGCTGGGGAGCCCACTGCTTGGGAAGGACAGCGCAGGGGCTCTGATCTCCTGCAGAGGCAAAGTGGTCTATCAACCTCCTGGAACTCAGAGCCATTCGGTTGGCGCTTTTGGAGTTCATCCCGGTACTGGCGTTGAAGCCAGTACGGGTCCTGTCGGACAATGCCACGGCTGTGGCCTATGTCAACCGCCAGGGAGGTACCAAGAGCGCCCCTCTAGCCAAGGAGGCTATGAGTCTATGCCAGTGGGCGGAAGCGAACCTGGAGCAGCTGTCAGCGGCCCACATTGCCGGAGTCATGAATGTCAAGGCGGACTTTCTCAGTCGCCATACCTTGGAGCCCGGAGAGTGGCAGCTATCTGCTCAGGCGTTCTTGGACATCACGAAGCGCTGGGGCCAGCCGAGCCTAGATCTGATGGCGTCATCGGCCAATTGCCAAGTGCCGCGCTTTTTCAGCAGAGGACGGGACCCTCGATCCCTGGGAGTAGATGCTCTTCTCCAACAGTGGCCGACACAAGAGCTTCTCTATGTGTTCCCGCCCTGGCCCATGCTGGGCAGGGTGCTAGACCGGGTGGCAAAGCATCCAGGCCGGATAATCCTGGTGGGTCCGGATTGGCCCAGACGTCCCTGGTATGCGGACTTGATCAGGCTCTCAGTCGACGATCCTCTGCGGCTGCCAGTGGAGCAGGGCCTGTTGCATCAGGGTCCCGTGGTGATGGAGGATCCCTCCCCCTTTGGTCTTACGGCCTGGCTATTGAGCGGCAGCGTCTGAGGAAGAAGGGCTTCTCAGACAAGGTCATCGCCACTATGCTGAGAGCGAGGAAGCGCTCTACTTCTACTGCTTAAGCCAGGGTTTGGCGTACCTTTGCAGCGTGGTGTGAAGCAGGCTCATTTTCTCCATTCACTGCTCCAATTTCTTCAGTGTTGGCATTCCTGCAAGAAGGTCTGGAGAAAGGCCTGTCGCTCAGTTCCCTTAAAGTCCAGGTAGCGGCCCTGGCTTGCTTCAGGGGCCGCCTGAAGGGTGCTTCCCTGGCTTTGCAGCCAGATGTGGTGCGTTTTCTCAAGGGAGTTAATCACCTGCGCCCTCCTCTGCACTCGGTGGTGCCTGCGTGGAATCTCAATCTGGTGCTAAGAGCATTACAGAAGCCGCCTTTTGAACCCTTGTCGAGGGCATCTCTGAAAGACCTGACGTTGAAAGCAGTCTTTTTGGTGGCTATCACTTCAGCCAGAAGAGTTTCCGAGCTCCAGGCGCTCTCATGTCGAGAGCCTTTTCTGCAGTTCACTGAGGCAGGAGTGACTATTCGCACAGTGCCTTCCTTCCTGCCCAAGATTGTCTCTCGCTTCCATGTGAATCAGCAGCTCTGTCTCCCTTCCTTTCGTAGGGAGGACTACCCAGAGGAATACTCTGCTCTTAAATATCTGGATGTGAGACGAGTCATCATCAGATACTTGGAAGTGACCAATGATTTCCGGAAATCGGATCATCTGTTTGTCCTGTTTTCAGGTCCTCGTAAGGGTCTGCAGGCTGCTAAGCCTACAGTGGCAAGATGGGTCAAGGAAGCCATTGCAGCGGCTTATGTGGCCGCAGGAAAGGTGCCGCCTATCCAGCTGAAGGCTCACTCCACTAGAGCTCAGGCAGCCTCGATGGCAGAGGCCGGGTCCGTCTCCTTGGAGGAGGTATGCAAGGCGGCAACTTGGGCATCGGCCCATACATTCTCCAAGCATTACCGCTTGACTGTGGCGGCACGGGCGGAGGCCCGGTTTGGAGCTTCAGTGTTGAGGTCAGGGATTTCAATGTCCCGCCCTGGGTGAGTACTGCTTCGGTACATCCCACCAGTCTATGGATTGATCAGCTTGATGATATGGAAGGTAAAATTATGTATCATACCTGATAATTTTCTTTCCATTAATCATAGCTGATCAATCCATAGCTCCTCCCAGATATCTGTACTGTTTATATTCTGGTTGAATTTTTAGGTTCAAGTTTAGTCTTCAGTTACTTCAGGAGGACTTCGTGTTCAAGTTTTTTCACTTGGATTCTTCAAGAGTTGAGACGAGTTTGTGTTACAGTGAGCTGCTGCATTCCTCTCCCCTCCGTTTTACGGGGCTGGATTGAGACTTAAATTCTGCCGGCACTCCCTCCCGCTTCGTGCGGCTGTAGGGCAGCTTTGTACCCCTCCCGCTTCGGCGGTGTTAGGGTCAGTCAGCTCCTCCCGTGGTTGCGGTTGCAGGATAAGCCAGATCCCCCCGCATCGGCGGGTGTGGTGTCCCTCCCCCGCTCCGCGGGGATGAGCTGGACGGATTCCCCTCCCCCACTTGTGTGGGGATGAGCTGGGTTAATTCCCCTCCCCCGTTTCGGCGGTGGTGAGCTGGGCAGAGTGTCCCTTTGTGGGTGTAATTCTCTAAGTGCTGAGTCCTGCGGATGGAGCTTTGATATCGACATACTGAGGAGTTTCCGGCAGCACATGACCACATATAGGGAGGCAAAAGTTTGCTCTCTATCTCCACCTGCTGGTAGATGGACACAACCCACCAGTCTATGGATTGATCAGCTATGATTAATGGAAAGAAAATTATCAGGTATGATACATAATTTTACCTTATGCACTTCAGGCAAATGATAAAACAGAGAACGTGAAATATAAACAATATCCAACAAGTACAGTATAATAAAGACAATAAATAACAACCAGACCAAAAAGATAAATAGAATTAAAATACAATTTAAGATCAACAAAAGCACTAGAATAAACATTTTAAAAACAGAGGCATCCGAAACAACAAAGACAAATTTTATACAAATAAAGGCAGATGAAAATAATCAAGTCTTACAGATGGACCTTTTTTACTAAAATGCAGCAAGTTGGTTTATAATTATAGTGGAGGAGTAGCCTATTGGTTAGTGCAGGGGACTTTAATCCTGGAACTGGGTTCAATTCCCACTACAGCTCCTTGTGTCTCTGGACAAGTCACTTAACCCTCCATTGACCCAGGTACAAATAAGTACCTGTATATACTATGTAATATATAGGTACAGCTTTGAATGTAGTTGCGAAAAAAACACAGAAAGGCAGTATTTCCCTATTTGAGATTCTACATGGAATGTTGCTAGTAGAGGAGTAGCCTAGTGGTTAGTGCAGCGGACTTTGATCCTGGGGAACTGGGTTCAATTCCCACTGCAGCTCCTTGTGACTCCAGGCAAGTCATATAATCCTCCAAATAAGTACCTGTATATACTATGTAAACTGCTTTGAATGTAGTAGCAAAAACCACAGAAAGGTGGTATAACAATGCATACCCCAAAACTTTACAAAGCGGTTTGCTCAGACAAATGGTGACGGAACCCACGAGGGAGGGAGCAACGCTGGATCTGGTGCTCACGATTGGGGATAGCGTGTCAAATATCCGAGTGGGTGCCCACCTGGGCAGCAGTGACCATCAAACGGTTTGGTTTGATATTACAGCTAAAGTGGAGAGCGGCCACTCAAAACTCAAAGTTCTGGATTTCAAGCGTGCTGACTTTAGTAAAATGGGGGAATACCTGAGGAAGGAGATGATGGGCTGGGAGGAAATACGAGAAGTGGAAGGACAGTGGTCCAGGCTGAAAGAAGCTATAAATAAGGCCACGAACCTTTATGTAAGGAAAGTAAATAAAAGCAAGAGAAAAAGGAAACCAATATGGTTCTCCAAGCAAGTGGCTGAGAAAATAAAGGCTAAAGAGTTGGCGTTCCAGAAATACACAAAAACTAAAGAAAAGGAACATGAGGAGGAATGCAGGATGAAACTGAAAGAAGCCAAGAGAGAGAGACGTCTGGTGAAAGCGGAAGAACAAATGGCTAGAAATGTAAGGAGGGGTGACAAAAATTTCTTCAGGTATATAAGTGAAAGGAGAATGACTAAAAAGGGAATTGTGAAACTAAAAGATACTGCGAACCGCTATGTGGATAACGATGAAGAAAAAGCAAATTTGCTAAATAGATACATACTTTTGTTCTGTTTTCACAGAAGAAAATCCTGGAGAAGGACCGCGATGGACTGCAAAAAGTATAAATGAGATTGAAGTGGATAGAGCACCGTTCACAGAAGAGAGTGTGTATGAACAGCTTGAAAAGCTAAAGGTGGATAAAGCCATGGGACCGGATGGGATCCACCCCAGGATATTGAGGGAGCTCAGAGAGGTTCTGGCGGGTCCTCTTAAAGATTTGTTTAACATATCCTTGCAGACGGGAGAGGTTCCGAAGGATTGGAGAACGGCGGAGGTGGTCCCTCTTCACAAGAGTGGTGATAGGGAAGAAGCTGGAAACTACAGGCCGGTAAGCCTCACTTTGATTATTGGAAAAATAATGGAAGCGATGCTGAAGGAAAGGATAGTGAATTTCCTGGAAGCCAATAAGTTGCAAGATCCGAGACAACATGGTTTTACCAAAGGGAAATCGTGCCAAACGAATCTCATTGAGTTCTTTGATTGGGTGACAGGAGAATTGAATCAAGGACGAGCTATGGACGTAATCTACTTAGATTTCAGCAAAGCTTTTGACACAGTTCCCCACAGGAGGCTCTTAATAAACTGGAAGGGCTGAAGATAGGACCCGAAGTGGTGAACTGGATTAGGAACTGGTTGACGGACAGAAGCCAGAGGGTGGTGGTGAATGGAATTCGCTCGGAGGAGGGAAAGGTGAGTAGTGGTGTGCCTCAGGGATCGGTGCTGGGACCGATTCTGTTCAATATATTTGTGAGTGACATTGCCGAAGGGTTAGAAGGTAAAGTTTGCCTATTTGCGATGATACTAAGATCTGCAACAGAGTGGACACCCAGGAGGGAGTGGAAAACATGAAAAAGGATCTGAGGAAGCTAGAAGAATGGTCTAAGGTCTGGCAATTAAAATTCAATGCGAAAAAATGCAAAGTGATGCACTTAGGGAATAGAAACCCTCAGGAGATGTATGTGTTAGGCAGGGAGAATCTGATAGGTACGGACGGGGAGAGGGATCTTGGGGTGATAGTATCTGAGGATCTGAAGGTGACGAAACAGTGTGACAAGGCCGTGGCCGTAGCTAGAAGGTTGTTAGGCTGTATAGAGAGAGGTGTGACCAGCAGAAGAAAGGAAGTATTGATGCCCCTGTATAAGTCGTTGGTGAGGCCCCACCTAGAGTATTGTGTTCAGTTTTGGAGGCCGTACCTTGGGAAGGATGTAAAAAGAATTGAAGCGGTGCAAAGAAAAGCTACGAGAATGGTAAGGGATTTGCGTTACAAGACGTATGAGGAGAGACTTGATGACCTGAACATGTATACTCTGGAAGAAAGGAGAAACAGGGGTGATATGATACAGACGTTCAAATATTTGAAAAGTATTAATCCGCAAACGAACCTTTTCCGGAGGTGCGAAGGCAGTAGAACGAGAGGACATGAAATGAGATTGAAGGGGGGCAGACTCAAGAAAAATGTCAGGAAGTATTTTTTCACGGAGAGAGTAGTGGATGCTTGGAATGCCCTCCCGCGGGAGGTGGTGGAAATGAAAACCGTAACAGAATTCAAACACGCGTGGGATAAACATAAAGGAATCCTATTCAGAAGGAATGGATCCTAAGGAGCTTAGCAGAAATTGGGTGGCAGAGCCAGCCGGTGGTGGGAGGCGAGGATAGTGCTGGGCAGACTTATACGGTCTGTGCCAGAGCCAGTGGTAGGAGGCGGGGATAGTGCTGGACCGACTTATTCGGTCTGTGCCCTGAAGAGGACAGGTACAAATCAAAGTAGGGTATACACAAAAAGTAGCACATATGAGTTTGTCTTGTTGGGCAGACTGGATGGACCATGCAGGTCTTTTTCTGCCGTCATTTACTATTTTACTATATCAAGTCCCATTCCTTAACAGCAACTAATAAGTGCAAAGGCTGTGTGGTAACTGTTTGGGATGTGCTCATCATATATATATATATTTTTTTTTTGGTTACATTTGTACCCCGCGCTTTCCCACTCATGGCAGGCTCAATGCGGCTTACATGGGGCAATGGAGGGTTAAGTGACTTGCCCAGTGACAAGGAGCTGCCTGTGCCTCAAGTGGGAATCGAACTCAGTTCCTCAGTTCCCCAGGACCAAAGTCCACCACCCTAACCACTAGGCCACTCCTCCCACACTGTGGATAACACTCTTGTCCTTCCTGTCTCATCAGCTCGTAACCAGTGTTGCCAGGTGGGCGGTTTTACCGCCCAATTGGGCGGTTTTCCGCGACCCGCCGCGGGAAATTTTTGCCCGCGGCGGGTTGCGGTTTTTTGGGCTGGTTTTTGTGCTTCGGGCGGTTTTTTTAGGTGGCTTTTTCGGCCGCGGTGGGCGGGGTTAGTGACGTTTTTGGGCGGGGTTAGTGACGTGGGAGGCGGGGTTAGTGACGTGGGAGGCGGGGTTAGTGACGGGGAAGGCGGGGCCGATGACGGCGGGGCGGGGTTGATGACGGCGGGGGCGGGGTGATGACGCGGGGGCGGGGGTGTCAGGGGCGGGGTTTGAGTTTGGGCGGGTTTTGGGCTGGATTTTGGGCTCCTTTAGGCTGGAAAAATATTTTCCACCTGGCAACCCTGCCAGTGTTGCCAGGTGGGCGGTTTTACCGCCCAATTGGGCGGTTTTCCGTGACCCGCCGCGGGAAATTTTTGCCCGCGGCGGGTTGCGGTTTTTTGGGCTGTTTTTGGCCTTCAGGGCGGTTTTTTCGGCCGCGGGGGGGCGGGGTTAGTGACGTTTTTGGGTGGGGTTAATGACGTTTTGGGCAGGGTTAGTGACGTGGGAGGCGGGGCCGATGACGTGGGAGGCGGGGGCGATGACGGGGAGGCGGGGCCGGTGACGTGGGAGGCGGGGCCGGTGACGGCGGGGGCGGGGTTGATGACGGCGGGGGCGGGGTTGATGACGCGGGGGTGGGGGTGTCAGGGGCGGGGTTTGTGTTTGGGCGGGTTTTGGGCTGTTTTTTGGGCTCCATCGGGCTGGAAAAAAATTTTCCACCTGGCAACCCTGCTGCCTACGCGGAAACAGCAAGGTGGGACGTGGCAGCAGAAGGACCCCGACGCTGATGCTGGCATCCTGACCTGTTCTAACCACCGCCTGCAGCTGCAGGTACGGACAGTGGACGAAGACGATGACAGGCGGGCGCAGAGAGATTGAGGGAGGGAGAGCGGATGTGAGAGCGAAAAGAGAAACCGAAGACAGGGACAAAAAGTTAAAAATGCATGGGGCAGCAGGGGAGAGAGAATCAGAACACGGACGGTCGAATGGACGATGGTGCAGGTGTTGGGGGGGGGGGGGGGAACCGGGGGACAGTGCTCCCCCACTACTTGACAGTAACTTGTCCTCTCCCCAACAAACGGGCCCAGCCGCCCAGCCCAGCAACAAGTCTGCTAATTCTTACCAGAGAGACAGCAGACAGGTATGCTGCTTGCTGTGCGATGCAGCTCCACGACCAGCTGCTGAGGTGAACCAGAGGCAGCCCAGGAGCACACTTACAATCTCTTGCCTTCGCAGTGCAGCACGAGGAGGCAGGGCTGCCGCACACCATGCATGCACCAATATCAGGTGACAGCTGGTGTGTTTGGGCATGCATGCCTCCAGCCTCCCGCTGCAATTTGTGTGTGTGTGGGGGGGAACTTGAAGTCCCTGCTGACAGCTGAACAACCGGCTCGCAAAATTCTTCAAAAATTAACAACCGGCTCTGCAGAGCCAGTGCGAGCCGGCTCCAGCACACCACTGACCAGAACCCTCATCCACACTCTTATCACCTCTCGCTTAGACTATTGCAACTTGCTTCTCACAGGTCTCCCACTTAGCCATCTCTCTCCTCTTCAATCTGTTCAAAATTCTGCTGCACGACTAATATTCTGCCAGTATCGTTATGCTCATATTAGCCCTGTCCTCAAGTCACTTCACTGGCTTCCTATCCGTTTCCGCATACAGTTCAAACTCCTCTTATTGACCTATAAGTGCATTCACTCTGCAGCTCCTCAGTACCTCTCCACTCTCATCGCTCCCTACATTCCTCCCCGGAAACTCCATTCACTGGGTAAATCTCTCTTATCTGCACCCTTCTCCTCCACTGCTAACTCCAGACTCCGTTCTTTTATCTTGCTGCACCATATGCCTGGAATAGACTTCCTGAGCCAGTACGTCAAGCTCCATCTCTGGCCGACTTCAAATCTAAGATAAAAGCCCACCTTTTTGATGCTGCTTTTAACTCCTAACCCTTACTCACTTGTTCAGTACCCTTATTTTATCATCCCCACCTTAGTAATTCCCTTATCTCTTATTTGTCCTGTTTGTCTGTCCTAATTAGATTGTAAGCTCTGTCAAGCAGGGATTGTCTCTTCATGTTCAAATGTACAGCGCTGCATACGTCTAGTAGCGCTTTAGAAATAAGTAGTAGTAGTCTTTGAAGTTATTGTGCTGAAAAATTCTTTACCAGACATTGGGGTCAATTCTATAAAGGTGCAGCTAACAGGAGCCTGAGGTAAGAACACTTAAGCCAGCCATTGAGTAGATTCTGGAGATACACATGTAAGTTACGATAGGAGTGGCCTAGTGGTTAGGGTGGTGGACTTTGGTCCTGGGGAACTGAGGAACTGAGTTCAATACCCACTTCAGGCACAGGCAGCTCCTTGTGACTCTGGGCAAGTCACTTAACTCTCCATTGCCCCATGTAAGCCGCATTGAGCCTGCCATGAGTGGGAAAGCGCGGGGTACAAATGTAATAAAAAAAAAAATTCCATAAGTTACGTGAGAAATTGAGTGCCTCTGCCCAGATTCTGTCAATGTACAGACCCATCTGAAAACTACTCGCTCTCAAAGACATGCGTGTACTTAGACTAATGTGTTGGGACCCTGAGACTTACAACAGCAGGGCTTTATTCGCTTCCCTGTCCTTTTCAGGATGCTGGGCTTGATGGACCTTCGGTCTGTCCCAGTATGACAATATTACTATACTAGTAAAAAAGGCCCGTTTCTGACACAAATGAAACGGGCGCTAGCAAGGTTTTCCTCGGAGTGTGTGTGTTTGGGAGAGTGTATGTGAGAGTGAGTGTTTGAGAGTCAGAGTGAAAGTGTGAGTCCAATCCATGCTCCTCTGTCACCTGGCCCATCCATTCATCCCTATCCAGCAATTCCGCTGTCTCCCTGAGGCCTGCCCTGCAATCCATATGCATCCATGGCCATCTGTCCCCTCCATTCATCCCTATCCAGCAATTCCCCTCTCCATGAGTCCTGCCCTTCCAATCCATGCCCATCCATGCTCTTTTGTCACCTGGCCCCTCCATTTTTCCCTATCCAGCATTTCCCCTCTCTGCCTGAGGCCTGCCCTGCAATCCATATCCATCCATGGCCATCTGTCCCCTCCATTCATCCCTATCCAGCAATTCCCCTCTCCCTGAGTCCTGCCCTTCCAATCCATGCTCCTCTTTCACCTGGCCCCTCCATTCATCCCTATCCAGCAATTCCCCTCTCTGCCTGAGGCCTGCCCTGCAATCCATATGCATCCATGCCCATCTGTGCCCTCCATTCATCCCTATCCAGCAATTCCCCTCTCCCTGAGTCCTGCCCTTCCAATCCATGCCCATCCATGCTCATCTGTCACCTGGCCCCTCCATTTTTCCCTATCCAGCATTTCCCCTCTCTGCCTGAGGTCTGCCCTGCAATCCATATCCATCCATGGCCATCTGTCCCCTCCATTCATCCCTATTCAGCAATTGCCGTCTCCCTGAGTCCTGCCCTTCCAATCCATGCCCATCCATGCTCATCTGTCACCTGGCCCCTCCATTTTTCCCTATCCAGCAATTGCCCTGTCTCCCTGAGGCCTGCCCTGCAATCCATATCCATCCATGCCCATCTGTCCCCTCTATTCATCCCTATCCAGCAATTTCCCTCTCTCCCTGAGTCCTGCCCTCCCAATCCATGCCCATCCATGCTCCTCTGTCCCCTGCCCCCTCCATTCATCCCTTTCCAGCAATTGCCCTCTCTCCCTGAGCCCTGCCCTCCCAATCCATGCCCATCCATGCTCCTCTGTCCCCTGCCGCCTCCATTCATCCTTTTCCAGCAAGTCCCCTGTCTCCCTTCCATGACCCCCCCTTGCATCCATGCTCCTCTCTCTCCCATGTCCCAGCCTGGGCCGCCCTCTTCTTCCCCCCCCCCCCTTTCGCATCCATGGTGTCGTTTCTCCCCTGCCCTCCCGCTCCCATTGTTTTTCTTTTGTGGCCACCCTCTTCGCTCCCCCCAACATGGTTTTTATTTTTTTTTCGTTTTTAAATGTACCTCCGTGGTTCCGGCAGCGAAGCGTCAGGGAAGGAGGCGGTGCTCCCGACGTGTAGGTTTCCCTTCGCTGTGTTCCGCCTTCTTTTGACGTCATCCTTGACGTCAGAAGAAGGCGGAACACAGCGAAGGGAAGGCTAGACGTTGAGAGCGCCGCCTCCTTCCCTGACGCTTCGCTGCCGAGCGTTGTGATTGGATGAGTGTCATTGCTCCGCCCTCGACGTCATCACGTTTGACGCGTGGGCGGGGCAGACACAATGCGATCTCACCCCCTTCACTTTAGAATGTTGGCTAACAGAGGCTTCATTCGAACGTTGGAGGTGCGTTTTATATAGAGAGATTACTTACGTACTCCTTTTAGTTTTTTCAATAAGTTTATTTTTTATTACATAACACACACATAAATCACCTATAACCTTCTATACAGTCTTTGGAACTCACTCATTCAAACCTTTCACTACACCATTCAGCCATAATACATACTATATAGGAGTTAAAGATTTAACCAACATGGCCCAATTGCCCCCAACGCATTACAAATGTTTTCCAAGCAATTACATATATACCATGCGGTTCCGTTGTTAAAAAATCAAGGGTTAATGCCCCTGATCAAGGGTCAATACCCTTATGTCCTTGCATTGTCCATATGAGATATACAAAAATAATTTTCAAAAATAATATCAGCAATGGAAAATACAGTTCTCCAACCAAGTGAACTCCTTCAATTAGCAAGATATCCTCACAAATTAGCTCAAAGGCTCAGCGCAGCTTGAAGAGGGCTTCCTTATGACTGCATCAAACTTTCAACATTTGAATTCATTTTAGCTCCTCTTCAGCTCCTCGCTTTAATGACAAGGAAAAAAGATCTAAAGATTGCACATACCCACACATTCAGCCTGGCAATTCTTTTTCTCTCCTCCCCCTCCCCCACCCCCTTACGTGTCCCGGCAGCTTTTTGTCTCCTGCAGCCCTCGTGTTTCTGGCATGTTATTTTCCATCCTCCCTTCTCTGGCAACCCTTCGAACTTGCCTGTACAGACAGTATCAGTATAATGGTACGAATATACTGTATGTATTTCTTTAAACATCTGTTCAGCTTTTACAAAAATCACGCTATCTACAAGCTTTAAAAACTGACCCAATTGTAACTATATTTTTCTAAAACAGGCTCCCCCAGCGTCAGACCTGATATCTTAATCCGATTTAAGAAACAGGAATTCAGGACCGAGACCCAGGGATCTAAGGAAAGAGGAAAACTTCTCAATACAGACACATGTGACGACCTGCATGAAACAGGTGATGTGGCTTGGATTGAATGAATTCTGGATCTCCAGCAGGGTGTGGCAGAGTTTTGATTAGTGAAGGGAGCCTTTGCAGAGAAAGGAGATTCAAATACAATGCACAGAACCAGCAGGATGAGATTGGATATGGTCAGTCTACCTCTTTTGATATGCCATTGTCCACTTGTTCCCATCTACTTGCAGCACAACTTCCTGTCATATGGAATGTTAGCCTAGAAAATGCCTTTAAATAATCACAGGGGGTAGCTGCCTATATATGTGTTTCTCTATAGATTTAAAATTAATGATGGTACTTTCATTTTTCTCCAACAGATCATGGATATAGGAATAATAGTAAGAAACTGAGATTGTGCAATGGGCAGCAGAGGGAGGAATGGAAACAGAAAGACCCCTTCAGAGATAGCCCAGATCCTTCTGCTGAGTGTGAAGGCAGCAGCAGTAGAATAACAGCACCCAGGGTGAAAGATAGAGCTCAAAACAGAGAAAGATCAAATGCACAAGATAGAAATTCCAACTGCTGCCAAAGCCTTGTTCAAACTCAGGGACTAAAAGAAGGTGAGAGACCCTTTAAAAGTGCTGATACTCAGGAAAATGTAACCACAGACCGTCATTTTGTTGAAAAAGACATAATCTTGTATAAGCCCAAGGTTCCTTACTCTCATACTATAAGCAGAACTGACAACATTGTAGACACTGTCACCCAAGAAAAACTGTTTAAAAGTTCTGAATATGATACATTTTTCAGTCAAAGTATCAATATACAACAGCATAAAGTGACTCACACAGGACACAAACCATTCAAATGTTCTGAATGTGATAAAAGTTTCAGTCGAAGAGCAAATCTACAACAGCATACAGTGACTCACACAGGATATAAACCATTTAAATGTTCTGAATGTGATAAAAGTTTCAATCAAAGATCAAACTTACATCAGCATAAAGTGACTCACACAGGACAGAAACCATTTAAATGTTCTGAATGTGATAAAAGTTTCAGTCG
This sequence comes from Microcaecilia unicolor, assembly GCF_901765095.1. Classification (NCBI taxonomy): domain Eukaryota; kingdom Metazoa; phylum Chordata; class Amphibia; order Gymnophiona; family Siphonopidae; genus Microcaecilia; species Microcaecilia unicolor. The sequence continues at coordinate 245,256,912 of NC_044033.1, forward strand.
AAGAGCGAATCTACAACAGCATACAGTGACTCACACAGGATATAAACCATTTAAATGTTCTGATTGTGATAAAAGTTTCAATCAAAGATCAAATTTACATCGGCATAAAGTGACTCACACAGGACAGAAACCATTTAAATGTTCTGAATGTGATAAAAGTTTCGGTCGAAGATCAAATTTACAACAGCACAAAGTGACTCACACAGGACAGAAACCATTTCAATGTTCCAAATGTTCCAAATGTTTCAATTTTAACGGTAAATTGCAAAAACATATGATGACTCACTTAGGACACAAACCATTCAAATGTTCCGAATGTGATAAAAGTTTCAGTCAAATATCACATTTACAACAGCATAAAATGACTCACACGGGACAGAAACCATTTAAGTGTTCCGAATGTGACAAATATTTCAATTTTGAAGGTAAATTGGAACAACATATGATGACTCACTCAGGACAAAAAAACATTTAAATGTTCTGAATGTGACAAATGTTTCAATTTTAAAGGTAAATTGCAACAACATATGATGACTCACTCAGGACACAAACCATTCAAATGTTCTGAATGTGATAAAAGTTTCAGTCGAAGATCAAATTTACAACAGCATAAAATGACTCACACAGGACACAAACCATTTAAATGTTCTGACTGTGATAAATGTTTCAGTCGAAAAGGTACTTTGAAACAGCATAAAATGACAGGATGCAAACCATTTAAATGTGCTGAATATGATAAACGTAAACCATTTAAAAGTTCTGAATGTGATGGTTTCAAAGAGCAAATCTATAACAGCATAAACTGACTCGCACAGGACACTTTGCGCCTTTCGTGCTGCGCTCCAGAGCCGTTACCCAGCCAGCACTACTCACGCAAAGCAATCCTCTCAACTGGTATCTTAGAAACTCTGACAGCTGGATTAAGCCTATTAAGACAATAACAAAAGAAAAAGAACCAAGGAAGCTTCCTTTGGGGGAAAACACAGGTTTATTTATTTATCCAAAGATTAGGATAAACAATAAGAAATATTTGTAGGTATAGTACAGAGAGAAGAACATATACAGAAATGAAATTACAATGGAAAGTGGTCAGGGCAGTCTCTCAGTTCTCTGGTGTGAGGCCAAGAGCGCTGCACACTGACCAACCTCCTATCTGGCAGAGAAATATTATATAGGGTTTCTTTTCCCTTTCAATACAAAAGAAGGAGGAGGGTTTCTCTCACCCCCTTAATTAGCATCTTACAGTCAGTCAGGATCTCCTGTCAATAAAGAAATACATAGCATCTGTTTACATTTCCTTTGAAGATACAGTTGGTCTGCTGTCCAAATGTTTTGGATCATTATATCTCTTCTATTCCTCTTTACAGCTTTTCTCACACAAGAATATATTTATCAGAACCTTTGATTCATTGTCTCATCTTTATTCTAATTCTAAGAGGAGGCTAGAGTTAACTACTTTCGTATAGAGGTGGTAGATTTCTCTTCTGTCAGCCCAGACCCTGTGTTTATGTCATAACATAGATTTTCTTATGTTCAAAGAGATGCGTAATAGAACTATTGCTGTTGGCTCCAGAGATCTGTCTGTCAGGGAGATATAGTGTTTGATCTTATTGTTCTAGGAGGGAAAGAAGTCTTCTGCAAGGTGTTATGTGTTATGTCCTCTTATAGTTACAACAAAAAGAGTCATTCTCTCTTGTACTTTGAAGTGGCCTTACCTCAAAGGACATGGGAAATAACTCTCTCCTGAATTCCCTTAGGCCTGGCCATATTCAATGGGAGAGATCGTGGGCAATCAGGTTCAATTACCTGACTTGGCAAGAGGAGGGGTAGAGAGTAATTGCTATTCCAGCAAGCTTTTCCCATGATTAGAAGGAAAGAAACCTCCATTTCTCTCTGTCCAAAAATATGAGGAATTAATTCTGTGTATTAAATAATTGGAGGCCTTCCGCCTCCTCCAACAACACAAACCATTTAATTGTTCTGAATGTGATAAATGTTTCAATTGGAAAAGCTCTCTAAAATTGCATAAACATAGTAACATAGTTAATGACGGCAAATAAAGACCTGTACGGTCCATCCAGTCTGCCGAACAAGATAAACTCATTTACATGGTATGTAATACTTTATATGTACACCCAAGTTAGATTTGTCCTTAAAATTTACACTCTAGCCCATCCCTGTCTATTCAGTCGTGATCAGGGCGTAGACCTTAGAAGTCTGCCGAACAAGATAAACTCATTTTACGTGGTATGTAATACTTTATATGTATACCTGAGTTAGATTTGTCCTTAAAATTTACACTCTAGCCCATCCCTATCTATTCAGTTGCGATCAGACCTTAGAAGTCTGCCCATCTCCCGTTTTGTTTTCCAATTACCGGCGTTGCCACCCAATCTTTGCTAAGATTCCGTGGAACCATTCCTTCCATAAAATGGTCACACGGGCCACAAACCATTTAAATGTTTCAAATAGAAACGCCAGCTGGAACTGCATAATATGACTCACACTAAAGATAAAACATTTTAGTGTGAGATGACTCACACAGAAGAGAAGCAATTGATAACTGCAGCCCAGGACAGCTGATTACAGATGAGATGTATGAGTCTGTAAAAAAGAGCTGAGGACGGTTACTCATCTCATGACTGGCGCTGGAGAGCTAGTGGCGGAGAGTTTTAATGCAGAGGGGCACCACAGGGTGGCATGTTTCAGCCAAATCCTGAACTCAGATTTCGGGTTGATTTTGGTGCCGAATCAAAAACTGAAATCAAAACCAAAATGTTGGCATCTTTTGCCTATATATGTTACATCTTATGAACCCCTTAAAAGAAGCTCTCTCTGGCACAAAGAAAGCAGTACGGTGAGTGTTAACAGTAAATTTGAGAGACTGATATCATGCTCCACATGCCCTGGTAGGAATGAGGTTCATTGCTTGCATAGTATGCACAAAACTAACCCATTTGGAGAAAATTGCCTGAAACAGAAACCATTTCAATGTTCTGAATGTGAAAAGAGTTTCAGTCTGGAAAAACAGCCTGCACTGGCATTGAATGACTCACACAGAAGGCCGACTGATGACCGTGAGATAAAGGAATTTGAACAGGAAAAGTCAGTGAAGAACACTGCAGGACATTAAAGCATGCATTAACATCATGGAATAAGATTATGGCTGTTAAATAGTTGGTAATGTCTGTGCTCTCATACAAGTTTGCTACTGTAGAAACTCAATATGTGAACAAGAAAACTCCTCCATGCCCACAAGGTCATCTATAAGAATCAGTGTATGCCAAGACTGTATATTTCTAGAACTGAAGGAGAAATGGACCTCATAGAAATAGATTATATAGAAAGATCTACTATCATAGGCCTTCTTAACTGAGGCTGTCCTCAAGGACTCCTATAGCTCCATGGAGCATCGATTATCTTGCAGCATTAATCAACCAAATCATGCTAAAATTCAGAACTGAGTATAATTCTGAGTTAAACTTTACTTTCAAATACTATGTAGTCATGTATATAAGTATTGCCACACTGGAATAGACCGAAGGTCCATCAAGCCCAGCATCCGGTTTCCAACAGTGGCCAATCCAGGTCACAAATACCTGGCAAGGTCCCAAAAAAGTTCAATACATTTTATGCTGCTTATCCCAGAAATAAGCAGTGGATTTTCCCCAAGTCATTTTAATAATGTTCTATGGACTTTTCCTTTAAGAAGCCGTCCAGACCTTTTTTAAACCTGGTAAGCTAACAGCTTTTACCACATTCTCTGGCAACGAATTCCAGAGTTTAATTACATGTTGAGTGAAGAAAACTTTTCTCTGATTCGTATTAAATTTACTATTGTAGCTTAATTTTATGCCCCCTAGTCTTGCATTAAAATCTGATTAACAATGAGCTAGTGTTAAAACTTGAGCTATGTTTTCTGACATTGTATTGGTTGTCTAAATTGAGCTCACATCACTAACCTGTTGAATGTTTTAATACATGCTTTTTAGATGTATCATTAGTATTATGCTAACATTGTATTCTATTTCTGGTATTTGAATTCCATTGCTGTTTCATGGTAGTTCTATTATTAGGTTTCAATTTACTGTTTTCAAGTCTACCTCATTTATTGTATTTATGTTTATTCTTGGTTATTTTACTATTGTTATGCTGTTAACAAAATTGTAAGTTTTATGTTAAACTGTACCTGCTGTATACCGCCTTGGATGAATCTCTTCATAAAGGCGGTTCAGAAATCCCAATAAATAAATAATACTGTAATTGTTGATGTTTTAGGGAGCCTGCATATCTCTAAATCTCTTTATGTACATGACCTTTGAGCCCCTGGCATGCCTGAAAAGAAGGGAGAGAGTGGTGGGGAGTGGGGTGGGGCTGGTGAGGTTTCTCTTCTACCTCTGTTTACAGGAATCTCTGCCATCACCATGAATGAATGAGGGCTTTTTTCACCAGGTAGCCAAAAAAGAGGATTGTGGAGGGGGAGGGGGAGGGGCTTTTTTGCTTGTTGGTGAATGAGGTGAGCAGTGCCTGGCTGTCGTATAATGAAACAGTTTTGCAGGTAAGTAAAAACCCAGGTGTCCTTTAACTAAGGTGCACTGAAAAATGGCTTGCAGTAGTGTAGGTGCGGGTTTGGGGCGTGCGACGATCCATTTTTTACTGCACCTGTAAAAAAATTCCTTTTTTTTTTTTTTTTGCCAAAAATGGATGTGTGGCAAAATCAAAATTGCCGTGCGTCCATTTTGGGTCTGAGATTTTACCACCAGTTATTGCCCTAGCGGTAAAGAATTTGGAGGGTAATGAACTACCACTTGGTGTAGCGGACGCACGCAAAAATTGAAATTACCGCAAGAGCCATGTGGTAACCGGGCTGTAACTCCAATTTGGTGTGCGTTCAGCGCGCGTAGGCGCCTACACAGCTTAGTAAAAGGACCCCCAGTGTTTCAGTGTGAGGATTCTGCACTCTTGCATTTCAGTGTTTTATTTCTATGTACCTTTAAGTTAACTACTACTACTATTTAGCATTTCTATAGCGCTACAAGGCATACGCAGCGCTGCACAAACATAGAAGAAAGACAGTCCCTGCTCAAAGAGCTTACAATCTAATAGACAAAAAATAAATAAAGTAAGCAAATCAAATCAATTAATGTGAACGGGAAGGAAGAGAGGAGGGTAGGTGGAGGCGAGTGGTTGCAAGTGGTTCCGAGTCAAAAGCAATGTTAAAGAGGTGGGCTTTCAGTCTAGATTTAAAGGTGGCCAAGGATGGGGCAAGATGTAGGGGCTCAGGAAGTTTATTCCAGGCGTAGGGTGCAGCGAGACAGAAGGCGCGAAGTCTGGAGTTGGCAGTAGTGGAGAAGGGAACAGATAAGAAGGATTTATCCCTGGAGCGGAGTGCACGGGAAGGGGTGTAGGGAAGGACGAGTGTGGAGAGATACTGGGGAGCAGCAGAGTGAATACATTTATAGGTTAGTAGAAGAAGTTTGAACAGGATGCGAAAACGGATAGGGAGCCAGTGAAGGGTCTTGAGGAGAGGGGTAGTATGAGTAAAGCGACCCTGGCGGAAGATGAGACGGGCAGCAGAGTTTTGAACCGACTGGAGAGGGGAGAGGTGACTAAGTGGGAGGCCAGCAAGAAGCAGATTGCAGTAGTCTAAACGAGAGGTGATAAGGGTGTGGATGAGGGTTTTGGTAGAGTGCTCGGAAAGAAAGGGGCGGATTTTACGGATGTTGTAAAGAAAGAAACGACAGGTCTTGGCGGTCTGCTGGATATGAGCAGAGAAGGAGAGAGAAGAGTCAAAGATGACCCCAAGGTTTCGAGCTGAGGAGACAGGAAGAATGAGAGAGCCATCAACAGAAATAGAAAACGGGGGGAGCGGGGAGGTGGGTTTGGGGGGGGGAAATGAGAAGCTCGGTTTTGGTCATATTTAATTTCAGGTGGCGTTGAGACATCCAGGCAGCAATGTCAGACAAGCACGCTGAAACTTTGGTTTGGATGCAAGGTGAGATATCAGGGGTAGAAAGGTAGATTTGGGAGTCATCAGCATAGAGATGGTAGGAAAAGCCATGGGATGAGATTAATGAACCAAGGGAAGAAGTGTAGATAGAAAAGAGGAGGGGACCAAGAACAGAACCCTGAGGTACGCCGACAGGCAGAGGGATAGAAGTAGAAGAGGATCCACCAGAGTGAACACTAAAGGTGCGGAGGGAGAGGTAGGAAGAGAACCAGGAAAGGACAGAGCCCTGGAATCCAAGTGAGGACAGGGTATCGAGAAGTATGCTGTGATCGACAGTGTCAAAAGCAGCGGAAAGATCAAAAAAAATGAGGATGGAATATTGACCTCTGGATTTAGCCAGTAATAGGTCATTGGAGACTTTAGTAAGCGCAGTTTCAGTTGAGTGGAGAGGGCGAAAACCAGATTGTAATGGGTCAAGAATAGCATGTGAGGAGAGAAAATCAAGGCAGCGGCGGTGAACAGCACGCTCAAGTAATTTGGAGAGAAAAGGAAGGAGGGAGATGGGTCGGTAATTAGATGGACAAGTAGGGTCAAGTGAAGGCTTCTTAAGGAGAGGTGTGACCACAGCATGTTTAAAGGCAGCAGGGACAGTCGCAGTGGAAAGTGAGAGGTTGAGAATATGACAGATAAAAGGAATAAGAGCAGGAGAGATGGCATTAAGAAGGTGGGTGGGAATGGGATCAGAGGAACAGGTGGTACATTTTGAGGAAGAAAGGAGAAGTGTAGTTTCCTCAATAGTAACTTCAGGAAAGGAGGAAAGGGAATGAGGAGAAGGAGAGAGAGGGGAACGGACTAGTGGAGGGAGAGCTGGTGAGGTAGAGAAAGGAAGGTTTATCTTTTGAACCTTGTTGTGAAAGAATTCAGCAAGGGTCTGAGGAGATAATGAAGGGGGAGTTGGGGGAGGGGGCACCTTGAGGAGAGAGTTCAATGTGGTGAAGAGAAGTCGAGGATTAGAGCCAAGAGAGTTGGTCAGTTGGATATAATAATCCTGTTTGGCACGTAAAAGAGCAGATTGGAAGGAGGTCAGCATGAACTTAAAGTGTAAGAAATCAGCAAGGGCCCAAGATTTCCGCCAGAGGCGTTCGGCGGAGCAGGTACAGGAATGTAGGTAGCGGATATTAGAAGTCAGCCAAGGTTGGGGTTTTGTACGCCTTACAGGGCGGGTCATCAAAGGTGCAAGAGTGTCTAAGGCAGAGGATAGAGTATTGTTGTAAGAAGAAACAGCCTCGTTGACAGACGTGGATGGTGCCACAGTAGAAAGGAGGTTTGAAACATGGGAGGATAGAGATGAAGGGTCAATATCGTGAAGATTCCTAGCTAAATTAGATAAGATAGGACGGGACTGGGAGGGAGGAGATTTAAGTGTGAAAGTTATAAGATAGTGATCAGAGGAGGGAAGATCAGAGGCAAGGAAACTAGAAGGTGAACAGTTGGAGGAGAAGATGAGATCAAGACAGTGACCATTTTGATGAGTGGGGGAGGTGGAGCATAGTTGGAGATTAAAGGACGACGTTAAAGTGAGTAACTTGGAAATATAAGAGTTGGAAGGATCATTAGCAGGAATATTAAAGTCACCAAGGATGAGAGAGGGGGAGGAAGGATCATGGAAGAAGGCAAGCCAGGCGTCAAAGTCACTGAGAAAGGATGAAAGGGACTTATCAGGGGGACGATAAATGACCGCTATTCGAAGAGGCAGAGGAGAGAAAAGGCGGATAGAGTGGACTTCAAAGGAGGAAAAACAGTGAGATTGAGGTGGAAGAAGGGGTTGAAATCTGGAGGAGGGAGAGAGAAGTAGTCCAACACCGCCCCCACGGCCAGCAGGGCGAGGAGTATGTGAAAATAGATAACCGCCATGGCACAGGGCTGCGACTGAAGCTGAGTCATCAGGGCAGAGCCAGGTTTCTGTTATGGCGAGCAGATGGAGGTGACGCGAGATAAAGAGGTCCTGGATATAGGGGAGTTTGTTACAGATAGAGTGGGCATTCCATAGGGCGCAAGAGAAGGGCAGAGAAGAGGAGGGGAATAGAGGAATAGAGATGAGGTTAGAGAGGTCACGGTGAGATCTGTAGAGTTTGGATAATAGTTGATGAGGAGGGCCAGGATTGGGATTGATGTCACCAGCTGAGAGTAAGAGAAGGAGTAAAAGAGAGCGGAGGAGAGGTGTGGCCACGAAGGCGTCGAAGGCGAGAGGTATTTAGGTGGAATGGGGAAGGCAAAATGGACGGAAGAGAGAGACGGAGATTAAAAGCCAAGAGGGAGGAAGAGGGTAGAAGAGAAGGTGAGGTGATGAAGTCAATGGATGGGAAGTGAGTTCCTGTAGCGGAGAGAGGTAGGGGGTGAGGGAAAAGATTAGGAAGGGACAGAGCTAGGAAGAGAATGTGAATAGGGGCCATAAACGATTAAGGTACTTTAGCAACTGGAAAAAGATTAGATACAAATTGAAAAATGTAACGGCACGCGGCACCTAGATCGGAGGCCCTGAGTGGATCGGGGTGGACCTGGGTGTCACCTCGGAGAAGGCTGTAAGGATATGCAGATGAGCTGCAAGTCCTCCACAGCACCTGAAAGGCAGCCGGTGGTAGAGGTGGGCACCTCTCAGCTGAGGAAAGGCTTACCAGGGGTTAGGCCGAAGCCAGCATTCCTCCCCCTGAGGGTCGCCTGATCCTAGCCAAAAAGCACCTGGAAACTCTGTGCACTTGGAGAGAAGGCCCTGGGAAGATCGGGGTGGAACTGGAGTCACCCCGGATACAGCTGTGAGGAAATGCAGAAGGGCTGCAAGTCCTCCACAGCACCTGGTGGGAGCGCTGGGCACCTAGAGCGGAGGCCCTGAGTGGATCGGGGTGGACCTGGGTGTCACCCCGGAGAAGGCTGTAAGGATATGCAGATGAGCTGCAAGTCCTCCACAGCACCTGAAAGGCAGCCGGTGGTAGAGGTGGGCACCTCTCAGCTGAGGAAAGGCTTACCAGGGGTTAGGCCGAAGCCAGCATTCCTCCCCCTGAGGGTCGCCTGATCCTAATTGAGGGTCCTTTTACTAAGCCGTGGTAAAAAGTGGCTTGCAATGGTGTAGGTGCGGGTTTTGGGTGTGCGCTGAAATATTTTTCAGCACACGTACCAAAAATGCCTTTTTAAAAATTTTTTGCTGAAAATGGACTTGTTGTGCAGCATCTTCTCTTTTCTGGCAAGATGTAGTTAGCACAAAGTTGCATTAGACTATACACAGTCAGGGTTTCACATATGAAATGGCATGCAGTTTCTGGAAGGCATCAAAGTGGAGTAGACAAGAATAGGCTTAATCTGTAACATGACTCAAACGAACAAAACAAGTAAACAGAACAGGTCCTACCAAACAACATTCCACTCAATATGTGCCCAATTCCTTAACAAAATGTGATTAGCACAATGTTGTTCTCAGACTCTATGTTTTAAAATCAACTGCCATTCTAGCCCATAACTGAATATTATATAATAAGTCACATACACATCCCAGTTAAAACACTTCCACACATATTCACTTACAGAAATCCCCCAATCAACCTACAGTGCACTGTTAAGACATCCTGCGCATTCCAGCATGTATACGTGCCATGTGACTATTCTCAAGAGGTTCTTTTAAACAGTGCGCATGGGCAGACAATGACTTTATAATTATCTATTTGAGCATCTCTGTAACCTTTCACATACAATTTCTCTCTGACAATTCAAAACATAAATTTAAAATCTTTATCATGGTAGTTTTCTCTTCTTTAGGTAATTAGAGGTAAGCCTTTGCTTAAAATCATTAACTAGGCACATTACAATTATGGATTAGTAAAGCAGAAAAATAAAATTAAATCAGTATCCAATTACTAACTGTAGAAATTAAAAAAAATGTCCTAAGAAAACGAATTAATAGCTTGCATAACAGAAGAAATTAGGGCACCAAGTAATCAGTATTTTCCCCCAGTTGACTAAAAATGCACTGTCTGTATTCTAGGACAGCACAACTTGCTCCTCACTGGCCTCCCACTCAGCCATCTATCCCCCCTTCAATCCATTCAGAACTCTGCCGCACGTCTCATATTCCGCCAGAACCGATATACTCATATCACCCCTCTCCTCAAGTCGCTTCACTGACTTCCGATCAGATACCGCATCCAATTCAAGCTTCTCCTCCTTACTTACAAATGCACTCACTCTGCTGCCCCACCCTACCTCTCTACCCTCATCTCCCCCTACGTTCCTGCCCGTAACCTCCGCTCACATGACAAATCCCTCCTCTCAGTACCCTTCTCCACCATTGCCAACTCCAGGCTCCGCTCATTTTCCCTTGCTTCACCCTATGCCTGGAACAGTCTTCCTGAATCCCTACGCCAAGCCCCCTCCCTACCCATCTTCAAATCCTTGCTTAAAGCTCACCTCTTCAATGCTGCATTCGGAACCTAACCTTTAGAACATATAGGTTGCCCCAATCTGTCTGACCTATATGATTAACTGTACATTTGTCTTTTTAGATTGTAAGCTCTTCGAGCAGGGACCGTCCTTCCATGTTAAACTGTACAGCGCTGCGTAACCCTAGTAGCGCTTTAGAAATGTTAAGTATTAGTAGTAGTAGACTGCTATTCTTAGATACACACAACGCCCACATTTCAACATCTTTCAAATTCAAACACCCATCTAGACTCTCAGACGAACAGCACAGTTACAACTTCTGCATCTGCAGCAGTGCAAAAACCAGGAAGTCAGAAATACAAGAATTTAAAAAGTGGAACCTGTAAACATAAAGCTCATAATAAATGTTAAAAGTATCCTTCTATAAAACTTACTTTATAGAATCATCAAAGTTAATAACAAGTTTTGAAACCAAACCAATAAAATGTAGCTATAAAAATTATAAATCCCAATGAGGCAAGCAAAGAAGCATGAAAACCGCAGATAAGATCGAGACATGGAGCAAAAACCAGCTAATTTATTTTTACGTAACAAAGGAAGGCAGTGTTTGCCAGAAAGAGGAAGTTGATAATGAAAGTCCTGAAAGTTTCACTTATTCTCAGTTTGAAAATATGTTAAAATGTATCCCTATTTATACTAAAAAAATGAAATCTCAAACAACAGACACAGGACCTATGAGTAGCTCTGAAATCTCCCTTGTCTGGCCAGGACAAGAGAGCGTTCTTCACAGCCCATGTAACTCCCTTATAGTTAGGAGAAAAAGTTTTCATTACATCTGTTTCCTCTAGAAATAGAAACAGGATGTAAGCACTGAAGCAAGCAGAGTTAATTAATGAAAGTTTTAGAGCTTATCAACACCATAAGGAAACTTCAAAGATAAGTGAATGCTTATATATATATATTACTATAAGTTTTTGCTACGTACACTTTGTAGCGCTATAGAAATGCTAAATAGTAGTAGTAGTTTTAACTATATCAACAATTTACTGGAACTAAAAAGTGGCTAGCTCGCCATTAGCAACAATTTACCAGAACTCAAAAATGTATTTCATGCTGCGACATAGATTAACTACGTCCTCAAATGCAATCTTAACTGGATGCAAACACAGAATTTTAGTGAAACATAGCAGATAAGCATTTCAGTACTACTACTTCTTGGAGATCCCTTATCTCTGTAGCTGATACACAATCTCATGGAGTTCAATGAACTAATTTAAAAATAAAGAAATGGTTTCCCATTATTCACCTGACGTAACTATATTATATCTACAGGACACACATATACAAATGTAGACAATAGTACAAGTAGTACATGCAAATGAATACACAGCTATTTACAGACACCTAGCAAGAATTCTCTCTAGCAAAAAGAGGAAGCATTTTCAGGAACAAACTAATTTCACAGTTTTAGTTCAAAGCAGTTTATTTCCCCTCCTTCACAAATTTAAGTTCAAAGGGGTTAAGGTCTCATTCAGTTTCAAAACAAAGCAAAAAAGGAAAAACCCTCCCTTTAAATCCAAGTTCTCCCAAGTCCAACCGCCTGGGTTTCAGTTTTAAAAGTCTTTCCGCTTGGGTGGTTGCAGAATGGCAGTACACCTCCCACAACACAGCTACTTGACTCCTGTGACCACCCACGCGGAAAGACTTTTAAAACTGAAACCCAGGCGGTTGCACTTGGGAGAACTTGGATTTAAAGGGAGAGTTTTTCCTTTTTTGCTTTGTTTTGAAACTGAATGAGACCTTAACCCCTTTGAACTGAAATTTGTGGAGGAGGGGAAATAAACTGCTTTGAACTAAAACTGTGTTGTCTGGAAGGACTTTGTTTTTGGACTGCTGAAGGGAGCCTACCATTCCCCCGAGGGTTTGCTACCAGGATTACAGTTATTACAGTGGCACCGCAGATGGGACCAGATTGAAGCTACCACGGAGCAGCCGGAGTGAAGCTGACAAGGCCACCCTTAGCAAAGCGAAGACCAGCGGTTACCCCAGGTAAGAGGTACCTGAAGGGGGATCAATGCTGGATTGAAGTGTGAAGCTAAGGGGGGAACACAGGTCATGCAAGGGAACACAGGCAGGATCGTGCAAAAGGGGAGTGGTGAGAGAAGAGCAGTAAAAATTAGTAATTAGTGGGGAAAAAAAAGAAAAAAAAAGTGGTATCACACTTGGAGGCTTATTTTCAAAGCACTTAGCCTCCCAAAGTTCCATAGAAATCTATGGCACTTAGCCTCCCAAAGTGCTTTGAAAATATGCCTCTTGGTGTTTTTGGTTTTCTTTTCAGGTTACTCCAGGGAGGTTAGTACATACCTGAGGGAGTTAAGAGCAAGGATTCAGAGGGACATGGCGTTTGCTCAGGACACCCTGGGGCAGAGCCAAGAGAGCCAGAAAGGGTAATATGACGGGGGCACAAAAGTAAGGAAATTTCAAGTAGGAGATAAAGTGCTCGTCATGGTGGCCTCAGACCCCCATAAGTTTACTTCTCAGTGGAAGGGACCCTGTGTGGTGACAGCCAAAGTAGGCCCATGGACATATCGGGTAAAGCATGTGAAAGGTAGGATTCAGACATACCATGTAAATATATTAAAACCGTGGATAGAAAGAGAAGGGTTTGTGGTAGTCCCTGAAGAGGAGTTGGGTCCTCAACTGAGTGATGTACAGGAGGGGGGGAAACCCGTTATCGGCGGGTCTCTATCCCCTGGGCAGATGCAACGAGTAAGGGAAATGATAGAGGAGTTTCAGGATGTTATCAATCCCCTACCTGGGGAAACCCATTTGGTTTCCCATGATATCATCACTGAGCCTGGTAGGATTGTAAGGCAGAGGCCCTATAGAACACCCGAATTTAAGAGGAAGGAAATTATAAGGCAAGTACAGGAGATGCTGGACTTAGGTATCGTAGAGGAATCGGTTAGTCCCTGGTCCAGTCCGGTGGTGTTGGTACCAAAGAGTGATGGGTCCCAGAGGTTTTGTATAGATTTCAGAAGGGTGAATGCCATATCCCGGTTTGATGCTTATCCCATGCCCCGGATAGATGACTTACTTGACAAACTGGGGCGTGCTCAGTATTTAACTACCTTAGATCTTACGAAAGGGTATTGGCAAGTGCCGCTGACAGAGGAGGCTAAGCCCAAAACAGCCTTTGGCACCCCTATTGGGTTATTCCAATTTAGACGAATGCCATTTGGGTTAAATGGGGCGGCGGCATGCTGCCAACGATTGGCTGATCAGTTGCTGAGGTGGCATTCTGACTACGCAGCCGCGTACATGGATGATATTGTCATTTTTAGCTCAGATTGGGAGTCCCATTTGCCCAAAGTCAAAGCTGTGCTAGAATCCCTCAGGTGGGCAGGCCTAAAAGTGAACCCAAAGAAATGCGTGTTTGCTAGTGAAGAGGTAAAATACTTGGGATACATTGTGGGAGGGGGAGTTATCAAACCCCTAAGGGATAAAGTGCAGAGAGTGCGTGATTTTCTGCTGCCCCACACCAAAAAACAATTGAGGGGTTTTTTGGGGCTGATAGGATATTATCGCAGATTCATCCCTAGATTTGCGGAGAGATCAAGCACCCTAACTGACATGCTTAGGAAAAGTTGCCCTAATGTCCTAAATTGGACAGAGGCAGGACATGGGGAGTTCCAAAGGTTGAAAGACCTCCTGTGTCAGGAACCGGTCTTAAAAGGAATAGATTTTGAGAAGCCCTTCCTGTTACAAACAGACGCATCAGAGATGGGCTTGGGGGCTGTGTTATCCCAAGAGTTTGGAGGGGAGGAGCACCCTGTCCTTTTTCTGAGTAGGAAACTGCACCCGGCAGAACAGCATTACGCTGTTATAGAGAAGGAGTGTTTGGCTATAAAATGGGCTATAGAAGCCCTGAAATACTATCTGCAGGGCAATCCTTTTGTTTTGATTACTGACCACGCGCCTCTGAAATGGCTCCAACAAATGCAGGGTCAGAATGCCAGGCTCACCCGCTGGTATTTAGCGTTACAAGCTTTTTCCTTTGAGATACAGCATAGGGCGGGGAAGCTTCATGGGAACGCTGACGCCCTGTCCCGAATTGCAAACTCCCAAGCAAGTAGCCTGGAGGAAGCAGGGAGTCACAGTTATTTGAAGGGGGGGTGTGTAAGGAGGTTGGAGGGTCTAAGCAGGTCAGGAGGAGGTATGAGGCCAGACTGCATTCCCCACAAGGCCCTGAGAGAAGGAATCGTGGGGGGGGGGGGGGGGGGGGTAGGTCCTGTATAATTATGGTACAGCCAGAGACCCCTCCACTGGAATGGTGGCGGGCCCAGTCATAGAGCTCAGGCCATTACAGACCTTGGCTGTGTCAGAAATCTGATGGCTGACATAACCGGGAGCTTACTGGAAAAGTATGGCCTAGTTTGTAGCCCGGATTGAGGCCTAAAAGTTAGGTCAATAGATATGGAAACAAAATGGAGGATTTCAGCACAAAATGGAAGCCCGTGTCTGTTACAAAGTGGAATTTTCTCTAATGTAAGTTAGAAAAACAAGTTGAGAAATGAGTGAGTCATGCCAGGTGCAGCTGGATGCAGGGTCTTGCTTAAGATTTGTGGTCAAGCGAGCTAGAGACAAAACCATGTTAGCAAGATAGAAGCTACTCATTAGCATGAGCCAATCAGTGACAACCATGACATTAGCATAGATCCAATCAGGTATATCTACTGTCATATTATCCATATCCTGAGGGCACCTATAAAAATCAGGGTATTTCCTGGTTTAAGGGAGAGAGAGAAGGGTTGCCACTCTCTCTCCAAGGGAAACCAATGTGTCCAGCAGAATTGACAAATTACCTAATTGCTTTCCCTTGTAAAACCTCTAATTGGTAAAAGACATTATAAAAGCTTAGGAACTAATTAATACCTGTTTGCAGCTGGAGTATTATATTCCTATAACTAATTGATTGTACGTGCCTGTTGTCAATCACTGATTTGACTTGTACCTTGGCAAATAAACTCCTCATTCCAAATGATGATTTGTGGGCTTCACTTAATGATCAAAGGCTGTAAGTATAAATGCTTTTGCTGTATCAGGCTGTCTTTCACTGTATTCTATAACTTGTAATCTAAATCCAGTTTGTCATAAGGCTGGTATCTTTTCCTTAGACCTAACATCTCTCTTAGTGGCAATTCCTTTCAGAACTTCACAACTCCTTGATTACCCCAGTACTAGTGCTATTTAGAGATGGAGTCAGATTTAAGGTCACTCCAGCCTTCTTGGGGGGCTCTGGACCCCTAAATTCACAACAGTCCCAAAACCCGGTAGGAACACCACGGGGAAGGGAGGGGGAAAAGGACTGGAAAGAGCAGCTGCTATGGCAGACGAGGGCCAGAAGGGGGAGCCGTGATGACAGAGCTCAATTCCCTTGGGTCAGAAATCAGTACAAGATTCCTTCCACCTGGGAGGGGGAGGAGGTCTCTAACCTAGCAGAGAAGCAGAGTTAATGGAGTGCTTGGAGGAAGGAGAGTCTGGAGGGCCCAGCACACCAGGTTTGGAGGAACCAGTTGACATGGACTGTAATTGTACTCTGGGGCAGAGTTGCGGGGATTGAAGGCAGTGGGTGGTCACAGGAGTCAAGTAGCTGTGTTGTGGGAGGTGTACTGCCATTCTGCAACCACCCAAGTGGAAAGACTTTTAAAACTGAAACCCAGGCGGTTGGACTTGGGAGAACTTGGATTTAAAGGGAGGGTTTTTCCTTTTTTGCTTTGTTTTGAAACTGAATGAGACCTTAACCCCTTTGAACTGAAATTTGTGGAGGAGGGGAAATAAACTGCTTTGAAGTAAAACTGTGTCGTCTGGAAGGACTTGTTTTTGGACTGCTGAAGGGAGCCTACCATTCCCCTGAGGGTTTGCTACCAGGATTACAGTTATTACAATCTGAACAACATGAGAGAAACCCCCCCCCCCCCCCCCCAGCCCATGGGTTTCCCGTCTTCAATCCCCTTTGACTCTGTCCCTGAAAATGAAACTCTTTCAGATACCTCCCTCCTGCTCCTATCCCCCTCCCCCCTTCCCTACCCTTGAATTTCTCCACAGTGCCACCATGGCCTAGCTTCACGTGAGCTCCCCCTCCCCACTATATCGTAGCATTGACCTCTCTATTAACCCGCTGCCCATATTAACCCACAGTTACACTATAAAATCCTCCAACCTTAGTTAGCATAACAGACCCCTCTTTCCCTGACATGGGGATCCCACCATCAGTTTTTAATAGCACAAATTGTAGAACAATGCTTCTTTCCCTTAAAATGTAGGTCTTATTCCCCAACCAAACAGTGAACAGTTGAAACCCTAACAACAAACACATTTGAACCTTTTCTGCCCCTCTACGGTCTGTAACATGCTACCACACTCCGAGTTATGACATTACCCAACTTTGTCTCGACAGCATGGTATGCATGCTCCATTGTGGCTCTCAGGGATCACCATCCTCAATGTTCCATCAAGTCTTCCTCGGACGCCTTTTCTGACTGGACAATTCCCCAGTCCTTTAAGAAGCTGCAGCTCCCCGAGCCATTGAGTATGCAAAAAAAAAAAACATCCTACTTGTTCAGCTCCACTGCAGTCTCCAGGAACCGTCATCCTCAGCACCTCTCCAGCAGCCCATCATACGCCAACTCACGCTGATCCTTCAGCCGCCAAATCTCGCTTCACGAATTTCAGAGCCTCTGCCGCCGAGGAGAACATGGTCTGCTTCCCATCATGCCAGATCTTTAAACGGGCCGGGTATAACAAAGCAAACTGTATTTTCCTGGTAAATAACAGTTGACATACCTCACGAAAAGCTCGCCGCTGCATCGACACCCCAGCCGAAAAGTCCTGGAAGCAACACACCGTAGCGTTCTCATATTGTACAGTCCCAGCTTTCCGAAAGGCTCTGAAAATTTCTTGCTTATGAGCAAAATTCAGGACTTTGAAGATAACCACTCGGGGGCGCGGGTCTTTCGGGTTTCCAGGCCCCAGCCGGTGAGCGCGCACCACTCTTAAGGGCCCAGCCAGCGATTGCAACTTTAAAATTTTAGGGAGCCAGCTTTCCAAAAAGTCTCTTAGTTCTGAATCTTTAATCTTTTCAGCAGGCATAGGCGCCTGGTATAAGAGGCTTGGAGAGGCTAAGCCTCCCCCCTGCTGCAGCAGAATGGATCAGCTGTGGAGTCCAGCTGCTCTGAGGGGATTAAATTGTTGATTTACCTCCATCCTCACAGCAGGAGCTGTAGTGAAAGCCCTCTAGCAGTTGTAGAAATTGGTTTAACTTACTGCTGGGAAAGCAGGGGGGGTTGGCTGGAGGTGTCCTGGGTTGCCAGGGAGATATTTAACGAGGATGACTTCCTGACCTGCACTGAGGACAGATAGCAGCAGAACGGATACTGGGCCAGCATGATCAGAAAAAGTCACCAGACAACAAAGGTAGAAAAGATCAGTTTATTTTCATTATAGTGTTTGGAATATGTCCACTTTGAGAATCAGGTGTTCAACATTAAAAGTTTATATTTATTTACTTATTTATGGCATTTTATCCCACATTAAACATGAATTAGGGTGTTTTGTGGCTCTGCATGAGAATTGTGATGATATGATACCTTGTTTCATATTGTTGACGGTCTGCATTTTCCATATGGGTGGTATATTGGTGTATTAGGCTCTGCCCAGTGTAATATTTATGGTACAGTAAGATTCTGAGTGTGTTTTTGGACAAAGTTGTGCATAGTGTTTTGCAGCTGAGCGATTGTGGTTAGAATATGCTTTGAGCAACCACTTTATTCTTTGACATATGATACATATCTAATATCTAAATTCAATAAAAGGTATTAATTGTGACTTTTATTTTTATTTATTTTTTCTGCGTGTTATCAGACAATTATGGATTTAAGCTCCACCCCTGGCCCCACCCCTAACCCCGCCCCCTTTAGCCTCCCCAAACAGTTGGGCCACCGAACGCCTAAGCAGGCAGGCCTACCATTCTGATGTTAATTCTGCGGGCCCGGTTCTCCAAATCCTCTAATTTACTTTCCAGTCTTTCCACTTTGCTTTCCAAGTCCTGTTGTGTGGTCTCATGCTGCTGGACTCGATCCTCCACATCTGAGAGCCTCTGCTTATAGAGGGAGAACTCCGATTGTATGTTCTCCAGCTTTGCATCGATGCCTCCTAACTGCTCTGTGATCTTCTGCAGCTTGGTGTCCACCAAGATGCCCAACATAGCCGAGACCTCCGCTGCCACCTCCGCTGCCCACGCGGAGCTTACCGATCTCGGGCCCTCTCCCTCTCCATCCGCCATCTTTGTTTCAGCAGCGCGACTCCGTGTCGCGTCCTTCTTCGCCGATTTAGCAGCCATCGCCTGCCCTTCTGGCTTCCCACTTTCCTCCAGCGACTCTCCACGCTATCCACTCTCCCTTAGTTTACGTTCCACTTACCAAAGCGGCAAATGTAAGTTTTTTGGGGTGAAAACAGGCGTGAGGGAGGTGGGAGCTCAGCACAACGACACCCGCTCTCTAGCCGTGCATCACGTGACCTCTTTTTTGGGGGTTTTTTTAAACACCTATTCTATAGGACCAACTAGTGAATCTTAATATACAGTTAGTCTTTTAAACACCTGGTCAATCAATTTAAAACCAGGACCAACTATTACTTCAAATATTTCCAGCCTTTCGAATCACCCATTCTAACAAATGAGACTTAGGACTAACCAGGAATACCCGGATCTTTTAAAACACCTACGGCTGATCAGTTCGTAGGACCAATCCTGGGTTTTTGTTATTCTGCTCTTTTGAAACACCTATGCTAAGAGTATAAACATAGGACTAAGCATATTTAATCATAAACAATTTAAAGATGTTACTTACCAATGTTGCACAACTCTTTCACTTATCTTCTTCGTATCATATATCTCTTAATGGCTAGTCTTTTTCGACCACTCCAAAGTTCTAGGGGCCCCTCTGTGATGGAAAATATTAAAAATTGCTTTTCAGTCTTGCTTTAATCGATAATACCTTTTTAAAATCCCCTGTGTTTGACCCAAAAGTGACTTTCCTGGTATATCTCAATGAACAATGTATGAGATAAGGCACATCTCCAGAACAGGTTGAAATGTCTCTGAAGTCAGCTTGTGCAGGAGGGAGGCGAGGTATGTTTGAAGGCTGGCAGATAACCCACCTGGCCAGTAGTTTGTTTGCCTGACTGAATCCTCACGTACCTGGATAAGTTTTAGCTTAATAAAAAGGGGGCTTTTTGCAGCAGAGCCTTGGGGCTCATTCTGTGGGTGGACGCATCGTGCAGAAAAGACTTGTTCCTGGTCTGGACACTTCAGGCTTTCGCTGCAACGGGCCTCCCAGCTGATGAGATAAGGGCCTGAATGATGTAATTCCTGACCAGTGATGATGATGTATGTATATATATAAATATCTTATTATACTTTTCTATAGCCTTCCTTTAGTAATGTACTCGATTAGTGTGTGCATTTCTTATTGTGATGCAGTAACAATAATGACTTATACACTCTCCAATTAAAGTGCAAATAAAGAATTTCATTTACCCAATACGAATCTAAAAGAATCTGTAGTATTTTATTCTGTGAACAGTCTGTGGTGATCAAGTGAGCAGGCTGCAATACCGAAGCAATACACCCTCTTATCACCAAAGTACTTGTACAAGATTTCCATTACTTACAAAATGGGATTGCAAAGGACTCTCCATAATTTAGAGTAATAAAAGACCAGTATATGCCGTGAGTCACCAATGTATTTTTTAGGGTGTATTTATCACTCCTATTATAGTGGTCCACCCACAAATATCTAGGAATAAATAAATTACTCAAGGCTGCATCAGTTTGCTCTTTATTAGATACCTTATCAAGTATTTGTACAATTAGCAGATCAGTGATATCTCACTGGGAGTACAGAATATTGCTTCATGAATTTACTTCTAAATCTGAGACTCCAAAGAATATACAAGCAGCATGTACAATCAATTGGTTATGGGAATATAGTACCACAGCTACACATAGGTGTTCTCTGGGTCTGAGTCTCTAATGTTTTATTTTACCAGCCAAAGCTAATTAGTAGATATAAAAGACTCAAGGCTACTTATGAGAAAGCAATTGGATTACTTGCCAATTCAGATACAATTGATTGGTTTCTCATGTGAGAGAGCAGCCCGGCTTGTACAAAGGTAACAGCTGTGGCTGTCTCTCTCCATTGAAGCAGGAAGTACAATCACTTATATACGCTCATTAACATAACAGGTCATACGTGGAGGGGCGTAATCGAACGCGAACGCCCATCTCCATGGTCGTCTATCTCCGAGAACGGGTACGTGAAGGGGCGGGACAGACCGTATTTTCGAAAAAGATGGGCGTCCATCTTTTTTTCGATAATATGGTTTGTGCCGGGCAAATGCCTAGGATTTGTGCGGATTTGAGCTGGGCAGTATCGTTGTTCAGCGATAATGGAAACCGAAGGCGCCCAGCTCAAAAACAAACAAATGCAAGGCATTTGGTCATGGGAGGGGCCAGGATTCGTAGTGCACTGATCCTCCTCCCATGCTAGGGGCACTTGTAACAATTAAAATTTTTTTTAAATACCTCCCTTCCCTTGGGTGCTGAGCCACCCAAATCCCCCCCCCCCCAAAAAAAAAACCCACTGCCCACAACTCTACACCATTACCATAGCACTTATGGCTGAAGGGGGGCACCTAGATGTGGGTACAGTGGGTTTTGGGTGCGGTTTAGAGCGCTTCCATTTACCAGCACAAGTGTAACAGGTGGGGGGGGGGGGTGGGCCTGGGTCCACCTGGCTGAAGTCCACTGCACCCACTAACAAATGCTCCAGGGACCTGCAAACTGCTGTGATGGAGCTGGGTATGGCATTTGAGGCTGGCATACAGGCTGGAAAAAAAGTTTTTAAAGGTCTTGTTTTTGTGGTGGGAGTGGGTTAGTGACCACTGGGGGAGTCAGGGGAGGTCATCCCCGATTCCCTCCAGTGGTCATCTGGTCATTTAGGGCACTTTTTTGGGACTTGTTCGTGAAAAAAAAGGGTCCAAAAAGTGCCCTAAATTCTCGCTAAAAACGGCTATTTTTTTTCCATTATCGGCGAAAGCCACCCATTTCTGTTCGGCTGATAACCATGCCCCAGTCCCGCCTTCACCACGCCTCCGACACGCCCCCGTCAATTTTGTCCATTTCCGCGACGGAGTGCAGTTGAAGACGCCCAAAATCGGCTTTCGATTATACCGATTTGGGCGCCCAAGGGAGAAAGACGCCCATCTCCCGATTTGGGTCGAAATATGGGCACCCATCACTTTCGATTATAAGGTGGATAGACAATCTGACAACAATCCCATCTATTGGATATTCTAATATAATGGTTAACAGTGATTGGTTATGGTAATGAGTTGATTAGTATTTACTGGAAAAGCTTAATAATAGACTAGCTTTTACTGGAAGACGTGAGTCATCTTCCTGAGGAATTATCTTGTTCTATTTTCACCAAAACATCTGTGACCACAATGTTGCTAAACGATGTTACTCTGTTTTTCCACTTATGCCCATTCCTCATGCTGCTGCATCAGAATGTCACAACAGATCAGTCACACTGAAGTTCAGGTTAGTCATGGACCTGTAAGGAGGAGGAGTAGCCTAGTGGTTAGTGCAGCGGACTTTGATCCTGGGGAACTGGGTTCAATTCCCACTGCAGCTCCTTGTGAGTCTGGGCAAGTCACTTAACCCTCCATTGTCCCAGGTACAAATAAGTACCTGTATATAATATGTAAACCACTTTGAATGTAGTTGAAAAAAACACAGAAAGGCAGTATATAAGTCCCATTCACTTTCCCCTTTCTCTCATTTTAGATCCTGAACCAAAGTCTCAGGCCTTGAACCAAGGCTCTCAGTTATGATAACAATATTCACTTTCCATTATTCTTTTAGGTCCATGACCCAAGTGCCTTCCTGGTACAGCAATGTTGCCATATTTACAACATTTCCAATGGGTGAGACTTGCCACCTCGTTGTGCCTTTCTGTAAAGAAATTCTTCCATCATAACTTTGCAGCTAGCTATGAAATGAATGACTGTTTCCAACTCTTTGTGACAGAATCTACAAATGTCTGTTGTACCAGGTTTTAAAAATATTTCTTGTAAGTATTCTTGTCCTGGACTGCAAATAGCACTTGCTAATCCTTAGGTTTCTGCTCTATGTAACCATTCATGTATCCGATTTTGATCGACAAATGGCTCCTGGAGTAACACAGTACTTTACTTTTCCTCATCTGCTGATCTAATTCCTTGAAGAGTTTTTTTCTCTTCATTTGTAGATTCTGTTGCTTCCTGTTACATTCCTCACCTGATGCCAGGCCTGCGCAGCCGATTCGCCG
Source organism: Microcaecilia unicolor (assembly GCF_901765095.1). NCBI lineage: Eukaryota > Metazoa > Chordata > Amphibia > Gymnophiona > Siphonopidae > Microcaecilia > Microcaecilia unicolor. The sequence continues at coordinate 245,279,724 of NC_044033.1, forward strand.
GCAAGTTGTGGTCCGGCGAAGATAGCCGGCCATCTTGGTGTTGCTTTAGCTCCAGGAAGGAAGGAGGGTCTGTTTCTGTTTCCTATTTCTGGCAGCCGTCATCTGGGTTGGATCAATGGCCGCAGCCATCTTGGTTAGATCAGGCCCCGGGAAGCCATCTTGGAGTAACGAGGTCAGGAAGGAAGCCCATATTTGGACGTAGGCATCTCTGCTGATGGGGGCAGCCATCTGGTTTCAGCTGCACATGTTTAGGATTGATTCCTGCTCTATTTAAAGCCCTGCCTCCAGTCCTTTGTTGCTTCGGCCTCAATTGTTCTGAGGAGCTGCTGTCGGAGTGCTGTTCGCGCCTTTCGTGCTGCGCTTCAGAGCCGTTACACAGCCAGCACTACTCATGCAAAACAATCCTCTCAATTGGTATCTTTAGAAACTCTGACAGCTGATTAAGCCTGCTTAAAACAATAACAAAAGAAACAGAAAAAGGAACCAAAAGAAGCGCTTCTCGGGGTAACACTGGTTTATTTCTTTATCCAGAGATTTAGGATAAATAATAAGAAATAGTTATAGGTATAGTCTAGAATAGGACAGAAATGAGTACATATACAGAAATGAAATTACAATGGAAAGTGGTCAGGGCAGTCTCTCAGTTCTCTGGTGTGAGGCCAAGAGCGCTGCACACTGACCAACCTCCTCTCTGGCAGAGAAATATTATATAGGGTTTCTTTTCCCTTTCAATACAAAAGGAGCACAAGAGGGAGGAGGGTTTCTCTCACCCCCTTAATTAGCATCTTACAGTCAGTCAGGATCTCCTGTCAATAAAGAAATACATAGAGGCATATTTTCAAAGCACTTAGCCTTCCAAAGTTCCATAGGTTTCTATTGAACTTTGGAAGGCTAAGTGCTTTGAAAATATGCCTGATTGCATCTGTTTACATTTCCTTTGAAGATGCAGTTGGTCTCTTGTCCAAATGTTTTGGATATTATATCTCTTCTATTCATCTTTACAGCTTTTCTCACACAAGAATATATTTCTCAGAACCTTTGATCTTTTATCTTAGTATTTCTCCTATATCCTTATTCTAAAAGTGGAGACAAGAGTTAAAACTGTTTCCTTTCAGATGTGATATATTTCTCACCTGATAGCCCAGCCTCTGTATTTATGTCATAACATAGTTTCTCTTGTTTTATAAGGAAATGCATAATAAAGAAAGCTACAAGAGGTTCCAGTAGTCTGCTTCTCAGAGAAGTTCAATTGCCTCTCCTTTGTGAGATACAGTATTGATCTTTTGTTTTAGACAGAAAGATGTCTTCTGCAAGTGTTTTGTGTATGTCCTCTTATAGTTACAACAAAAAGAGTAATTCTCTCCTGGATTGAAGTAGCCTTACTTCAAAGGGCATGGGAAAGAATTCTGTCTCCTGAGCTCCCTGAGGCCTGACCATATTCAATGGGAGAGATCGTGGGCAATCAGGTTTAATCACCTGACCTGACAAGAGGAGGGGTTGAGAGTAATTGCTATTCCAGCAAGCTTTTCCCATGATTAGAAAGAAAGGAATCTTCATTTCTCTCTGTCCAAAAAATATGAGGAATTAATTCTGTATATTAAATAATTGGAGGCCTTCCGCCTCCTACAACATCGCCGACTACTTCTATTTCCTGTTTTCCTGTGTACCGGACCTGGGCTTGTTTTCTCGGATTATGCTTGTTTGCTGCCTGCCTTGACCCTGGACTGATTTTGACTACTCTTTGCCTGTTGGAGTACTAGTTCTGGACTGTGTCTGTTTCCTGCCAGCCTGGTCAGCGGCTGTGCAACCCCACTGGTTCCAGAAGTCCTGGTGGCCACTTGCAGCTGGTGGCTCAACTCCTGGTGAATGGTGGTCGCTTCCCAGGTGAAGCTAGGGGTTGTCTGGCTGCCTGACCGAGTGCGGTGTCACTCCATCTCTGCCGTGCTCAGTCGGGGCACAGGGGCTCACTACTACCAGGTCATAACACTTCCAGCTCTTTTGGTACCGGTGAATTCTTACTCATTCCTTCTACTCATTGGAATACTTGTCTAAGTTTAATGATGGAGATGGATTCTGAATGTTTACTTTCGTATTTCAACACCTTTTCTGCATTTGGACCTGAAAATACTGTTAACCAAGTCTGAAGGCCTATAAGAATAGCTCAGTCATTATAATCTATTTCTGAAACCCATTCCTCTCTGACTCGGGGAATGTACAGTCTTGGCATCCACTGATTCTTATAAATTACCTTGTGGGGATGAAGGAGTTTTCTTGTTCATACATCCAGATGTTCAAGGACTTTAAGAGACCAGTTTACAATTCCAAAACTGTATGAGTGTGCAGAATTTGCCAGCTGATTACTGGCTTGTGTCTTATCCTCATTTTTAGTCTGCTATAATATTATTTGCTCATATTTTCTCTCAGTGATTTATTATTGTTTGTTGCTCCTTCCTCATCTCCTAAATATTTTTATTACACCTTCCTTTTCAAGTTCCCTTATCTTACAGTCAAAGGGATATTTTCACTTTTTCTCAACTTTGCCTCTAAGAAACTACACATTTGTCCACACCAAAAGTCATCTTTGTGTCATCTGAAATGTTTTTGACTACATGGAGTTGTTTTGCTAATTATTAGTCACTAGAATTGTACAGCTTTAGGTCATTTGCTACAACTTCTGGATCACTGCCATTTTTAAAATTAAGGGTAAACCCACAGGCCAAAGAATTAATAAGAGTATTCCATTGATTAAAAGTGCCAAACAAAATAAAAGCGATGGTAGGGAGACATTTTATACAGTTCCAAGCTTTGTTTTGATCTCAAACATTTATCACATTCAGAACATTTAAATGGCTTCTCTCCCGTATGTGCCATTTTATGCAGTTGAAAACATTTTTTCCTCCTGAAACATTTTTGACATTCAAACAGGGGCGTAGCTACGGGTCAGCTCTGGCCCGCCCACTCCCATTGCTCCCATTGCCGGCCACTGCTGCTTTTCCTGTTGAGCAGCAGGGCCGGCGCTACAAAAAGAAGAAGCGCTCAGCTGACTGAGCTGAGCGCCGCCGCCAACGTTAACAACGAGAAAAAATGTAAAAAAAAAAAAGCGCGGCACCGTAGGCAGCCTCGAAGCATTGGCTGCTGGCTCTGCAGGCTCCTCCCGTCTCTTACGTCACTGCCCCTGGAGCGAAGCAGGGCCAGTGATGTAAGAGACGGAAGGAGCCTGCAGAGCCAGCAGCCAATGCTTCGAGGCTGCTTGCGGTGCCGCGCCTTTTTTAAAAAACATTTTTTTCTCGTCTTTAGCGTTGGTGGCGGCGCTCAGCTCAATCAGCTGAGTGCTTCTTCTTTTTGTAGCTGGGGCTGGCGGGCCTGAATTGGGTGGGCCTGAATCGGGAGAGGGAAAATGGATGGCAGCATGGGGACTGGGGAGAAAGAGGGAAAACAGAAGGATGGGGAGAGAAAGAGGGAAAACGGATGGCAGGATGGGGACTGGGGAGAAAGAGGGAAAACAGAAGGATGGGGAGAGAAAGAGGGAAAACGGAAGGATGGGGAGAGAAAGAGGGAAAACAGATAGGAGGATGGCAGAGAGAGGGAAAACGGAAGGATGGAGAGAAAGAGGGAAACATAGGAGGATGGCAGAGAAAGAGGGAAAACAGATAGGAGGATGGCAGAGAAAGAGGGAAAACGGAAGGATGGGGAGAGAAAGAGGGGAAACAGACGGAAGGATGGGGAGAGAAAGAGGGAAAACAGACGGAAGGATGGCAGAGAAAGAGGGAAAACGGATGGAAGGATGGCAGAGAAAGAGGGAAAACGGATGGATAGGGAGAGAGACACTGGATGGAAGGATGGGGAGAGAAAGAGGGGAGATGGATGAAAGGATGCAGAGAGAAAGGGGAGAGACTGGAAGGATGTGGAGAGAGAAGGGACACTGAACAGAAAAGGGTAGAGAGATAGACACTGGTTAGAAGGAGGGAGAGAGAGACATTAGCTGGAAGGATCAGGAGAGGGTAGATGGGTGGAAGGATGGGGAGAGAAAGAGGGAAGATGCTGGATGGAAGGGTAGGGAGAAAGAGGTGACACTGGATGGAAGGATGCAGAAAGAAAGATGGGAGACTACTGGAAGGATGGGGAGAGAGAGGGGAGACACTGGAAGGATGGGGAGAGAAAGAGGAGAGCTGCTGCATGGAAAGGGGGAGTAGTGAAAGATTGGAGAATAAGAGGAAGGGGCATGGGGAGAACAAGGGTGAGAAAAAGATGAAAAGCCATAAGTAGATGAAGGAAATTAAAGAATGGATAGTAAGAATGAATTACATGTGGACAGAGAGAGAGACAGAAAAATATTGAAGAAAGCAAAGAAAAAGGAGTGAAAAATGACATTTGGCCAGGAAACCCTGGCAGAAGAGTTAAGCGAAAACGAAGAAAAGCAGAATCTAGAGACTGGGAGCAACACAATGAGAAAAAGTAAATGGCCTTACAACAAAGGTAAAGAAAATAATTTTATTTTTAATTTAGGATAAAGTAATATGGTGTTAATAAAGTTTCAGAGACCAATACTTCCTTCCTTAGGTCAGGAGAGGATACCGTAACAGCATTATACTGACCTGAGGCAGGAGGTTTTGGCCTCTGAAAGCTCACTGAAAAGGATGTTAGGCTATTAAATAAATTGTCTGAAATCTGATGCACTGAAAAGCAGCACTTTACCCTGTGTGACAAATGTATCTGAGTGTGACTACATTTTGCTGGGGGAGGGGGGTAGAGAGAAAATTTTGTGCCCACCCACTTTGGGTTCAGGCCCACCCAAAATTGGCAGTCTGGCTACGCCACTGCATTCAAAACATTTAAATGGTTTCTCTCCTTCATGTTTCAAGTTATGCAATTGCAAATGGGCTTTCCAATTGAAACTCTTATCACATTCAGAACATTTAAATGTTTTGTGTCCCATGTGAATCATTTTATGTTTTCTCAGGTCACTTTTACGACAAAAACATTTATCACATTCTGAACATTTGAAAGGCTTTTCTCCTGTGTGATTCATTTTATGTAGCTGAAGATTAGCTTTTCTTCTGAAACATTTCTCACATTCAGAGCATTTATGTTTAAATCTTTTTTATTATTAACAGGTATCCAGAAAATACATACACAGTTTTGAAGTAAAAAGTCCAAACTGGTACAACAAAAAAGCTGTCTATTGGCCTGCTAACATCAAGTAGCTTTTCTGTTTATCCGTATCCCGCCCCTCCCCCTTCCTCTCCCTCCCTCTCCCTCTTATTATGTTACATCCTTTGTGATTGTTGCCGCATGTTCACAAAATTTCCCATTAGTAAATGGTAGATCCATTTCCTTCAATGGTAACTACTACAAGAAAATCCTGATTACAGGCCTAATGGCTACATACACCCCCCCTACCCTTTCCAACCTCCCCCCCTTGCAACCCATCGTACACTCTCCCCCCTCCCCCGTCCCATAAAGATAACAATACATTTTGTTCTCCTTATTGTACCGTGCCTTAAGAATTTAGAATTCTACTCCGTGCCGCCACTGTCAAAGAGTCCCAAAATGGGGCCCAAGTATGACAAAAACCTTCCCCCCTAGGTGAGGCTAGGTCCCCTATAGCTCTGCGCTCTAGTGAGCAAAGGAAGATCATTCTTGCCCTCCACTGTGATAGAGTCGGATAGTCGTCGGATATCCACAAGTGGAGAATAACCTTTTTACCTATGAGCACTGTTTTTTTGAGAAAAGAATTCAGCCCCTTCAGCGGGGACTGTGAAAATTGAAATTTGTTGAATAATAACATCGGTCTCTGGCACCACGCGATCCCCCATATACCTGACACATGACTGCAAATCTGTTTCCAGAAGTCCAAAACACCTGGACAGTTCCAGAACATGTGCCCCAGGTCTGCCGGGGACACCATACACTTCAAACATTTATTGTCAACTCTCATCTTTGCTCTCCAAGCCCTGTGTGGGGAAATATACATTCGCATAAAAAATGTATATGCTGTTTCCCTCAATGCCACACTCTCTGATACTCTAGAGATATCCAATATGCATGCCCTCAAGTGTTCTGCTTGAATATGTAATCTCAATTCCCTATTCCATTGGGTGGTCAATGGGGCATATTCATAATCCCCAAGGTGCTCCCATAAGTTGGCGTGATAGTACTTTAACGGAACTGCTAGCCGAGCATCCAGCGCCAAAATTGACACTAACCTTTCTCAGGTGGCTGGGTTAGTTGAGGCAGGAGGGAATGACCGTAAATAGTGATTCAATTGAAACTCTGCATAGCTAACCTTCTTCTTGCCCCAAACTCAGTTGTTAAATCATCCCAGAACCTCAAGGTTCCATCTTCCGAGTAAAATTGATGTAGATATCGTATACCATGTGCAGCCCAGTCATTAAATGTGGCGATGTATTGCCCGGCGTAAAGTGCGCATCCCCCTGGAATGGTAACAACAATGAACAGTCCGCCGACAGTCCATAATGGCGGCAGATCCAACGCCAAGTTTTCCGGAGTGGCAATAGAATTGGCTTAAAAGGCAACGGGATGCGCATCTCTATTGACAACGTATGTAACCAAAAGCTAAAGTGAGATGGGGCCAATAAACGTGTTTCCACTATGCATGAAAAATAACTCATATTTCGAAACCAGTCTGACAGATGACGCATGTTACTCACCACTGACAACAATTTAAGACTCAACAAACCCAGGCCACCTGAGATTGTGGTAAATAAAGCTTTGCAGCCTCCATTCTAGGTCTCTTGCCCTGCCAAATATAATGAATGACCATCTGTGTCAATAGTCGCTCATCTCTATAGGTGATGAATATGGGCAGCATTTGCAACACATAGACCCACTTGGGCACTAAAATCATATTATATAGAGCTATTCGACCCATCAGAGAGAGAGGGAGCAACTGCCATGCGCGCAACGTGTATTCAGTACTCTCCCTCAAGGATTTAATGTTGAGGTCATAAAGGCTGGTCAGGTTAGCTGGTATCCAAACCCCCAGGTATTTCAGTGGACCTTCTGCCCATGAAAACGGGAAGATGCCTTCACACGATTTTCGTATCTCTGCTTGAATCGGGAACACCACCGATTTCTGCATGTTTAAAGAAAAAACAGAATAATAACCAAATTCCATAAGTGCACTAAGCAAGTGAGTTAAGGACGTTTGAGGTTCCGTCAGGGTCACCAACACATCATCTGCAAAAGCTAGCGTTTTTAGTACCTTCGTCCGCAGTGTAATCCCCTCTATCTCCGGGTCTCTCTGAATAGTTCGCAGCAAAGGCTCTAAATACAAAAGGAATAATATTGGTGAGAGTGGGCATCCCTGGCGGGTCCCACATGCAACTGAGAAGGAGGCTGATCGAATACCATTTACTACCAGTGAGGCTCGAGGCTGCATGCATAGCGTACTTATGGCTTGTAAAACCCAACCTGGAGACCTACCGTATATATTTCAACACAGAGAACAGGTAATCCCACCTGACCTTATCAAAAGCTTTCTCTGCATTGATACTCACCAACAATAGAGGGGTCGCAGTAAAAAGACTTTGCGCAATTGCTAAACACACCTTCCGCACGTTGATGCACGAATGACGGCCCTGGACAAATTCTATCTGCCCCTCCCCCACTAACTCTGCTACAAAGGGGGCCAGTCGATCTGCTAGCACTTTGGCTAAAATTTTCAAATCAACATTTATAAGCAAGATCGGCCTATAAGAACTCGGATGTTCTGGAGGCTTGCCCATCTTTGGAATTAGAGTAATCAAGGCCTCATTAGAAACTCTGGAAAACCTCCCCTGCGAGATAGAATCTTCGAAAAAATCCAACAGAGCGCCATTGATCTGGGGCAGCATAAGTTGATAGTATTCTGCCCCGAAGCCATCTGGGCCCGGGGCAGATCCTCGTTTAAGCGATTTCACCACCTTTTGTAAATCCTTAGCTTGCAACAGGGCGTTCAGTTTATCTAATGCTTCCTGCAGAATGCGGGGCATACCTGAATCCTCTAAATAGTCCTCTATTGGCGGCCCTTGTTGAGGGTCTGGTAAAGCATACAAGTTCGCATAGTAATCCTGCATAATCTGTACTATCTCTGCTATCTTACTTGTCTGTCTTCCATCTGGGCCCTGCAACAGTGGAATGAATCTGTGGCCCCCCCAGGTCTTAGTTAGTCGTGCCATTATGAAATGAATAAGACCTATAAAAGAGGTGTTTCTTCGTTCTCTCATGTATCATAGCGTTTAATGCTGCTAGAGAAGCTAAACATATCTTCCTTATTCCTCGGGGAAGGTACTGCCAAATATGCTCGCTTTGCTACTTGATATTTCTTCTCTAAATTTATCACCCCTTGTGAGATTCTCCGGGCTCGCGCGCACAGAAATGCAATGATATCCCCACGCAACATCACCTTGGAGGTGTCCCAAAATAATTGTGCCTCTTGCATGTGACCCCCGTTAGTATCCACAAAATATGCCCATCTCTGCTGGAGATATTCTCTAAACTGCTCGTCTTCTTTTAGATATGTCGGAAATCTCCACATACTCTGGCGGAGCCTGGTGGTCCCTAATTCTAAATCCACCCATATTATAGTATGATCCAAGACTTCCATGGGACCAATCTCGGCGTGTATCATTTGTGGATATAAAGTGGATGATAGCAAAATATAGTCCAGACGAGACCACGTACCATGAGCCCGTGACATGTGCGTATAGTCTCGCACTGCAGGATTACTCAACCGCCAGGGGTCTACCAAATTCAGCGTACTACTGAGGAGCCCTAAGCCCTTCCCTTTGCCCATGGAAGCTCCTGCAGTGGGGCTCGATCTATCCTGCCGCCCATCCATTACCTGATTAAAATCCCCTAAGACAATCCATGGTGCCGATGCGTGTTGGATCCCTAGCTGAACCAAGTGTTGAAAAAAAGAATGGTCATAAACATTAGGCCCATAAACATTAAGAAGAAAAACCTCTTGGCCCATGATATTCAACTTTAGCAGAATGTAACGACCGTCCCTGTCCCGTTCCACTACCCGTGACGTGCATTGCAGAGATTTATGAATCAATACAGCCACTTCCCCCCTCTTACCCCCAGAAGAAGCAAAATAACATTCTCCCACCCACCTCTGTTTAAGCTTTAGATGTTCAGCGTCGGTCAATTTGGTTTCCTGAAGGCATGCTATAGAGACCTTCATATTTTCAAAGCACTTTGGGAGGCTAAGTTCCATAGGTTTCTATGGAACTTTGGGAGGCTAAGTGCTTTGAAAATGAGCTTGCTTGTGGCATTGTAGGGCAGACAGTATTTTTGTTCTCTTCACAGGGGAGGAAATCCCCGACACATTCCAAGAGATAATTCTGGGAATGGGAGAACTAGCCATATTACCATCTGTCAATTGTCCAGTTAGAAAACTCTCTCCAAACCTTAAATGCCTCGGGGTGCCCAGCCTTCACACAGAGGCCATTCTGCAATAACGGTGGCAGCACGCGCAGAACTCAAAGTCAAATTTATTCTTTTCATGCATGGTACAATAGCTGTTCTCCTCTTTCCCCCCCTCCACTCAGCTTTGCAACGTACTTGTACACTAGCCTTTCACCCTTCCCCCTCCCTCTCCTCACCCCTTTCTTTCCCTTCCCCCTCCCCTCTTCCCATTGAACATATCCAAGGCGGTTCATGGGTTGATCTCAACCCACTAAACCACAAGACCACTCGCCAACGCCTTGCGGGCTCCTCCCTCCCTTTACAACTTCTATAATACCTTTATTCCACCATGTCCACGTCCCACAAAACCCTCTATAACATTATCCCAAACAGTAAACAGAAATATGCTGGGGTCATATTACCTCAAACAAAACCAGAAAGTGGTCAAACAGCACATATCCTATCTGAGCAAATAAGAGTAGTCACATTCACAACAGCGCTGTTCATGCTGGCTGAGCTTGTAACTCGTACGGCACACACCCAGCATTAAAATAAACTATCTTAGAAACAAAACTTAGCAGTATAGGTCCATGTGCTATGTCCAATCTTTCTCAGTACTCACAGCACCAGCGCAACTTGCAGTTGACTTTTGAATTGCCTATCTGGCTCCGCACCTCAGTGGCTATAGAAGAAAATCATCCCGGGCTTTGTGACGCAGCACTCTCGGCCTCTCCTCGTAGCCATTTCAAGGCACTTTCAGGGGAATTGTGGAATCTCCACTGACCATTATCAAAGATGCAAAGCTGTGCTGGATACCGCAACTGGAATCTATATTTCTGTTCCACTAATCGGGTGCATACAGGTGAGAACAATCGCCGCTTTGCAGATAGCTCCACTGAGTAGTCTTGGAACAGTCACAGAGGCGTGCCGTTGTATCGCGTCTCCTCCCTGCTAGCCCGATAGTGGCGTAGAATTAACTCCTTTTGAGCAGAATGGTGGAACTTCGCTATCACAATCCGTGGCCTCTGGTCGCCCGGTTTTTTAAATCCCAATTCTGTGTGCTCGTTCCAACTTCACCTTTCCGGTGTGCTCTGCCGGGGGCAACATCGCTTCTAACCAGCGCTCAAGCTCTTGGCGCAAATTTGCTTCTGGCACCGTCTCAGGGACACCCATGAACCGTAGGTTATCCCTGCGCGATCAATTCTCGAGATCCTCGAGCTTCATCTGCTGGGTCTTCACTAGCGCCACTAAACGGGTCAGTTCCCCGCTGCCTTCCTGCACGCCGTCTTCCAGGTCTGACACTCGAACTTCTAGCTCTCCCGTTCTCCTAGCCAGGTCTGTGGTCAGCTGGGAAATACCTGCAATTTGCTCAGAGAGCTGCGTGAACCTCGGGTCTAGGGCATTCACCACCGCCGTCGTTAAATCTGCAATTACAGACTCTGTGCACGCCAGCTGTGGGGCCTGTGCTGATTCCACCATCTTTTCCTCAGCCTGTTTGGTCCGCTCAGAACCTTTCTTCCCCGATTTCGAGGTCATCGCACTGGATACTCGCACAAATTTGTCCATATAGATTGCAATAGTAGTTGAGACCAATATTAAAACAAACTCCACAGCAGAATCGCCGATGTTGTGGAATGGAGGGAGGAAGCCCTGAGCTGCTCCAGGCACTCACGTCTGGCTCCTCTCATGGCATCACGTGGTCTCCACATTCAGAGCATATAAATGATTTGCACTTTGTATGAATCATTTTATGCTTTTGTAGATCACTATGCCGACGGAAACATTTATTACATTCTGAACATTTAAATGGTTTTTCTCCTGTGTGAATCATTTCATGCAGTTGGAAGATGGTTTTTGTTTTAAAACATTTCTCACATTCAGAGCACGTAAATGGTTTTTCTCCCGTATGATTCATTTTATGCAACTGCAGATGACTTTTCCGACTGAAACGTTTATCACATTCAGAACATTTAAATGGTTTTTGTCCTGTGTGAATCTTTATATGCTTTTGTAGGTCATTTTTCCGACAGAAACATTTATCACATTCTGCATATTTAAATGGTTTTTGTCCCGTGTGAATCATTCTATGCAGTTAGAGGTTGGCTTGTATTTTGAAACATTTCTCACATTCAGAGCATTTAAATGGCTTGTCTCCAGTGTGATTCATTTGATTCAGTTGCAGATGGGCTTTCCGGTGGAAACTTTTATCACATTCAGAACATTTAAATGGTTTTTCTCTTGTATGATTCATTTTATGTAGTTGAAGGTTGGCTTTTCTTCTGAAACATTTATCACATTCAGAGCACTGAAATGGTTTGTGCTCTGTGTGAATCATTTTATGCTTTTGCAGGTCATTTTTCTGACGGAAACATTTATCACATTCTGAACATTCAAATGGTTTTTCTCCCATATGATTCATTTTATGCAGTTGGAGATTGGCTTTTGTTTTGAAACATTTCTCACATTCAGCGCACTTAATAGGTTTTATCCTGTGTGATTCATTTTATGCAAGTGCAGGTCAGCTTTCCTTTAGAAACATTTCTCACATTCAGGACATTTAAATGGCTTGTCTCCTGTGTGATTCATTTGATGCAGTTGTAGGTTTCCTCCTGAAACATTTATCACATTCAGAGAATTTAAATGGTTTGTGCTCTGTGTGAATCATTTTATGCTTTTGAAGGTCATTTTTCTGACGGAAACATTTATCACATTCTGAACATTTAAATGGGTTTTCTCCCATATGAATATGAAGTTGGAGATTGGCTTTTGTTCTGAGTGGAGGAGTGGCCTAGTGGTTAGAGTGGTGGACTTTGGTCCTGGGGAACTGGGTTCAATTCCCACTGCAGGCACAGGCAGCTCCTTGTGACTCTGGGCAAGTCACTTAACCCTCCATTGCCCCAGGTACAAATAAGTACCTAAGCCGCATTGAGCCTGCCATGAGTGGGAAAGCGCAGGGTACAAATAAAAAAAATATATTTATCACATTCTAAACATTTAAATGATTTTTCTCCCATATGAATCATTTTATGCCGATGGAGATTGGCTTTTGTTTTGAAACATTTGTCACATTCAGAACATTTAAAGGGCTTGTCTCCTGTGTGATTCATTTGAAGCAGTTGTAGGTTTTCTTTCCTCTTGAAACATGTCACATTCAGAACATTTAAACAGTTTGTCTCCCAAGTGAGTCATTTTATCCTGAAGGAGGCTGCATTTCTCACTGAAACATTATTTATATTCAGAACATTTAAATTGGTTTTCATAGGGGATTGTATGTTGACAGTCGTGAACCTCAGTCTTAACCACGGGTAGATAGTGCTCAACAAAATGTGAGTCTGTGGAGAAATTTTCCCGAGTATGAGCACTTTTAAAATGTCTGTCACCTTCTTTGAGTCCTCCAGTTTGTAGATGACTTGGGCAGTAGCTGGAATTTCTTTCTTGTGTGTTTGATCTCTCTCTTTTATGAGGTACTTCTTTCACCTTGGTTGGAATTATGCCACTGATACCTCCCTTACACTCAGTTGACGTATCTGGGCTGCCTCTGGAGGGGTCTTTCTGTATCCATTCTTCTCTCTTCTGCTCATCACACATTTTCATTCTTTCACTATTATTCCTAAATCCATCATCTGGTGGATAAAAAAACAAACAAGAGTATGATCCTTAATTTTACCGCTTTGGAGAAGAACATAAATATAGGGAAATATCCCCACACGATTACTTAAAAAGTGATTTGCTTGGCTAAGGTTCCAAATGGCATATCAAACATATAAACGGCAAGTGACCGTACTCACTTGCAAATGCGCAATACAGACTTCCCTCTCTGTCCCGCCCTCCCGTGAAGACATCATGACATCAGAGGGCGGAACAGAGAGGGAAACGGAGTCGAATTGTCGGACGCTGCCGCCTGGAAAGGAACATCGCGCGAAACAACCTCCACCCTCCCCCCCCCCATCCCCGCCGCCGCTCCCGCCCCCCTCCATATCGGGCCCCTGCACTGCCCTGACAGCGCCTCTCACCTCCGTGTGGAAGCGCTGCAGGCAGCAGCAGAGCAATCTGCTGCTGCCTGTACCTCTTTCACACGGAGGTAAGAGGCGCTGTCAGGTCAGTGCAGGGGGCCCAGCACGGAGGGGGGAGGGAACAGCGGCGATGAGGGTAGCTGGACATGGGGGCAGGGCAGGGGGGATAGGCCATAGTTGCTGGAGTTGGGGTGAGAGCAGGGCACAGAGGAGGGTTGCTGGACATGGGGGGAGGGGGGAGGCCAAGGGAAAGAGGAGGGTCGCTGGATATGGGGGGGGGGGAGGATCGGTGGACGGGGTGAGGCCAGGGGAGAGAGAAGGGCTGCAATACTCGCCCGTTTTTACGGGTTTAACGGCTAGTAGTGTCATGTCTCCCGCTCCTACCTGTGCCCCCGTTGGGGCAGGCGATGGCCCTCGGGCGGCGCAGCGTCCAGGGGGGCGGAGACGGACCTCCGCGGCAGCCGATGCTGCCACGGGTCAAACCGAGGCCGGCGGTCCGCTGGACCGAACGCCGGCCTCGGAGGAGGAAGCACGCCGGCCAAAATGGCGGCTCCGGCGTCGGCACCACCCTGGCTAGGGGCGGATCAGCGCTGAAGCTCCGCCCCTCGCGCCAGATTGGAGCACCGGCGCTGGGACTCCGCCTGCAGGGCAGTTCGGCCAATCGGGCCCCCTATTGTCTGCCAGGACTCGGGGATTGGTTCTCTCTCCGTGGGAGGGGCGGATTGGCGCTAAATTTAAATGGACAGACTGGAAGAGTCCAGTGCTTCCGGTTCTTTTGTCTGAAGCCGACGCCACGGATCTGGGAAGCTTGATTCTTCAGAGACTGTGTTCCTTTGACTTGCTGGCCGTCCTTGCCAGCAGCCTTCAGAGACTGTGTTCCTTTGCCGTGCTGGCCGTCCCTGCCAGCAGCCCTCGGAGACTGTGTTCCTCTTCGGGCTAGCCGTCCTTGCTAGCCACCTCCAAGGGACTGTGTTCCTCTTCAGGCTAGCCGTCCTTGCTAGCCACCTCCAAGAGATTGTGTTCCTCTGCAGGCTAGCCGTCCTTGCTAGCCACCTCCAAGAGCTTGTGTTCCTCTACAGGCTAGCCGTCCTTGCTAGCCACCTCTAGAGACTGTGTTCCTCGTCACGCTAGCCGTCCTTGCTAGCCACCTCCAAGAGATTGTGTTCCTCTTCAGGCTAGCCGTCCTTGCTAGCCACCTCCAAGTGATTGTGTTCCTCTTCAGGCTAGCCACCTCTAGAGACTGTGTTCCTCGTCACGCTAGCCGTCCTTGCTAGCCACCTCCAGAGACTGTGTTCCGCTTCGAGCTAGCCGTCCGCTAGCCACCTTCAGAGACTGTATTCCCCTTCAGTGCTAGCCGTCCTTGCTAGCTGCCCTTCAGAGACTGTGTTGCTGACTACCAGCCAAGCCGGCCGTCACCCCGCGGTTCCAGCAGTCCTGCTGACCGCCTGCAGCTGGGGGCTCAACCCTTGGTGAACGGCGGTCGCCGCGGGTGAAGATTCAAGGTGCGCGGCTGTCCTCGGAGGCCTTGCGGGGCCTCAGGGAACCTAAGGGCTCACCAATAACCGAAACAGGACAGTAGAACAGAAAATGCTGCTGCTTGTAGACAGATACAGCTGGTCAATGGCACATGAACCTAATGAAACAGACCATGGGGGATGTCACTGTTCTGACCTGGTTTTACAGCCTGCTTTACTAACACAGACTACTCCGTAATTACTGTGGATTCTTTTGGATTCGTATTAGGTAAATGAGACTTTTATTAGAGGTTCTAAAATCTAACATAGACAATGATTAGTTATATAACTGAAAAGATATTATAATTAAAAGAAGATAAGGTTTGTGGCTTTTTTTTTAAAAGCACTATCCCTTATCTATTCCACTCGCCACCACGTGCGCCGTGCACGTGAACGAGATTACCATAATAGGCAGCATGATCGCAATTTTCCCAGTTACAAAACAAATTTTTTGTTGTTGTTGTTCCCTACCGCGATCTTCCCCGTTCTCGACTCACGCGAGCCGTGTTGCTGCGCTCCCGCTACCTTCTCTTTGGCGCCAGGGACTAGTCCATTGTGGCATGCCGGTCGGCCAGACGTGCGCCTACGACGCCTCACTCGCGCTCCCAACCCGAAGCCAAAAGCCCTCTTCAATTGAAGTAGTCCCTCGCACTCGTAACTTACCCGGGACTGGAATTCAGTAATCGGAGCTGGGAACGCAGGTGGCGCCGTCATAGTAAGGGATCGTTCGCACTCGTTCACCGTGCAGTCCACTGCCCTGGACCCCGGAAGAGGTCGTCCCTCCCGGCCCTCTTCGGGGGCTTTTAACCCCTTCTGTAGCTCCTCCTGTTGCCAGCGGGAGCCTCAGGCGACGGGGTCCAGCCCCTTCCCTTGCCTCGCTCGCTCCCCGCTGGCCTCAGCGCTCATGCCCGTCGGGGCACGGCGCCATGTTATTTTTGGCTCCATGCACACTGCGAGGGAACTGCGCCTTGCTTCTCTCACTGTATTCCAAGCCTCATTCTGGTGCTCCAATAACCTCTCTCACTGTATTCCAAGCCTTAATCTGGTGCTCTATTAACTTCTCTCACTGTATTCCAAGCCTCATTCTGTTGCTCCACTAGCCTCTCTCACTGTATGCTAAGCCTCATTGTGGTGCTTCAATAGCCTCTCTCACTGTATTCTAGTGCTCCAATAGCCTCTCTCACTGTGGTGCTCCAATAGCCTCTCTCACTGTATTCTAGTGCTCCAATATCCTCTCTCACTGTATGCTAAGCCTCATTCTGGTGCTCCAACAGCCTCTCTCTCTCTGTATTCCAAGCCTTATTCTGGTGCTCTAATAACTTCTCTCACTGTATTCCTCTGGTGCTGCAATAGTCTCGCTCACTGTATTGCAAGCCTCATTCTGGTGCTCCTACAGCCTCTCTCTGTACTCCAAGCCTCATTCTGGTGCTTTGACAGCCTCTCTCATTGTATTCCAAGCCTCATTCTGGTGCATGACTACAAAAAGTTGAAGCCAATTAGATTAAACCGAGGGATAATGGGCTAGATAGGCTCATACCGTCTCCTGTTCTGAATCTGGTACAGCTGCACTTTAAGAACACGGGAGTCCCTACCTATGACGTCAGCTGATAGCTTTGCGCATTCTCAGATACTGTCTCTACTTAGTCCAGCGTCTGCAGGGCTGCAAAGAGCAAAAAGACTCCCATGAGAAGCAGAAAAGTTCTGTCTCCCGGTACTGGGAACCCTGTAAGTTCCAGTCCTAGTGCTGCACATGTAGAGAGGAGGACCTTTAACTAAGACCTTCAGGAATGCGATCCGCCTCCTCTCCTGTCTTTCCGGGGAAGAAAGGGAAATCTCCAGCCTGATCCATCGCTGCAGCTGCACAATTCAGGGGGAAACAGGAGAGAAATGAGTGCCTTGGTTTTTGATCAGGTAAGAAGTTGTACTTTGTCCTCGTGTTCCACATTCTAGCTCATGCACACATAGGGTCACCATATTTGCAGGCACAAAAAAAAAAGACAGGAAAAAATAAACATTTCTGCTACCTTTGCTAACGAAATATCATAATTGTTTGAGGCTTCTGCAGATGAGGACAGGATGGGGTGGGGGTGGAGAAGACAGAACCCGCAGGGACGGGGACAAAGTCATTCTCGGAAGTTTCAGATCTTCTAGCTTCAGCCAGTAAAGAGACAGAAATTGAACTGCAGAAAAAAACATTATACAAAAGGGATCTCTTCTAACGACCCACACTGTGTTATCTTTACACAGTCATCAGTCACATTCAGTGATGTGGCTGCTTATTTCTTGGAAGTGGACTGGGACAGTCTGGGAGAATGGCAGAAGGAGCTGTACAAGAAGGTCATCAAGGAGATTCACAACTTCCTGATCTCTCGAGGTAAATCCGCGTATTTGCCATCTTTTCCCCACAAATACATTTGTTATATATTAACTAATTTGTATTCCTTGAGCACATTTTCTGTGTGTTTATAAGAACACTAGTAGAAAAGGCCCATTTCAGGCACAAATGAAACGGGCGCAAGCAAGGTTTTCCTCAGAGGGTGTATGTTTGAGAGAGTGTGTGTGAGAGTGACTGTGAGGCAGATGCAGCAACCAAACGTAAAAAAATCTAAATCGTTAAAGTCCCTAACGATTTTAAAATAACGAAAAATGCACCAAAAAAAAAAGTCACACATGCTGAGATCGGTAGTGAAACGTACAATGTATCAAAGAATCACAATACACATCGTTAATCGGCCCCCAAATCATGCGCAGAGCAGCCAAGCGTTATGTTAGCTGCTCTGCGCATGCCACAAACAGTCACAACACAGTCAAATCGCAAGCACATGGCTCCCAAATAAAAACAAAAATAAAAAAAAAGGGTCGGGAGGGGGCAAGGGCGCTCATCAGGAGCGTCCTGTACAGACGGCCTTGCCCCCCCCCCCGCTGCTCCCCACTTTCCGCCGCTCCCCCCACCCCGAAAAAGCAAACTTCTAGAAGCCCCTGCCCCCCTCCCTTCCTCAGTACTCTGTCACCTGTGCTCCGCCTCCCGACATCCTCCGTCCGTGCCCCGCCCCCTTTTGGGGTCGTCGCCGCCATTCCCCTCCTCCATCGGGCCCCCCTTCCTCTTACCGGGCCCGTGCAGCGCCTCTCTCCTCTGTCCGAAGGCGCTGCACGGGCAAGAAGAACGCTGAATCAGCTGATGCTTGCCTTCGCGATGGCGCGTCTTTCTCCTCCTGGGCCCGCCCCTGTCTGACGTCAGTAACCTACGTAGGTTACTGACGTCAGGGGCGGGCCCAGGAGGAGAAAGACGCTCTATCGAAGCTAGGCATCAGCTGATTCAGCGTTCTTCTTGCCCGTGCAGCGCCGTCGGACAGAGGAGAGAGGCGCTGCACGGGCCCGGTAAGAGGAAGGGGGGCCCGATGGAGGAGGGGAATGGCGGCGACGACCCCAAAAGGGGGCGGGGCACGGACGGAGGATGTCGGGAGGCGGAGCTCAGGTGACAAAGTAGTGAGGAAGGGAGGGGGGCAGGGGCTTCTAGAAGCTTGCTTTTTCGGGGTGGGGGGAGCGGCGGAAAGTGGGGAGGGGGCAGGGGCTGCTAGAATTTTGCTTTTTCGGGGTGGGGGGAGCGGCGGAAAGTGGGGAGCAGCGGGGGGGGGGGGGCAAGGCCGTCTGTACAGGACGCTCCTGATGAGCGCCCTTGCCCCCTCCCGACCCTTTTTTTTTATTTTTGTTTTTATTTGGGAGCCATGTGCTTGCGATTTGACTGTGTTTTGACTGTTTGTGGCATGCGCAGAGCAGCTAACATAACGCTTGGCTGCTCTGCGCATGATTTGGGGGCCGATTAACGATGTGTATTGTGATTCTTTGATACATTGTACGTTTCACTACCGATCTCAGCATGTGTGACTTTTTTTTTTGGTGCATTTTTCGTTATTTTAAAATCGTTAGGGACTTTAACGATTTAGATTTTTTTACGTTTGGTTGGTGCATCTGCCTCATAGAGAGAGAGAGTGAATTTGCGAGTGTGTGTGACAGTGAGTGAGACTGTGTGCGAGTGTGTGTCTGTGAGAGTGTGTGTGTCTGGGGCCCCCTCCCCCCTCCCACCCAGTTCCAGTGTCCCCCCTTCCTCCGTGTTCCAGGGTCGTCGTCCCTCCCTCCCTCTCTCTCTTCGCGTTCCCCTTTATTTTTTAGTTTTTGTTCAGGTGGTACATTCCCTCTCGTTCCCTCCTCCGAATTCCAGACCCCTGTCTCTCCGCCGTTCCATACCCCCCTCCCTCTGAGTTCCAGACCCCCTCCCTCCATCCAAATTCCAGACCCCTCCCTCCGAGTTACAGATCCCTCCCTCCCGCTCTCCGAGTTCCAGACCCACCTCCCTGTCTCCTCCCTCCCTCTGATTTGCAGAGCCCACCTCCCTGCCTTCCTCCGATTTGCAGACCCCCCTCCCTACGATTTCCAGACCCCCCCTCGGAGTTCCTGACCCCTGGACCCCCCTGTCACGACCCTCTCAAGCCCCCCTTCCCGCCGCCAAACCTCCCCCACCGCCGTCGCGTACCGGTGCTGGCGGGGGACCCCAACCCCCGCCAGCCGAAGTCTCCTCGGCCACGCGGTTTGGACGAATGACGTGATCAAGTTTGAATCAGTTTGTGCTTGTGCGTCTGACGTCTGACGCACGCACACAAACAGATTCCAACTTGATCACGTCCCCTGGGTTTTCGGCGTAATGCGTCCAGTGACGTTAGCTGGGGCTTCGGAACCCAAAGTTACGGGGACAGGCAGCCAGGCTGATAGGGAGGTGAGTAATATTATCTGTATAAATAATTCTCACCTTGAACATTCTGAAGCTCACTCTGTGGCAGGGACACACTGAAGCCCTGCACTGTTGGTAGGCTAGGCTGTCAGCACCACTCACTGTCACTCATGCACCACTCACTCTGAGTCATAGACCCACCCACAACCACGCCCCTTCCACACATAATTCGCAGTCCCAACGTTCTAAATGAAGCTGCAACTTCCTCTTGCATGATGGTGTAGATCAGAATTTTTCTTTTTCACCCAGGACTGTATGCCCCGCCCTCACCTCAAAACGCTGTGACGTTGAGGGCGGAGCAATGACAAATGATGAATCGCATCGCACAGCAGCCCCGCCCTCGCGTCAAAACATCATGATGTCGAGGGTGGGACATGAAAAAACAAACGATAAAACGATGTACTGCACTGCGCAATGCCAGCACCATGCCGTCCTTCCAGCCTGCCGCCCACGGAACAATGAAGCACAGACACAAACGGAGGGACGCCCCTTCCAGGCTCCGAAACCCCAGGGGAGAGAGAAAGCATCGGAGCCGCGAGGAACAGCAGCTTCGGTTGCGGTCAGCACCTCAGGAGGCTGGGGGAGGACGGGGAGCGGCCGCCACTGACAGGAGCACAGCGCAGCACCACTTAAACATAAACAGATTTGCATGCTTCACATCGTCCACACTGCCTGCTCAGTGCAGGAGACAGAGGCGTCAATGCATCAGTGTCACGTGAGATTCTAATTCCTCTCTTCCTTTTCCTTGGGTATTCCTCCTCTTTTTCCCTCGCACTACTTCCTCTGAACCTTCTAAAAGCCCTACTGGGCTACAGCATACAAGTATGTGAGCCACATCACGTCCTTTTCGTTTTCTACCTCGCAATGGATGATGACAATAAATAGCTTAGGGGCGTTCTCAACAATATCGAGATGAGAGGAAGAACCAGTGATTATAAACATAGCAATTCTCGCCATTGCCACCACAGGCATAGCTGTGGGAGGGAGGGACCCTGGACCCTGAAGGGGGGAGGGGGGGCCCCTGACTCCCACTCTCATTCTCTCACACACACACTCTCATTCTGACACACAGCCTCACTCTATGTCACACACACTCGCACATTCACTCTGTCTCTCTCACACAGTCACTCTCACAGACACACTGTCAAACATACACACTACGATGAAAACCATGCTAGCGCCCGTTTCATTGCTCTCAGAAACGGGCCTTTTTTTACTAGTATAGGATAAGACGTTTCATGCTGAGTCAGACCAAAGGGCATCTTAGGCTTTTCTTGTCTTTTAAGAGATTAGTGCTTAACCTAAACTTTTCAGCAGCATCCCTCAGTATTATTGGCTTCATATCACGTCTAATGGATGCAAGCCTGGAGTTACAGGGTGGCAAACATTCGCCCTGGGCCCCCATACTACAGAGGGCCCTAAAACCTCAGTGAAGGCATTTGTTTCCTCATCACAGACTTTCCAATTGTAAAAAGTGAATTTTAGTTTCCGCCCTGGGCCCCTAAATGTCTAACACCAGCCCTGAAGGTTATAAGGGCTGGAAAAATCCCAGATAACAGGGCCCTAAAATTAAAGGCTTGACTCTGATAATCTCCCATCCAACAGGAAAGACGCCACTGCTGCAGGTCAGGCAAAAGATGCTGGTCTGTATTAAACCAGATCCTTCATACATGCCTCTCTTTAACCTGACAAAACTGGTACGGCATAGAGGATTTATCTCTGATGACTCCTAAAGAATCACAACTTTAGCACAAAGGTTTGATATGTTAGATCTGCACAGGGATTAATTTCTGGGGGGAACAGCCTGGAACAGAGCACCAGGGGTATTTTGCACTGGTTGAGGGAAGAGAAGGGAAAGGGGTGACCCTGGAACAGAGAACAGTCACTGTATTTCCTAATCCTGCCCCATTTCTCCACTTGCTTCTAACCCCAGCTCCTCTTAACTCACTCGTCGCTCCACAGTTGCACTTCCCATTTTGGCTACAAATTAAGCCCTGGATCTGTACATAATTATATTACACCTGCAGGTAACCAGATGTCACAGATCAAATATTCTCTTTCTGCCTCTCATGTCCTCTAGGTAGAGCTATCTTTAAAACCCAGAGCTTGGACTTCCGGTTGGAGTATGAAGTAGGGAAGATGCAGGAAAGAGCTGCTCCGGAGCGCCTCAGATTATCTGCAAGTAATACCCCTGTTATCCCTCAGAGTGGATTGAGAGATTTAATCATTGGCATTGAGTGTACACTAAAGAAGCCAGAGGAATTAGTTCCAGTGGCAGATGGCATCTAAATCGCTGCGGAAAGACCCAAACGAGAAAAGCCGCACCAGTGAAACTAAGATGGCGGATAGGGCCATGTCGCCAATGCCTAGCTCCCTATGGGCGGCAGAGATTACGGAAGAGGTAAAGGCGGCGGTTGAACAGGTGGTGGGGAAGAAGCTGCAATTAATCCTGGACAAACTGGAAGGATTAGATGAGCGGCACGCAACAATGATAACAGAGTTACAAGCAGTACAGCAGAGAGTGGGACACGCAGAAGAGGATATCTTAAAAGTCTCGGAGGAGTAACCACGTCTAAAGACCCGACTCGCAGAGGTAGAAGCGAAGTTGGAGGACTTAGAAAATTGCTCCCAAAGAAACAATCTTTGCCTAGTAGGGTTACCGGAGGCACTGCCAGAGTGGGATTTGTGCACATTCCTAGAAAAATGGCTGCCTAAAGCACTCGCAAAAGCTGAGTTAACGGGATCCCTCCAGGTGGAGAGAGCACACAGACTGGGACAATGGCGAGAAGGATTGGGACAGGCCTAGAGTGGTCATTTTCAGGATCCTCAATTCGAAATGCATCCTGTAAAGAAATCACCTCGTTTTGCTCAGTATAGAGAAAAATGGTTGCCGCTAGTGTCATATTTCTGCTCCATCTCATGATGTGTGGTGTACTAGGTGTATATGCCCTATGCTCTGTTTTGCAACTTCCATCCCTCCTCCCTCCCCCTTTCTATTTTATTTTCTCTTTTTCTCTTTCTTTCTCTTTACTCTTTTCATGCTTCTCTCAATTTGGACTTGGTTGTTGTCTCTTGTTTGTGAGCTTGAGTATTGCCATGTGTGTTATTGAGCATTTCAAACTGTATTGTGAGCTCCTGTTTATTTAGCAAATTAATAAAGAAAATTTAAATATATAAAGTGTTAATTCTGCAGGCTCTGAGAGCAGGACAAAAACTTGAATACCAGGACTCACGAGTACTCTGCTTTCAAGACTTTTCAACCAAAGTATCCATAGCGCGAAAGAATTTTGCTCCTTTGTTGCACAAAGCTCTTTGGTTTGAAATATAAGTTCAGCTTGCTATACCCGGCTAAACTCAAGATGATTGATAATGGGCAAGCTATATTTTTTGATCGAGTGGAAGAGGCAAATTTATATGTGGACAGAATGCTGGCTGTCAAACAAGCGGGCTAAGGATTTGCAAGTAACTGGAAAGAGGAGGAATTGAAGCAACAGGACAGGACAGATCTTGTGGAAAGTTCAACCTATGTTTGAAGTTGTACGGAATGGGTTGTTGGAGTACAAAGATTTAAAAAAAAAAGGACTTGGGAAACATCGCCGAGATAATTGCACACACCGGGACATTGTCGCAGAAGATGAAGGCTTGAAATTGACTTTCGTATGAGGCCGAGAAATGAGGCCTGTGGGGGCGGTGAGCTTTAGAACTGGAAGAGGGAAGGGGGATATGATAACCAGTATTTTTAGGGCGGCGCTCCAACCACTGTAAAGCGGGAAGTTATGCAAAGAGGCATAAGAGGGATGAGGATAAGGGTGAAGGGGATTGGTAGGGGAGGAATGGAGGGGGGAGGGGAAGGGAGGAGGGGAAGGCGGGAGGGGGGAGGGAAGGTCAAGGGAACGTCCTGTATGCATGCTGTGTACTTATTGTTTTGGGACAGGAACGGAAGTTAGATTTAGAGGCTGATTGTTATGGGGGAGTGGAGGCTGGGACACTCTTGAAATGGGGATAGAGTTTCAGAACAACACTTTGACATGGAATGTTCTAGAATTGAAAAAGGTGTAACATGACTACATTGCAGGTGATGACATGGAATGTGGGGGGCATACACTCCCCAGTCAAAAGACAGAAGATATTGAAAACTTTGAATGATTGAAAGGTTTCAATAGCATTTTTGCAAGAAACGCATCTTTCGAGAGAAGAACATTCTAAGTTGAAGCAATGGTGGGTAGGAGAATTGTTAGAGGCTCCAGCAGTGGGGAAGAAGGGTAGTGACCTTAGAAAAGGTCCCAGTGTAGAGATAAAGCGTGTAGTGGTCGATCCGGGAGGGAGGTATGTCCTGGCCTCAGTAGTACTAGAACGGCAATTATTATTGTTATGTAACATTTATGCACCAAACACCTATGAAAAACAGTTTTTTACACAAATAATTCACAAGATGCATGCCTTGGAGGACATACCAGTCTTGGTGGGGGGAGATATGAATGATGTGATGGATCCTTCGTTAGACAGATCTAAACCGACGGGGTGAGAATTGGCCAGAATAGAGAGAGGCATTTCTAGACTGTGTGCTGCTCTGGAATTGGTTGACGTGTGGAGAACACTGTATCCTGTGGAGAAAGATTTTATGCATATTTCTAGGATTCATTTAACGATGTCTAGAATAGATTACATTCTGTCGTCACGAGAGCTATTGACAAAGGTGGAAGAAGCTCAGATAGGCCCAATAATGATCTCTGATCATGCTTGGGTGAGAGTGCAAATAAGGCTGGGTGAGGGAGTTCCCGTATTTGGGGCATGGCGCTTTCCGGCCTTTTTATACCGGGACAGTCAATATTTACCCTTTTTGGTAGACAAATGGCATGAATACAGAGACAGTAATGAGCAACACAGGGAGGATCCAATTCTCTTTTGGGAGTCGGCAAAGGCCATTCTCCGAGGAGAAATTATTTCCTATGTAGACTTCAAAAGGAAGGTCAGAGATGG
The DNA here is from genome assembly GCF_901765095.1 of Microcaecilia unicolor. Lineage (NCBI taxonomy): Eukaryota > Metazoa > Chordata > Amphibia > Gymnophiona > Siphonopidae > Microcaecilia > Microcaecilia unicolor. Next base: position 245,304,431 of record NC_044033.1, read on the forward strand.
GGAGGTGATAAGATTGGAGAAGCAGGTGACAATTCTTAGGAAGTAGTATGGGCAAGGGCACTCGTTGAGAATCAGGATGCAATTACTAGAGGCACAACAAGCCTTAAATGAATTATTGCAGGAAAGAGCACAGAAGTCGAGCATGCATTACAAATATCAGTTATATAGATTTGCAAACAAAAGTGGGAGGTTACTGGCTAGGTTAGCTAACAAGAAGGCTAGTGCTAGGAAAATACTCACAATGATGGATGATACAGGAGAGCGGGTCCATACTGATGAAGGAATAAATTCAATATTGGCGATTTTTTTCAGACAACTGTGTAAGCCGCAGGTGGAGATTATGATGCCTAGTGAAGCACATCTTACTAGCATGGAGTTGCCACAGGTGTCGGAGGAAGAGTTGGAAGTGTTGAATGCACCAGTTGCCGTAGAGGAGGTAGAATGGTGATCAAGCAAAGTAGATTAGGTAAGGCAGCGGGGCCAGATGGAATGAGACCTGAATTTTATAAAATCTTAGGTGCCGAGATTAGTCCATTGCTCACTATGGTATTTAATACATCCATACAACAGGGAGGCATGCCTGACCATCTTAATAGGGCACAGATTAGTGTATTGCCAAAACCGGGTAAACCAGTAGATCGCCTTGACTCATATAGACCAATTTCACTACTAAATGTGGGGACTAAGTTCTTGGCCAAGATACTGGCAAATAGGCTATCAAGATTTCTCCCCTCTTTGTTAATAGAGCCACAGGTGGGATTCACCTGTGGCAGAGTGATTGCTAAGAACATGCGACGCATATGGGTGGCGCTAGAAAGGGTGAGGATAGAACAGGCTCCAGCTCTGCTAATAAGCTTTGATGCCGAAAAGGCATTTGACAGAGTGGATTGGAATTTTCTTTTTGGAGTAGTGAAGGCCTATGGTATTACTGGTTTCTTTGCACAGGCGTTAAAAGTTCTATATACTGAGCCCAAAGCGCAAGTATATGCCAATGGGCTACTCTCTGAGTGGTTCCCAATACAGAGGGGAACGAGGCAAGGATGCGCGTTATCACCGCTCCTATTTATCCTCACACTAGATCCTTTATTGAGAGAGATTCAAGGCAATATAGCTATTCGAGGGGGTCAAAATTAGAGAGGTTACTTTTAAGACAGCTGCTTTTGCAGATGACCTGCTAGTATTGTTGAAGGAACCCCGTCAGTAGCTGCCAAATCTCATGGAGAGTCTATAGGAATATGGTGATTTGTCCGGATACCAATTGAATCTTATGAAATCAGAGGCGTTAGCTAGCACTGAAGAACTTAAGCGTGAGTGGGGGGATAGTTTCCCATTACGTTGGGCACAAGGATCATTTTGGTATTTGGGAATCTGACTGCCGATGGATATGGGCAGTGGTGTGCTGGTAAATGTTTAACAACAGGCTCTCTCCCCGGTGCCCCCCCCCCCCCCAATTGCAGAGCTGGGAGAGAGCCTGGGGGGTGGCAATGCATTACTCCAGGAAAAAAAAATTAAATGATTCCAGGTTCCAATCTAATTCATGTTTAATGTGCGATAAAATGCCATAAATAAGTAAATAAATACAAACTTTTAATGTTGAGCACCTGATTCTCAAAGTGAACATATTCCAAACACTATAATGAAAATAAAATTATTTTTTTCTACCTTTGTTGTCTGGTGACTGTTTTTCTGATCATGCTGGCCCAGTATCCGATTCTGCTGCTATCTGTCCTCTTATCTCCGTTTCCAGGGCTTCCTTTCCATTTATTTCTTTCCTTTCCTCCTTTCTTCTTCATTTCTGGTCCTCAGCTTCTGCCTATTTTCTTCATCCTTGTGCAGTTTTTCTCCTCTCTTCCTTTCCCCTCATCTCATCTCCTTCCTCACTCTTCCCTCCCCTCCATCCATGTCCAGCATTTCTTCTCTCTCCCCACCTCTCCCCTGCCCTCCATCCACCCATGTCCAGCGACTCTTCTCTCCCCCTGTCCTGCATTCACCCATACCTAGTGACCCTCCTTTCCCCTGCCCTCCATCCACCCATGTCCAGCAGTGACCCTCCTTTCCCCTGCCCTCCATCCACCCATGTCCAGCAGTGACCCTCCTCTCCCCTGCCCTGCATGCACCCATACCCAGTGACCCTCCTTTCCCCTGTCCTCCATCCACCCATGTCCAGCAGTGACCCTCCTCTCCCCTGCCCTGCATGCACTCATACCCAGTGACCCTCCTTTCCCCTGCCCTCCATCCACCCATGTCCAGCAGTGACCCTCCTCTCCCCTGCCCTGCATGCACCCATACCCAGTGACCCTTCTCTCCCCTCCATCCACCCCTCCCGAGTTGTTCACCGGCGACTTCTCCTCCCTCCCTCCGGATCCGTCCCTCACCGACCTGTCCTTCGAATTCTTCGGGGCAGGCAGTCTTGCCTGCCCGCTACCAGCACTGACTCTTCCCTGCCGGTTTGCGCTTCAAAATGGCCACCGAGACTTCAGCAGAAGTCTCGCGAGGCCACCTCTGGAAGTGTCACGTCCATTTTTAAAGCACGAACCGGAAGGGGAGAGTCAGCGCTGGTAGCGGGCAGGCAAGATTGCCTGCCCCGAAGAATTAGAAGAGTCAGGTCAGTGACGTGAGGGACCTGATCGGGCGATCGATCGGGCGGGAGGGAGGAGAGCCGGCTCGCACTAGGGAACAACCGGCTCGCAAGTTGGTACAAAATTTAGCAACCGGCTCTTGCGAGCCAGTGCAAGCCGGCTCCAGCACACCACTGGATATGGGCCAAATATATGATCTTAATGTTACCCAACTGCTAAAGGACATGAAAGACCAATTAATAAAGTGGTCCGCACTACCTTTGTCTCTGATGGGCAGAGTGCATATATATCACATGATAATTTTTCCACGTTGGCTATATACCTTACAAGCTCTCCCAATACAGTTGCTGAGACGAGATTTGACTGCACTTCGGAGAATTGTGGTGAACTTTTGTTGGGCGGGTAAGAAGCCTAAGATGAAATGGCAGCATCTGGTGGGGGCCCAGAGGCAGGGGGTTTGGGACTACCGGATATGTGTACGTACAATCATGCATGTTTATTACGCCACCTACGAGATTGGATCCTGGGTACTACCACCTATACAGATATGGCTATGGAGCGAGCATATTTTCATCCGTGGCATGTGAACTACCTATTACATGTAAAACGGGAAAAAATGCCTGAGAGGGTTAGACATAGTATGCTGTTGGGACCTTTGTGGCACTTATGGAGGGAGTTGCTTAAGAGGTGGGGACAGGATCCGTCCAATAGCGTATTACTTCCATTATATGGAAATGATGATTTTACACCAGGTAGAGAGAATGTTGTTTTCCGAAGACTTAAAGTTCAGGGAGTAACACTGCTAGAAAGTTTTATTCAGGAGGACGGAACAATAATCTCCGCAAATGATTTTAGGCAGAAATGTTCAAGGGGACCGGTAATGATCTTGGCGTATCATCAACTGTCTCACTATATACAAAGCTTTCTGAAAGATGGCTTATCGTTGGGCTTTGGGAAGAAGTTGAGGGAATTCTTAGAGGGAGATGCGGTCGGACAAGTCTCGGTTTCCTGGTTTTGTAGGGAATTGGAGAAAGGGCAACCAGCGAGGAAGGTGCAAGAGGTGGCAGCACGATGGAGCCAGGATGCACAGAAACTAATACCTGAGTGTCATAAGGATGTCACTTGTAGGGGTGCCACGGGTATTACACAGTGCAGATCTCCAAGAGTGTCGATTCAGAGCAGTACACAGAGCTTACTTCTCCCAAAGGCGGGCATTTCATGCAGGGGTAGTAGATAATGACAAATGTAAAAAAATGCGAGCAGGGGGGTGCAACATTTATGCATTGCATTTGGCAGTGCAGATATATTAAATCATTCTGGCACGATCTAGCTAAATTTCTTAGTGGGGTCTTAGGATTCCCGGTAGTTCTCACATTTGAAAGAATGATGTGTAGTGTAATTGGACAATGGAGAGCAGGCACACAAGGGGAACATATTTTCTTAAGTAAGTCTTGCATAGTGGGGAAAAATGTATTCTCAATCATTGGATTTCAGACATACCTCCCTCCTACTGGTATTGGAGGAATAAGCTCCACCAACTTATGTTATGGGAATCAAGGGGGGGCGAGACTCTCGTCAAAAAGACAGTGGAGATTTCTGGCCACATGGAAACCATATCTAAATAAAGTGTCTCCAAGAGCACGTAGTCAAGTCCTGGTTGCCATGGGGCAATACAGGGAGAAAGGAATCATAAGTTTTGGGGTACGCATACAGGATTTGGGAGGGTGGGTGGGATCATAGTGGGGACGGAGATGGATGGGATAGGAAGGGAGGAGGGAGATAAGGATTTATAATAGGAAACGATTAGTAAATCTAGACAGGGGGTTTGGAAGTGGAGTTGGGAAGGGGGGGGAGGAAATGTTAAAGCTTTGATGGTGCAATCAATGTATTGTCATTATTTAGAGTGTTTGTTATTCACTAGTTGTGTTCTGAGATGGTGGAATGTTAACTTTCTTGTGCCATCAATAAAAATTGTTGAACCTAAAACCCAGAGCTTGGTTTTATTTTTTTCCCCCTTTTTGAATCTTTTTAATAGGAAGCAGAGATTACATTTCCCCACGAGGGTGCCTGCTTACAGAGAACATTGGCCGCTGCAATGCCCCTGATCATGACAGAATTGACTGTATCCAGTGGCGTACCGAGGGTGGGCAGTGGGAGCGGTCTTCCCCGGGTGCACACACTGCAGGAGGGGTGCAGGGAGCGGCTGTCGGCTCCGCTGGTTCCCTTCTCCCTCTGCTGTTACTTCCTGTTCCGGTTCAGAGATAGCAGGAACCTGCGGAGCCGACAGCTGCACGGCTGCTCCCAGCACCCCAGCAGGGAAGAAGAAAGCACCCCGGGGGAGGGCGGGGACACTGCACCCGGGGGGAGGGGGTGCGCGCAGCAGCGAACCGCCCTGGGTGACAGCCGACCAAGGAACGCCACTGACTATATCAGAAATTGTCCAAGGTCTAATCTTAATCAGGTGGCAGGGTGTAGCTGCCTCTTTTCAGTAGACTTGTCATGAAAATACACACCTGTATGCACACACCGGCACACTGCCCATAAAACCTCCAGGGATTTCTACTAATATAATTTAAAATGCAATTTTCTATCTATTATTGACAGGCTATTCAATTCTTAATCCTGATGTTATCTTCAAGATTAAAAAGGAAGAGAAACATCTCACACAACATTATGAATTGGAGGGAAAAGAAAACATGAATGACCCCAGCATGAGTAAGTAAATGTTTGGTAATTAAAGGGATTAACATTTTCAGATCACAGGAGATGATGTGGAAACTTATAAGCTGCTTCTTACTATAATATTATAAGGCCATCAGTGAATCTTTGTTGACATGTTTGTTTTCTCATCACAGGTCTTCCGATTGTAACGTCTGTGTTCTCACTGAGCATTAAACAAGAAGAAGATCTTCCCTTCATGGAAAATCGTGAATCAGAGAAGCCTGAACAGATTCACCCTCCTGTAACAGGTAAGCGTAAAATTCACTTTTTATTTTATTTATTGTTTATATTCGTAAAACTGCCTTATGCACTTCAGGCAAATGATAGAACAGAGAACGTGAAATATAAATAATATCCAACAAGTACACTATAATAAAGACAATAAATAACAACCAGACCAAAAAGATAAATAGAATTAAAATACAATTTAAGATCAACAAAAGCACTAGAATAAACATTTTAAAAACAGAGGCATCCGAAACAACAAAGACAAATTTTATACAAATAAAGGCAGATGAAAATAATTAAGTCTTACAGATGGACCTTTTTTACTAAAATGCAGCAAGTTGGTTTACAATTATAGTGGCGGAGTAGCCTATTGGTTAGTGCAGGGGACTTTAATCCTGGAACTGGGTTCAATTCCCACTACAGCTCCTTGTGTCTCTGGGCAAGTCACGTAACCCTCCATTGACCCAGGTACAAATAAGTACCTGTATATACTGTGTAATATATAGGTACAGCTTTGAATGTAATTGCAAAAAACACGGAAAGGCAGTGTTTCCATATCATCATGCTGATCAATCCATAGACTGATGGGTTGTGTCCATCTACCAGCAGGTGGAGATAGAGAGCAATCCTTTTGCCTCCCTATATGTGGTCATGTGCTGCCGGAAACTCGTCAGTATGTTCTCTATCTCAGCAGGTGGTGGTCACACACAGCAGCAGCTCTGGCTAGGTCTCCAAGCCTAATTCTTAGGTTTTGTCGAGTACCTGGGGTTGAGGGCTCTTCTTGAGCAAGTGCAAACCTGGTGGTGCCAGGTCCCTCCTTTTCTCCCCTCCTCCCGCTGGCTCCGTTAAAAAAAAAAAAAATTTTGGACTTCCTTTAAGGGCGTTTATTTCAACGTTTATATCAGCGTTTATTGCAGCTGCTCACTGGGACACCAGTTCGTTACAGCTCGGAGCAAGAAGCAGGTAATTTTTACCTTTTGTAGTGGGCAGGGGGTTCCCTGTTCGGTCTCCACGTGGCTTATGGCGTCGGAGTGCGAGGGCGTGAAGAATCGCTCCCCGGACCGCGTGTGCACGTCTAGCAGGGATGCGGGAGTTTCAAAGCCTGAATCGCCTTTTTTGGGAGTCAGTTTGGAGTCCGGTCAGTGTCCCGGTTCTTCCTCCGGTGCGGCGGTTTTTCCCGCCATAAGCGCCCATCCCCCGCTGCTCGCCCCCCCCCCCCCCCCCCCCCCATTTTGGCTGGCCACGTTGCTTGGACGGCTTCTTCTTGGGCCGCCCTTGTGGTGGGAGACGTTAATGCTATGGTCGCCCTTTATTCGGGCGACGGCAGGAAAGCGGCAAAAGTTAAGCGCCGTTCTTCCCGCGCGGCTCCTCGGAGTTTCGCGCCGGACGCCATTTTGGATGCGCAGCATGTTTCTCCCCCGCTCTTGCGAGCGCCGGTTGAGGGTGCGTCTAGGGCCGTGGCCCAGGCTGCAGAAGTGCACAGTCTGGGGGGTTTCTCCCCTGAGTTCATTTTGCTGCTGCATCGGGCTTTTCTTATGCAAAATGCTGCCCCTGCTCCCCTGTCTGATAAGGGGGTTGAGGCCTCCGGAAGCAAACGCCCTCGGGTGGATTTCCAGGCCCTAGAGGACTCTGTCTCCTCTGATGTAGATGAGGGCAGCGTATCTGAGTTCTCCCAACGGTCCTTTGGGGATTCCTTGGAGGAGACGGATTCCCGCTCGGATGGAGCAGATGACCCCTCTGCAGCACGGATCTTTTGCTCAGAGGATTTGCCCAACCTGTTAGTGCAGGCCATGAGCATTTTGAAGATTTCCTCTCCGGAGGACGTCTCTCCCTCAGCCTCTGCTGGCTCTGCCATTATGCTGGGGACGAAGCGCCCGCCTAGAACCTTCCACGTGCATGAAGCTATGCACACCTTGATTTTGGCTCAATGGGATTTCAGTGGCTAGGGCTATGTCCCGCCTCTATCCTCTGCCTGAAGGTGAACGGGAGGCCTTTCTTTGGCCTACCATGGATTGCCAGTGGAATGTGACATGGCCCTAAAGGACGCCCAAGTCAGAAGATTGGAGGCGGCTTTAAAGTCGTCCTTCGAGGCGGCTGCTTTAAGTTTTCAGGCCTCAGTTTGCGGCTCCTATGTGGCCAGGGCGTGCCTGACGATTGTGCAGCGGGCTTCCCCCTCGGATCCTTCCTTGAGGGCTGATTGGACGGCCCTGGAATCGGGCTTGGCCTACTTGGCAGACTTGCTGTATGATGTCTTGAGGGCCTCGGCTAAAGCTATGGCTCAGACAGTCTCTGCTCGGCGCTGGCTTTGGCTGAAGCATTGGTCTGCTGACCACGCTTCTAAGTCTCGCCTGGCTAAGTTGCCTTTTAAAGGCAAGCTGCTCTTTGGGGTCGAGCTGGACAAGATTGTGACCGATCTCAGCACGTCCAAGGGCAAGAGGTTACCGGAGGTCAGGGCTCGGGCCAGTGGTGGCCGCCCCGGTTCCTCCAAAGGGCGGTTTCAGGAAGCCCGTCGGTATCGCCCGGGCAAGTCGGGCTCCTCTGCCCCCTCTTCCTTCAAGAGGAACTTCTCCCCCAAGTAGCATTCCTTTCGCAGAGACCGCCGTCCCGGAGGTGTGTCCTCCGGTCCTCCCCCAGGGTCTCGTCCCCAATGATGGGGCCCTGGTCCATGGCCCAGAGCAGATTGGAGGACGCCTATCCTCGTTTCTGGGCGAGTGGACCTGGGTAACTTCAGACGCTTGGGTGCTGGAAGTCATCAGAGACGGCTACAAGCTAGAGTTCTGCCGACCCCTAAGAGACGGGTTTGTGCATTCCCCCTGCAAGTCTCCAGTCAAAGCTGTGGCAGTGCAGCAGACTTTGGACAATCAGATCCGCCGGGGTGCGGTCGTTCCGGTGCCAGAAGATCAGCTTGGCAAGGGACGTTACTCCATTTACTTTGTGGTACCAAAGAAAGGAGGTTCTGTGCGGCCTATCCTCGACCTCAAAGGGGTCAATCGGGCCTTGAAAGTTCGACACTTCCGAATGGAGACTCTCCGCTCTGTTATAGCGGCAGTGAAGGCAGGGGAGTTTCTGGCATCCTTGGACATCAAGGAAGCTTACTTGCATATTCCCATCTGGCCTCATCAACGCTTTCTGCGTTTTGCAGTCCTGGGCCAACACTTCCAGTTCAGAGCCCTCCCGTTCGGGTTGGCTACTGCTCCGTGGACCTTCTCCAAAGTAATGGTGGTCATCGCGGCCTTCCTACGCAAGGAAGGAGTACAAGTCCATCCTTATCTGGACGACTGGTTGATCCGAGCCCCCTCTTATGCAGAGTGCGGCAGAGCTTCAGACCGGGTGATTGCTCTTTTGAGCTCCCTGGGGTGGATCATCAACTGGGAGAAAAGCCAGCTGCGCCCGACTCAGTCCCTGGAGTATCTGGGAGTTCGTTTCGACACCCAAGTGAGCAGAGTGTCCCTGCCAGACAATCGGATTGTCAAGCTTCAGGCTCAGGTGGACCAGTTCCTAATAGCCTCTTCTCTTCAGGCTTGGGACTATGTGCAGCTGTTGGGCTCTATGAAGGCCACGATGGAAGTAGTGCCCTGGGCCAGGGCCCATATGAGACCTCTACAGCACTCTCTGCTGCAGCGATGGACTCCAGTGTCGGAGGATTACTCTGTGCGCCTTCCCTTGGATCCAGCAGTGCGCAAGGCGCTGAGCTGGTGGCTGAGGCCAGACAAGCTGTCCGCAGGAATGCCTCTTTTGACCCCGGAGTGGGCTGTCGTCACGACGGACACCTCTTTGACGGGCTGGGGAGCCCACTGCTTGGGAAGGACAGTGCAGGGGCTCTGGTCTCCTGCAGAGGCAAAGTGGTCTATCAACCTCCTGGAACTCAGAGCCATTCAGTTGGCGCTTTTGGAGTTTCTCCCGGTACTGGCGGTGAAGCCAGTACGGGTCGTGGCGGTGAAGCCAGTACGGGTCCTGTCGGGCAATGCCACGGCTGTGGCCTATGTCAATCGCCAGGGAGGTACCAAGAGCGCCCCTCTAGCCAAGGAGGCCATGAATCTATGCCAGTGGGCGGAAGCGAACCTGGAACAGCTGTCGGCGGCCCACATTGCGGGAGTCATGAATGTCAAGGCGGACTTTCTCAGTCTTGGACATCATGAAGCGCTGGGGCCAGCCGAGCCTAGATCTGATGGTGTCATCGGCCAATTGCCAAGTGGCGCGCTTTTTCAGCAGAGGACGGGACCCTCGATCTCTGGGAGTAGATGCTCTTCTCCAACTGTGGCCGACACAGGAGCTTCTCTATGTGTTCCCGCCCTGGCCCAGGTTGGGCAGGGTGCTAGACCGGGTGGCAAAGCATCCGGGCCGGATAATCCTGGTGGGTCCGGACTGGCCCAGACGTCCCTGGTATGCGGACTTGATCAGGCTCTCAGTGGACGGCCCTCTGCGGCTGCCAGCGGAGCGGGGCCTGTTGCATCAGGGTCCCGTGGTGATGGAGGATCCCTCCCCCTTTGGTCTTACGGCCTGGCTATTGAGCGGCAGCGTCTGAGGAAGAAGGGCTTCTCAGACAAGGTCATCGCCACTATGCTGAGAGCGAGGAAGCGCTCTACTTCTACTGCTTAAGCCAGGGTTTGGCGTACCTTTGCATCGTGGTGTGAGGCAGGCTCTCTTTCTCCCTTCACTGCTCCAATTTCTTCAGTGTTGGCGTTCCTGCAAGAAGGTCTGGAGAAAGGCCTGTCGCTCAGTTCCCTTAAAGTCCAGGTAGCGGCTCTGGCTTGCTTCAGGGGTCGCCTGAAGGGTGCTTCCCTGGCCTTGCAGCCAGATGTGGTGCTCTTTCTCAAGGGAGTTAATCACCTACGCCCTCCTCTGCACTTGGTGGTGCCTGCGTGGAATCTCAATCTAGTGCTAAGAGCCTTGCAGAAACCGCCTTTTGAACCCTTGTCGAGGGCATCTCTGAAAGACCTGACGTTGAAAGCAGTCTTTTTGGTGGCTATCACTTCAGCCAGACGAGTTTCCGAGCTCCAGGCGCTATCATGTCAAGAGCCCTTCCTGCAGTTCACTGAGGCAGGAGTGTCTATTCGCACGGTGCCTTCCTTCCTGGCCAAGATTGTTTCTCGTTTCCATATGAATCAGCAGCTCTGCCTACCCTCCTTTCGTAGGGAGGACTACCCAGAGGAGTACTCTGCTCTCAAATATCTAGATGTGAGACGAGTCATCATCAGATACTTGGAAGTGACCAATGATTTCCGGAAGTCGGATCATCTGTTTGTGCTGTTCGCAGGTCCTCGTAAGGGTCTGCAGGCATCCAAGCCTACAGTGGCACGATGAGTCAAGGAAACCATTACAGCGGCTTATGTGGCCGCAGGGAAGGTGCCGCCTATCCAGCTGAAGGCTCACTCCACTAGAGCACAGGCGGCCTCGATGGCAGAGGCCGGGTCCGTCTCCTTGGAAGAGATTTCTAAGGCGGCAACTTGGGCATCGGCTCATACCCTCTCCAGTCATTACCGCTTGACTGTGGCTGCTCGGGCGGAGACCCGGTTTGGAGCTTCAGTGTTGCAGTCAGGGATTTCTATGTCCCGCCCTGGGTGAGTACTGCTTCGGTACATCCCACCAGTCTATGGATTGATCAGCATGATGATATGGAAGGTAAAATTATGTATCATACCTGATAATTTTCTTTCCATTAATCATAGCTGATCAGTCCATAGCCCCTCCCAGATATCTGTACTGTTTATATTCTGGTTGCATTTCAGGTTCAAGTTTAGTCTTCAGTTCCTGTTCAGGAGGATCTTCGTGTTCACGTTTTTTCGATTGAATTCTTCTGGAGTTGAGACGATTTTGTGTTACAGTGAGCTGCTGCATTCCTCTCCCCTCCGTTTTACGAGGCTGGATTGAGACCTAAATTCTGCCGGCGCTCCCTCCCGCTTCGTGCGGCAGTAGGGCAGCCTTATATCCCTCCCGCTTCGGCGGTGTTAGGGTCAGCCAGCTCCTCCCGCGGTTGCGGTCGCAGGATAAGCCAGATCCCCCCATATCGGCGGGTGTGGTGTCCCTCCCCCGCTCCGCGGGGATGAGCTGGACGGATTCCCCTCCCCCACTTGTGTGGGGATGAGCTGGGTTGACTCCCCTCCCCTGTTTTGGCGGTGGTGAGCTGGGCAGAGTGTCCCTTTGTGGGTGTAATTCTCTAAGTGCTGAGTCCTGCGGATGGAGCTTTGATTTCGACATACTGAGGAGTTTCCGGCAGCACATGACCACATATAGGGAGGCAAAAGGATTGCTCTCTATCTCCACCTGCTGGTAGATGGACACAACCCACCAGTCTATGGATTGATCAGCTATGATTAATGGAAAGAAAATTATCAGGTATGATACATAATTTTACCTTCCCTATTTGAGATTCTACATGGAATATTGCTAGTGGAGGAGTAGCCTAGTGATTAGTGCAGCAGGCTTTGATCCTGGGGAACTGGGTTCAATTCCCACTGCAGCTCCTTGTGACTCCAGGCAAGTCACATAATCCTCCAAATAACTACCTGTATATACTATGTAAATCACATTGAATGTAGTTGCAAAAACCACAGAAAGGTGGTTTATCAAGTCCCATTCCTTAACAGCAACTAATAAGTGCAAAGGCTGTGTGGTAACTGTTTGGGATGTGCCCATCATATTCTTTTTTTCTGTGGATAACACTCTCATCCTTCCTGTCTCATCAGCTCATAACCTTGGGGTCATCTTCGACTCCTCCCTCTCCTTCTCTGCACATATTCAGCAGACTGCTAAAACCTGTCGTTTCTTTCTCTATAATATCAGCAAAATTTGCCCTTTCCTTTCTGAGCACACTACCAGAACCCTCATCCACATTCTTATCACCTCTCGCTTAGACTATTGCAACTTGCTTCTCACAGGTCTCCCACTTAGCCATTTCTCTCCTCTTCAAATCTGTTCAAAATTCTGCTGCACGACTAATATTCTGCCAGTGTCGATATGCTCATATTAGCCCTCTCCTCAAGTCCCTTCACTGGCTTCCTGTTTCCGCATACAGTTCAAACTCCTCTTATTGACCTGTAAGTGCATTCACTCTGCAGCTCCTCAGTACCTCTCCACTCTCATCTCTCCCTACATTCCTCCCCGGGAACTCCGTTCACTGGGTAAATCTCTCTTATCTGCACCCTTCTCCTCCACTGCTAACTCCAGACTCTGTTCCTTTTATCTTGCTGCACCATATGCCTGGAATAGACTTCCTGAGCCAGTACGTCAAGCTCCATCTTTGGCCGTCTTCAAATCTAAGCTAAAAGCCCACCTTTTTGATGCTGCTTTTAACTCCCAACCCTTACTCACTTGTTTAGTACCCTTATTTTATCATCCCCACCTTAGTAATTCCCTTATCTCTTATTTGTCCTGTTTGTCTGTCCTAATTAGATTGTAAGCTCTGTCGAGCAGGGATTGTCTCTTCATGTTTAAATGTACAGCGTTGCATACGTCTAGTGGCGCTTTAGAAATGATAAGTAGTAGTAGTAGTAGTCTTTGAAGTTATTGTGCTGAAAAATTCTTTACCGGACATTGGGGTCAATTCTATGAAGGTGCAGCTAACAGGAGCCTGAGGTAAGAGCACTTAAGCCAGCCATTGAGTAGATTCTGGAGATACACATGTAAGTTACAATATATTCCGTAAGTTACGTGAGAAATTGAGTGCCTCTGCCCAGACTCTGTCCATGTATGGGCCCACCTGGAATAAACTAGATGGGCTGAAGATAGGACCCGAAGTGGTGAACTGGTTGACAGGCAGACGCCAGAGGGTGGTGGTGAATGGAATTTGCTCGGAGGAGGGAAAGGTGAGTAGTGGAGTGCGTCAGGGATCGGTGCTGGGGCCGATTCTGTTCAATATATTTGTGAGTGACATTGCCGAAGGGTTACGAGGTAAAGTTTGCCTTTTTGCGGATGACACCAAGATTTGCAACAGAGTGGACACCCCGGAGGGAGTGGAAAACATGAAAAAAGATCTGAAGAAGCTAGAAGAATGGTCTAACGTTTGGCAATTAAAATTCAATGCGAAGAAATGCAAAGTGATGCACTTAGGGAGTAGAAATCTAAGGGAGACGTATGTGTTAGGCGGGGAGAGTCTGATTGGCACGGACGAGGAGAGGGATCTTGGGGTGATAGTATCCGAGGACCTGAAGGCGACGAAACAGTGTGACAAGGCGGTGGCCGTAGCTAGAAGATTGCTAGGCTGCCCCTGTACAAGACGTTGGTGAGGCCCCACCTGGAGTACTGTGTTCAGTTTTGGAGGCCGTACCTTGCGAAGGATGTCAAAAAAATGGAAGCGGTGCAAAGAAAAGCTACGAGGATGGTATGGGATTTGCGTTCCAAAACATATGAAGAGAGACCTGCTGACCTGAACATGTATACCCTGGAGGAAAGGAGGAACAGGGGTGATATGATACAGACGTTCAAATATTTGAAAGGTATTAATCCGCAAACAAATCTTTTCCGGAGATGGGAAGGCGGTAGAACGAGAGGACATGAAATGAGATTGAAGGGGGGCAGACTCAGGAAAGATGTCAGGAAGTATTTTTTCACGGAGAGGGTGGTGGATGCTTGGAATGCCCTCCCGCAGGAGGTGGTGGCGATGAAAACGGTAACGGAATTCAAACATGCATGGGATGTGCATAAAGGAATCCTGTGCAGAAGGAATGGATCCTCAGAAGCTTAGCTACAATTGGGTGGCAGAGCAGGTGGGGGGAAGAGGGGTTGGTGGTTGGGAGGCGAGGATAGGTGAGGGCAGACTTATACGGTCTGTGCCAGAGCCGGTGATGGAAGGCGGGACAGGTGGTTGGGAGGCAGGAAAAACTGCTGGGCAGACTTATACGGTCTGTGCCCTGAGAAAGACAGGTACAAATCAAGGTAAGGTATACACATGAGTTTATCTTGGGCAGACTGGATGGACCGTGCAGGTCTTTTTCTGCCGTCATCTACTATGTTACTATGTTATATGTTACTCACTCTCGAAGACGTGCATGTACTTAGAGTAATGCGTCGGGACCCTAAGACTTACAACAGCAGGGCTTTATTCGCTTCCCTGTCCTTTTCAGGACGTTGGGCTTGATAGACCTTCGGTTTGTTCCAGTATGGCAATACTTATGGCTTATTTTCGAAAGTGATCGCCGGCCATCTTCCGACATAAATCGGGAGATGGCCGGTGATCTCGGAAAAGCGGCGAAATCGGTATAATCAAAAGCTGCTTTTTTGACAGCATCGCCTCGCCGGCGAAAGTTCAAAGGGGCGTGTTGCCGGCGAAGCAAAGGCGGGACATGGGCGGGCATGGGCGTGGCTACCAGATGGCCGGCTTTCGCGGATAATGGAAAAAAAAAAGCAGCGTTAAGCAGTATTTCGCTGGCTTTACTTGGTCCTTTTATTTTCACAACCAAGCCTCAAAAAGGTGCCCCAACTGACCAGATGACCACTGGAGGGAATGGGGGATGACCTCCCCGTAGTCCCCCAGTGGTCACCAACCCTCTCCCACACGAAAAAAATAAAAATAAAGCACTTTTTTGCCAGCCTGTATGCCAGCCTCAAATGTCATATCCAGGTCCCTGACAGCAGTATGCAAGTCCCTGGAGCAGTTTTTAATGGATGCAGTGCACTTCAGGCAGGCAGACCCAGGTACACCCCCCCCCCTACCTGTTACACTTGTGTTGCTAAGTGTTGAGCCCTCCAAACCCCCCCCCCCAACACCCACTGTACCCACATGTAAGTGCCCCCCTTCACCCATAAGGGCTATGGTAATGGAGTAGAGGTGTGGGGAGTGGGTTTGGGGGGGATTTGGGGGGCTCAGCACCCAAGGTAAGGGAGCTATGCACCTGGAAGCCTTTTTTTTGTATTTTTTAAACATTTTTAGACGTGCCCCCTAGGGTGCCCTGGCATGTGAAGGGGACCAGTGCATTACAAATGCTGGCTCCTCCCACGACCAAATGCCTTGGATTTCGCTGGGTTTGAGATGGCCGGCATTTTTTTCCTTTATCGCTGAAAAACAAAACCAGCCATCTCAAACCCGGCGAACTCTGGCATTTGGCCGGGCTAAACCGTATTATCGGAAAAAAAAAAGATGGCCGGCCATCTTTTTCGATAATACGGTTCCGGCCAGCTGTTGCGCTGCCGCCAAAATAGATCGCCGGCCATCTATTTAGCCGGCGCCTTTCTATTATGCCCCTCTATATTACTAATGTACTCCTTTTAGTTTTTTCAATAAGTTTATTTTTTATGACATAACACACACATAAATGACCTATAACCTTCTATACAGTCTTTGGAACTCACTCTTTCAAACCTTTCACTTCACCATTCAGCCATAATACATACTATAAAAGAGTTAAAGGTTTAACCAACGTGGCCCAATTGCTCCCAACGCATTACAAATGTTTTCCAAGCAATTACATATATACCATGCTGTTCCGTTGTTAAAAAATCAAGGGTTAATGCCCCTGATCAAGGGTCAATACCCTTATGTCCTTGCATTGTCCATATGAGATATACAAAATTTTTTTTGTAAAAATAATATCAGCAATGGAAAATACAGTTCTCCAACCAAGTGAACTCCTTCAATTAGCAAGATATCCTCACGAATTAGCTCAATGGCTCAGCAGCTTGAAGAGGGCTTCCTTATGACTGCATCAAACTTTCAACATTTGAATTCATTTTAGCTCCTCTTCAGCTCCTCGCTGTAACGACAAGGAAAAAAGATCTAAAGACTGCACATACCCACACATTCATCCTAGCAATTCTTTTTCTCTCCTCCCCCTCCCCCTTACGTGTCCCGGCAGCTTTTTGTCTCCTGTAGCCCTCGTGTTTCTGGCATGTTATTTTCCATCCCCCCTTCTCTGGCAACCCTTCGAACTTGCCTGTACAGACAGCATCCAGCATCAGTATAATGGTATGAATATACTGTATGTATTTCTTTAAACATCTGTTCAGGTTTTACAAAATCATGCTATCTACCAGCTTTAAAAACTGACCCAATTGTAACTATATTTTTCTAAAACAGGCTCCCCCAGCGTCAGACCTGATATCTTAATCCGATTTAAGAAACAGGAATTCAGGACCGAGACCCAGGGATCTAAGGAAAGAGGAAAACTTCTCAATACAGGCACATGTGAAGACCTGCATGAAACAGGTGATGTGGCTTGGATTGAATGAATTCTGGATCTCCAGCAGGGTGTGGCAGAGTTTTGATTAGCGAAGGGCGTCATTGCAGAGAGAGGAGATTCAAATACGATGCACAGAACCAGCAGGATGAGATTGGATATGGTCAGTCTCCCTCTTTTGATATGCCATTGACCACCTGTTCCCATCTACTTGCAGCACAACTTCCTGTCATATGGAATGTTAGCCTAGAAAATGTCTTCTTTAAATAATCACATGTTGTAGCTGCCTATATATGTGCTTGTCCATAGATGTAAAATTAATGATGGTACTTTCATTTTTCTCCAACAGAACATGGATATAGGTATAATAGTAAGAAACTGAGATTGTGCAATGGACAGCAGAGGGAGGAATGCAAACAGAAAGACCCCTCCAGAGATAGCCCAGATGCTTCTGCTGAGTGTGAAGGCAGCAGCAGTAGAATAACAGCACCCAGGATGAAAGATAGAGCTGAAAATAGAGAAAGATCAAATGCACAAGATACAAATTCCAACTGCTGCCAAAGCCTTGTACAAACTCAGGGACGAAAAGAAGGTGAGAGACCCTTTAGAAGTGCTGATACTCAGGAAAACGTAACCACAGACTGTCATTTTCTTGAAAAAGACATAATCTTGCATAAGCCCAAGGTTCCTTACTCTCATACTATAAGCAGAACTGACAAAATTGTAGACACTATCACCCAAGAAAAACTGTTTAAATGTTCTGCATATGATACATGTTTCAGTCAAAGTATCAATATACAACAGCATAAAGTGACTCACACAGGACACAAACCATTCAAATGTTCTGAATGTGACAAATGTTTCACTCAAAAAGGTGTTTTGAAACTGCATAAAATGATTCATACAGGCTACAAACCATTTAAATGTTCTGAATGTGATAAAAGTTTCAGTCGAAGATCAAATTTACAACAGCATAAAATGAGTCACACGGGACAGAAACCATTTAAATGTTCCGAATGTGACAAATGTTTCAGTTTTAAAGGTAAATTGCAACAACATATGATGACTCACTCAGGACACAAACCATTCAAATGTTCTGAATGTGATAAGTGTTTCACTCAAAAAGGTGTTTTGAAACGGCATGAAATGATTCATACAGGCTACAAACCATTTAAATGTTCTGAATGTGATAAAAGTTTCAGTCGAAGATCAAATTTACAACAGCATAAAATGAGTCACACGGGACAGAAACCATTTAAATGTTCCGAATGTGACAAATGTTTCAGTTTTAAAGGTAAATTGCAACAACATATGATAACTCACTCAGGACACAAACCATTCAAATGTTCTGAATGTGATAAATGTTTCACTCAAAAAGGTGATTTGAAACGGCATAAAATGATTCATACAGGCTACAAACCATTTAAATGTTCTGAATGTGATAAAAGTTTCAGTCAAAGATCAAATTTACAACAACATAAAATGACTCACACAAGCCACAAACTATTTAAATGTTCTGAATGTGACACATGTTTCAGTTTTAAAGGTAAATTGCAACAACATATGATGACTCACTCAGAACACAAACCATTCAAATGTTCTGAATGTGATAAATGTTTCACTCAAAAAGGTGTTTTGAAACGGCATAAAATGATTCATACAGGCTACAAACCATTTAAATGTTCTGAATGTGATAAAAGTTTCAGTCGAAGATCAAATTTACTACAGCATAAAGTGACTCACACAGGACAGAAACCATTTCAATGTTCCGAATGTGACAAATGTTTCAATTTTAACGGTAAATTGCAACAACATATGATGACTCACTCAGGACACAAACCATTCAAATGTTCTGAATGTGATAAATGTTTTACTCAAAAAGGTGTTTTGAAATGGCATAAAATGATTCATACAGGCTACAAACCATTTAAATGTTCTGAATGTGATAAAAGCTTCAGTCAAAGATCAAATTTACAACAGCATAAAGTGACTCACACAGGAAAGAAACCATTTAAATGTTCTGAATGTGATAAAAGTTTCAGTCAAAGATCAAATTTACAAAAGCATAAAATGACTCACACAGACCACAAACCATTTAAATGTTCCGAATGTGACAAATGTTTCAATTTTAAAGGTAAATTGCAACAACATATGATGACTCACTCAGGACACAAACCATTCAAATGTTCTGAATGTGATAAATGTTTCACTCAAAAAGGTGTTTTGAAACGGCATAAAATGATTCATACAGGCTACAAACCATTTAAATGTTCTGAATGTGATAAAAGTTTCAATCAAAGATCAAATTTACAACAACATAAAATGACTCACACAGGCCACAAACCATTTAAATGCTCCGAATGTGACAAATGTTTCAATTTGAAAGGTAAATTGCAACAACATACGATGAATCACACAGGAAGAAACCATTCAAATGTTCCGAATGTGACAAATGTTTCAATTTTAAAGGTAAATTGCAACAACATATAAATGACTCACTCGGGACACAAACCATTTAAATGTTCTGAAAGTGAGAAATGTTTCAGTCAAAATGGTGCTTTGCAAAGGCATGAAATGACTCACACAGGTTGTAAACCATTTACATTTTCTGAATGTGATGGTTTCAAAGAGAAAATCTACAACAGCATAAAATGACTCGAACAGGACACAAACCATTTAAATATTCTGAATGTGATAAATGTTTCAATTGGAAAAGCTCTCTAAAATTGCATAAACATAGTACCATAGTAAATGACGGCAGATAAAGACCTGTACGGTCCATCCAGTCTGCCGAACAAGATAAAATCATTTTACAAGGTATGTAATACTTTATATGTATACCCGAGTTAGATTTGTCCTTAAAATGTACACTCTAGCCCATCCCTATCTATTCAGTCACGATCAGGGCGTAGACCGCAGAAGTCTGCCCATCTCCCATTTTGTTTCCCATTTACCGGCGTTGCCACCCAATCTTTGCTAAGATTCCGTAACCATTCCTTCCACGGGCCACAAACCATTTAAATGTTCTGAATATAGTAAATGTTTCAAATAGAAACGCCAGCTGGAACTGCATAATATGACTCACACTAAAGATAAAACATTTAGTGTGAGATGACTCACACAGAAGAGAAGCAATTGATAACTGCAGCCCAGGACAGCTGATTACAGATGAGATGTTTGAGTCTGTAAAAAAGAGCTGAGGACGGTTACTACTTCTCCATGCCCACAAGGTCATCTATAAGAATCAGTGTATGCCAAGACTGTATATTTCTAGAACTGAAGGAGAAATGGACCTCATAGAAATAGATTATATAGAGAGAGCTACTATCATAGGCCTTCTTAACTGAGGCTGTCCTCAATGACTCCTATACCTCCATGGAGCATCGATTATCTTGCAGCATTAATCAACCAAATCATGCTAAAATTCAGAAATGAGTATAATTCTGAGTTAAACTTTACTTTCAAATACTATGTAGTCATGTATATAAGTATTGCCACACTGGAATAGACCGAAGGTCCATCAAGCCCAGCATCCGGTTTCCAACAGTGGCCAATCCAGGTCACAAATACCTGGCAAGGTCCCAAAAAAGTTCAATACATTTTATGCTGCTTATCCCAGAAATAAGCAGTGGATTTTCCCCAAGTCATTTTAATAATGTTCTATGGACTTTTCCTTTAAGAAGCCGTCCAGACCTTTTTTAAACCTGGTAAGCTAACAGCTTTTACCACATTCTCTGGCAACAAATTCCAGAGTTTAATTACATGTTGAGTGAAGAAACCTTTTCTCCGATTCGTATTAAATTTACTACTTTGTAGCTTAATTGCATGCCCCCTAGTCTTGCATTAAAATCTGATTAACAATGAGCTAGTGTTAAAACTTGAGCTATGTTTTCTGACATTGTTTTGGTTGTCTAAATTGAGCTCACATCACTAACCTGTTGAATGTTTTAATACATGCTTTTTAGATGTATCATTAGTATTATGCTAACATTGTATTCTATCTCTGGTATTTGAATTCCATTGCTCTGTTTCAGGGTAGTTCTATTATTAGGTTTCAATTTACTGTTTTCAAGTTTACCTCATTTATTGTATTTATGTTTATTCTTGGTTATTTTACTATTGTTATGCTGTTAACAAAATTGTAATTTTATGTTAAACTGTACCTGCTGTATACCGCCTTGGGTGAATCTCTTCATAAAGGCGGTTCAGAAATCCCAATAAATAAATAATACTTTAATTGTTGATATTGTTTTAGGGAGCCTGCATATCCCCTGGCATGCCTGAAAAGAAGGGAGAGAGTGGTGGGGGGTGGGGTGGGGCTGGTGAGGTTTCTCTTCTGTCTCTGTTTACAGGAATCTCTGCCATCACCATGAATGAATGAGGGCTTTTTTTCATCAGGTAGCCAAAAAGAGGGGAGGGGGAGGGGCTTTATTTATTTATTTATTTATTTTAAACATATGGTTTACAAAGATAAATATCTTTGAGGAAATATTACAGGGCATATGATTTACTTAGTTTCAAAAAATCATTTTCAAATACATACATCAGCTGACTCAAAGCTCTGAATTAGTCCACTTATTGAGACCCAAGATGTCCTAAAGAATAACCCAAGAGGAGTTGGGAATTAACAAAATTAGCAAAACAAAAATTTAGGCTTCTTATTTATACAATCCCTTTAAACTATGAGGAATGCCCAGATTGCCTCCTGGCCATTATAAAATCAGAAAGTTGATCAATCTCATAGAAAATAAATTTCTTGTCCCCATATATTACAACACATTTGCACGGGAAGCGCAATTGAAACTTGGCCTGCAATAATATCACATCTTGTCTTAATTCAAGAAATTTCTTTCTTCGCATTTGTGTCCACTTGAATACATCAGGAAAAATAAGAATTCTCCCTCCTAGAAAATCTATCTTAGATCTCTGGAAATAAAGTTTAAATATTGCTTCCTTATCTTGGAGGAAGACAAACTTCACAATTAATGTAGATCTCTTTTTTTTCTTCTTCAGTGGATTGTTCTAGAAAAGTAGTCCGGTTCAAGTCCTGTGCTTGACCTCCAGGCTGAACCTGAGATTCTTGTTCTCGTGTTTTTTCTTGTACTTTAACTGGCAAGTAATATATTTTGTGTACAGGAGGATACATTTGTTCAGAGTACTTAACCTCCTCTCTCAAAAATTTAAAGAACATTTCTTTCGGTGATATTAAGTCATTCAAAGGAAAATTCAAAAGTCTTAGGTTTTGAGTCCGCAAGGAATTTTCTAAATTTTCAATTTTCCTTATAGTCATTAATTTTTCACCAACTACCTGGGTTTGGACTTCACTTATTTTTCTCAGGGAGGGGCTTTCTTGCCTGTTTGTGAATGAGGTGAGTAGTGCCTGGCTGTCGTATAATGAAACAGTTTTGCAGGTAAGTAAAAACCCAGGTATCCTTTAACTAAGGTGCACTAAACAATGGCTTGAGGTAGTGTAGGTGCGGGTTTTGGGCATGCGACGATCCATTTTTTAGTGCGCCTGTAAAAAAAAGACCTTTTTTTGCCGAAAATGGATGTGTGGCAAAATCAAAATTGCCGCGCGTCCATTTTGGGTCTGAGATTTTACTGCCAGTCATTGACCTAGCGGTAATGAACTACTACTTGGTAAAAGGACCCGCCAGTGTTTCAGTGTGAGGTTTCTGTACTCTTTTGCATTTCAGTGTTTTATTTCTGTGTACCTTTAAGTTAACTAATTGAGGGGATAGTAAGGAGGTTATGACAGGAGGTACAGGGAAAATAGGTGGGGTGTTTGGAGAGGAGGATTCAGAGTGTGTGGAGTCTGAAGGAGTAGAAGGAGGTGTGTCAAGGGGAGGCATTTCGGTTGCAATTACCGGAAGCGCCACATCAGTAGGGGACTCGGAAGGAAGGCTGGAAAAGGAAGTGACCTCACGGGCTAGTTCATCAGCAGCATGGTTCCCATTAATGGCGAAAGAAAAAACTGTCTCCTGATGAGCTTTAATCCAGGAGATACTGGTGCGGAGGCCTTTTTGATGGCGTTTCTCCAACGCATCAAAAAGTGCAGTCCACAAAGGTAAGTGACTGAGAGGTTGTCCAGTAGAGGAAATCAGACCCCTCTGGTTCCATTTGCGAACATGGGAGTGCAAGGAAGCAAAAACATAGTCTGAGTCGGTGACAATGCTCAAATCTGAGTGTAGTGCTTTAAACAGGAGGACATACAAAACCGCTGCTAGTTCTGCGGTTTGGGCTGTGAATGCATCTGGTAACCTGAATTGTACAGGATCCAGTATATCTTCTTCAGGTGTGTAACGGAGGGCGGCAAAACCGGCAAGTCCGTTTTGCTGAGAACCGTCTGTAAACCAAACCTCGCCCGTCTGCAAGATTTCTGAATGCAGATGGAGGGATTCGGGAACAGACAATTGGGTAGTGCACTCATGGGGAAAGATTGTATTCTGTGCTGTCTCTGTTACAGTGAGTAATGGATCTAGGCGTTGAAGGTCAGTTAAAGTTAATGGGTGAGTAGAGTGCACTACACTGAACAAAAGTACTTGATACTTTTGTAATCGGCAGACAGTCATGTGACTAATCTGTTTATCCAACAGATATTTAACATCATGGGACGTGTGAAGAATCACCGGAAGGTGAGGAATGTAGCTGTATAATTTTGTAACAGCAGTGCTGGCGGCAACAAGGCCTTTCTCACAAGTAGCAAAAGCTCTTTCAACAGGTGAAAAAGTACCTGAAAGGTAACCACAAGCAAGGTCATCATGCTCTTGTGTAATCAGGCAAGACCAGGTATTCTCAGTATGTATGACCCAAAGGTGTACATCCTGAGAAACATCAATGGTGGCCAATGGTGAGGAAAGCATAACATCTTTTACAAGAGCCATAAGATCAGTTGTTTCTTGAGCTGTGAAGTTTAAGGGTTCTCGTTTAACTTTCTGTTTACCCTGTAGTTTCATATAAAATGGTTGTGTTCGAGCTGAATAATTGGGTATCCAAAGGCGACAAAAATTCAACATGCCGAGGACACCTCTGAGATCAGAAACAGTAGTGGGCATTCGCAAGGAGGATACATGTTGGAGAGTATCGGGACCTAGGCCCTTCTGACGGGGGCCAATGTGGTGGCCAAGGAAGGTAACATGTGTCTGAGCTACTTTTAATTTCTTTCTGTTAACTTTATAGCCTTTCGTAGCAAGGAAGCCAAGGAAGTCACAAGTGACCTGGACGCATGTGTCAAAGTCAGGGCATGTGATAAGCATGTCATCCACATACTGAACAATGGAGGTTTGTGGTGGGAGATCATATCTGTACTGTTTGAATTCCTGTATGTGCGCTGCTAAAGTTTGGGAAAAGACTGTAGGACTGTCTGTGAATCCCTGGGGAAGACGAGTCCACTGATATGTTGTGTTATTGAATTGGAAAGCCGTTAGCGGGCGGCTTACAGGGTCAAGGGTGATGGAAAAGAAGGCGTTAGACAAATCAATAGTGGAGTGATATGTTTGCAAAGTGATACTATTGAGGAGTGTAGTCGGATTTTCCACATTCGGGAATACCGCGTAAGTGAGGTCATTTAAAGCGCGTAAGTCCTGTACTATACGGAAGGCGCCAGGCTCTTTCTTTGGAACAGGGAATAAAGGGGTATTGTATGGTGAATTACACTTTTCAATGATGCCTTGCTGTAATAAGGAATCAATTTGTTCTTGAGCTCCAGCAATAACTTCTGGTTTTAACGGGTACTGGGCTATTTTGGGGCCTTTGCAACCAGGTAGCAGCTGAATGCGATGGGGAGGGCCTTTAACCTCACCATAGGGTCTCTCAGGTGTGGCCCAAAGAAAACCTGGTAGGTTGTTCAAAGCAACCTCTATTTGTTTCTCAACCATAGAGGTGACAGCCATCAAAAGTGAAGTGTGTTCACTAGGGGAAGGATCAAAATAAATTTCAAAATGAAACAATGTCAATAGATCTCTCCCAAGTAAATTGACGGGGCATAATGGGGCATACAAAAAAGGAGCAGATAGTTGTTGATCCGCATATGTAATTGGCAGGGGCTCAAGCAAAGGTGTGTCCGTCGGGACACCATCAAATCCTGTGGTGGTAATATTGTTAGGGGAAACTTTAAGAAGTTTCTGCAATTTGTGTGGAACATGGGCAAGCACAGAGCGAGAGGCGCCTGTGTCAATTAAAAAGGGAACAGGGACATCGCTGATAAGCAGAGTGATCATAGGATCATCTATGCCTGCTTTAGTGCGAACAACGCCTAGTCATTGTGGGCGGCGTTGATCTGGGTTCCATAAAGGGAAAGCTTGGCGTTCTGGAGGATTTCGGCCGATTTGATTTCGAAGTCCGTTTTGTGGTGGTAGCGAGCATTCCCGTGCGTAATGTCCATATTGCTGACAGCGATAGCACTGGACATCGGGAAAGCGATCAGGACTAGGCCGGGAACGGTAGTCTCTGGGTGGTCTATTGGAATTAGGAGGGCCCCTTGGGGGGCCTCGTAGGGGTTGAGAGCGACGGCCTCGTTCTTCTGGGTAATCATTTCTACGGTCTGGACGATAGGGCCGTGGGCCCTGAGTTCGGGTGTTATTGTCATAGCGTTGATCAGCATACATAACAAAAACTGGGGGAGAAGTATCTGGGGTATTGGGATCTGTGTCGGAGCTCTTACAGGCTCTTTTCTCTTTGAGATCTTCAGTCTGCAGCATTTCTAAGTTAGTGTGTACTATCTTACGATGTTGGGCTTCATCTTGCTTGCTTTTAATAAGCTTTCTGCAATGATGAAGGATGTGCTCACGAATCTTTGGCCATTTTTCAAGTTGGAGACCCACTGTGTCCTCTAGTTTGGTTTTAATCTGTGAAGGTAGGGTTCCCTTAAGTAAATGATAGAACACCGGAAGAGCATTATCGGAGTCAAATTTTTCCTCCGTCTCTTCTTTATAGAGATCTTGGAGTCTGAGTAAGTAAGCCTCAATGGGCTCTGAATCCATTTCCCATCTCTGAGAAGTGATAACTGAAAAATCTTTTTGAGCCGGATATATGGTCCGGATTTCCTGGAATACTTTGGTCTGAATCTCTGTTAAAGGATTGCCATCATACTCGGTATCTGTTACAAATTTGGCATAGCCCGATTGAGTGAATATGTCAGTGACACTGGCGTGTGGGGTTCTACCCAAAAGCGCTTTCATGTCTCCCACTGACAGGGTGGTCCCTAGTGTAATGTCCTGTAATTTCTTCAACCATCGGTTGCCTCCTAATGCAATATCCGGGAGTTGCAGTATGAGGCTATTTAATTCAACTGCTGAAAGTGGAGTGTACTCCGTATGAGGAACACCACCTGACATCTTATTCAGCAGGGGAAAGAGTTTTACTTTCTCAAAGGGTTTAGTCAATGAAGATGTAAGAAGATCGATCGCAGCGGTTGGGGGAAATTGATTCTCGTACTTTTTCCAAACCTGAAGACCTTGGATTAGGTAGAGGGTTGTTTTCTGATCCCAATGGGGGTCAGGGTGGTCATAAATAAGATCTCTCACAAGTGAGAGCTTATCAGACCTCAAGGATCCTTCACGTGGGAAGAGGGCGGACTGGGGCTGGAGCGCCTCAGACCATCCTGCAAGATTATCAATCCATGGCTGGACATAATGCCATGAGTTCTCATGTAGAGCAACATATTGGGCAGGCGTGCTAGGCGGACCAGGTTCTGTACTGATATTCAGACCTGTAGAGTGATGGGAACTATCGATGACTGCAAGGCAGCGGCTAGATCCCTCATTAGTAAGATAACTTCGAGGGTGGCGCTGTCTGGTATGATGAGAAATAACGTCCTGCGGTTGGGGTAATTCAGATTTTGGTGCAACAGATGCTACAGTGTCCGGGATATCAGGGCGTGGTTGTGTTGTCAGGGACTTACGTAAGGAACGGAGTCCTTCTGAAACAAACGCAAGGCCATCTCCCATACTAGCCAATGTGTGACCGTATTGTTCTGCCGAAGGGACTGGGGTATGAGGTAACATGAGACGAGGTGAATCGTCTGCAAGGGAAGGGATTACTTCACTATCTGAAAAAGAGGAGAAATGGAACATCGGAGGAGGCTCGTTTCGAATATCCTCTATGTCCGATTTTGTGGGGAGTTGTTGTTTTAAAACTTCCCATGCTTCGTCTAATGGGGAGAGTCTAACCTTCGGTTGTCCCTCATTATCAGCTTTGGCTGGGAGTACCAAGGGACGCTTTGGCCGTGCACCTAGCGTGTCCCATCTAGGAGGGGTAGAACACTGGGGTTCGAGAATGGGCATCGAAGGGTTCACTGGGGCAGGGGGTGGTTTAATGAAACCCCGATCATAGAGTTCCTGACAAATAGCCCGTGTTTGTGTAGCAGGACTACATGGAATGAAACCCATCTGTCGTAATTGTGACAGAGTAGGGCATGGCAATGATGGCGGGGGCAGGGGACCAGTTTGGGCAGAAGAGTCCAAACATGGTGGGGGAGGGGATGTCTGAGTTGTGTGTCCCATATATGGGTAGGTAGTCGTTTGGGTGGTCATGTGTGAGGCCTGACCCTTACCCAGTTCGGGGTAGGCAGTAGTCTGGACCGCGGTGTTTATTCCCAATCCTGGGTAGGTGGTCGTCTGGACCGCGGTATCTATTCCTATATTACTTAGAGGGGGGGTAATGACCGGAACCGTATGGCTCTGGACACAAGGATAATGTTCAATAATGGGAGGGGGTATTTCGATCTCATGACCGTCAATAGTACGATATACATGACGTGTCTGTGGAGTAAGGGTCTGGGTCTGGGTTGTTGCTTGCATCGTTGAAGCAGTAGTGACTGTGGGCGACTGGGCGGTAGTCGGGGCCACTGGGATAGTTGAAGGGGTTAAGGGCGTCTGAGTTTGTGCCGTCCCATGAGATGTCGGGATTGAATCTTTTGGTGATGAGGGAAGGGATAGATCAACAACACCGGCGATGTGCACGGTAGTGGGTGGGTCGAATATCCTAGGAGCGGGAGATACCGCAGGCAGCGGGGGTGTCGCTGTCTGAGATCCTTGAGAATTCTGCAGCAGAGGACTTGTGACCGGTTTATCACAATATCCTGGGGGTATCGGGGTATATCCCACTGCACATGGTAGAAGCTTTGTTGTACCTGCAGCGGTAGCAGCATCATAAGATGGTGGGGCAGTAGGTGTTACTGGATCTTGATAAGGGGCTTGGTCGGTATCTGACTTACCTAAGCTCCTATCGTGTTGGTTTCGTGCAATAAGTATGAACTTATTAATAGCAGCTAAATGTTTATCCCTAGATTTTCCTTTTTTGTTGGACTCATTGTAGCAGACCAAGGCTTGGAGCTTACCCTGATCAAAGGAGCCCTTTGATGGCCATTCAAGTCCTTGATCCTTAGCGGACCAAGTGGTATGCCAGGTCTGACATAAGCGGGTAAGTTCTTTTCTGTCAGCAGGAAAGAAATTAAGGACTCTTTCCAGGGGACTGGGGGATGCGGAGGAACACATAGGGGAATCTGAAATAGGGGGATGACAGTCCACATAGGAACTCATAGAAGGATGTGTGCAATTTAATGCAATCTGTATGAGTAAGATGATTCGAATCAAAAAAGTCAGAGGTGTGCAACCGGGATAATCAAAACAAAACCATGCAAGGGAAAATTATTCGAACGAAAACATGCATCATGCGTATAGAAAACACCTTTATACTCACGCGTCTTCAAGAGCGTTCCGGTGGCGGAACCTAGAACAGAGATTACTAATTGGCGGAAAGCCCAATGCTTTTGCCGCAAGTTAAATGAACAGGCAAATGAAAGCCACAAAGATGGACAGAGTGTTTAAGAAAATAGTGTCAGCGTGTATACTACTCTACCCCTAATTTATAAAAACCACTCCCCAGAGTGTGCTTCTAAAGGCATAAAGAAACCCCGTTTCCCTGCCTGCCAAGAGCTATCCAGGTTACTTGGCCATGAGCTCCAGCCCATGATAGAGCCCCCAAAAAGGGACATTGCAAACACTCCCAAAAAGGACTCATAGAACCAGCGAATAAGGTGTCATGAATCGAAGAGCAGCGGTCCAATGGGTTTCCGCTGATTAGAGAACTTCTCGTGTACAACTAACCATCCCAAGGGACCTGTGAATTGAGAACTTCTCGTGTACGACAATCCAGTCAAGAATTTGTGGTTAGGAAACTTCTCGTTTAAAAACTAACCATCCTACAACATTGCAAAGTTAGGAAACTTCTCGTTTAAAAACTAACCCTCCAAGAATATTGAATGCCCGAGTCAACCTGTACACAATCGCAACGAAAGTCGTTAGACGTCTCTTTATTAACCCCGCGGTCATCTATACAAGTAACTCATAGGTGGGCAATAATGCCGAAACCGCAGGCCACTCCGAAAATGGAATGGAAGTCTGCTTTAAATCTATTATTTATGATACCGTCATCCATTGAAGGGTTTATGGCCTCAAATGGATGTAAGTCCCAGACATCGGTATCAAAAAGCCAAAAATTATAACATGACACTGGTATTTAAGAAAGGGAGAAATAAAGAGTAGAATAGAAGGGAAGAACCCCTGAAGCAAACTGCAAAGATAGTGAAAATAAAACAAATCTGGTTAAAAGAAAATGGAAAGAAAGATGTATGACTGAACACAGGTAAGCTCGTGGGGGAAGGAACCATAAAATAGTCACTAGACAATAGATTTTCTACTAAATATTTAAAAGAATATGTACCATAACATAGGAATATCATAAAGCATGCTGAGAAAATGTACCATTCAAAAGGGTTACGCTTACAGAAAATGGAATATATGATTGGACTAAGAATATTGCCGTACACCATATATTTTTAGAACCCAGGCACAGTATTGTAAGCTCTAATCAGTGGCAAGCAGAAAAGTTACGGGCAAGCAGTGCTACAGGAAATGAGTGCGTATGAATCATGTCATAAATTCAGACCCAAAGTCAAAAACTCATGCATCAATGTCCTGGGCAAAAGAAAAAGAAATCAAAATTTAGAAAAGAACTGTGGAAATATGTATGCATCCTAAAAACCCTGTCTGTAAAAATACATTGTTGATTAGCAAATGTTTTTAACATAACTGTCCAAGGCAAACAGATGCAGTTCTAAAAATCTTAATCTGTAAACTGTGTCATACAATAACAATTAGAGAAATGCATTGTAAAATATCAATTGGAAGGAAAAAAAAAACAGTACTAGGCAGGCGACCGGCAACACCCATTATGGGAATTTTAGTAGAAAAATAAAATGATTTATCAGCACAGAAGCTAGGGACAGCTTGTCACACGAGAATGTATAAAATCTTTGCAACGCATGAGCTGGCAAAAGCTCTCAAGATGAAAAATGGAAATGCAGGCTGACAATACTTAAAACTGGGAACAGACCTGTCACAGGAATTATGTATAACAAACTGTTATAGCAAAGAAATTACTGACAAAGATAAAAACATAGCCTTGCCAACATAAGGGCAGGGAATATAGGCGAGAGAAAAAAGTAAGTGTTATTGCAGGAAACGCCGGCAGCGATTACTAAATACAGGAAAAGATGTTATAACTGAAAATAATTAGAAACCAAGTTTCTATAATATATTACAAAGCTAAAGATTAGCAGAGTCAAGAGGGAGAGAAGTATAGAGAAAAAGAAGGAAGTGGGCACCGCCCAAAAAGAAGAAGTTGAGCAGCTACGCACTTCTAATTGAAAAGGAAAAAGGATGAACAATATGTAAAAAT
The DNA here is from genome assembly GCF_901765095.1 of Microcaecilia unicolor. Classification (NCBI taxonomy): domain Eukaryota; kingdom Metazoa; phylum Chordata; class Amphibia; order Gymnophiona; family Siphonopidae; genus Microcaecilia; species Microcaecilia unicolor. Next base: position 245,334,810 of record NC_044033.1, read on the forward strand.
GTCCGATGTTAGACAAAGAGAGAGAATAAAATTTTAAAACAAAGTAAGCATATGTAAGCTCTTCGGATAAGATACGTTCAGTATACAATACAAACTGTACTAGCTTAAGAGGAGGCAGGTGTTTCCTACTGAGACGAGAAATGCAGAAAAGAAGAAAGGAAATAGGCTATAGATTAGTGTTATTTTATAATTTTAAGACCCTAAAAGGCAGTGCCGTGCTGTGCCGTAAGCCTAAAAGTGAAAGCAAGAAAATACTTCCGTACATTGCTACATGCACAGAAGTGCACACATACTGAACTCGGCAACATGAGCCATCGAAAGATAAGTAATTTTACTACTTTGATACTTGCAGGGAAAAAGTACCTAACATTCAGATGAGGCAAGCAAAGAGTTAGTTCACCAGGAAATAACTATATATCAATTATGACTGCAACTAGCAATGTATTAAGCGAAGTACCGGAAGTACAAAAACTGTGTAACATGGGGCTGCAAAAAGAATAGCTTTGCAGGGCATCAAAATTGAAAGGTGATACTAATGTCTTTTAAGCTTGCAAAGGAACAAAGCAGTTTTGAAAAAGAGGTCAGTAGGACAACGTCTTAAAGAAGGAACAGGAAATGTGCTTTATAGTGAGAAAACAAGCAATGTAAGGATGCTGTAAGAAATAAGAAAAACAGAGGTGAACCCGTAGGCTCACCGAATAGGGAAAAAGGTAGATTAGACGGACATCAGGGACGTGGAACATAAGAAAAACCAACGAGAGGGCGCACGCCCACAGACGAGAAGATGAGAACAGAAGGTAAAGACCAGGGAATGGGCGTAAAAGCAGAAAAGATAGCAAACAATCATACAGTTTGAAAGAAGGGGAAAACCCAAATCACAGGTTTCAGCGAAGCCGAAGTATTTTTAGATGACAGGCAAGGACAACAAAAAGTAAAGAAACAGAAGTGTTTGGGCAGGAGGGGGGGGCCATGGGCTGTCAGAAGTGGCGGAAGATAGGACATAAAATACACAGGGGTTCAGGGAAAAAGAAGGAGGAAAACAAATGTTGGACTGAGACTTAAGACACGAAATGTCAAGGCGTTAGGCAAAGAATAGCCCGCATAAGACCGCTCACTGACAATCGTGCTGAAAAAGAAAATACAGTCACCATCTGCTAAGTATGGTCTCCCAAAACTCAGAATCGAGATGGCTTACATATTCTTTCATACAGCAAACACTCAAAAGGAACAGTATATAGGTGATGAATACAAGATAAAGTATACGGACAGTCAGAAAGAAGGACCAAGATACAGATGTATTGGTTCAGTATAGGAAGCCAGCAAAATAGGAGAAAATGGGGAGAAAGGTGAGAGGTAAGAAAAGAATGGACAGAATAATAGTGCCCAATACCCCTCAAGTGGGCAATGTCCGTGAGAGGCAGAAGTAAGGAGGGAAATAAAGGAATGACAGAGAAAGGACATCCATTTACAAAAGGAGAGACCGCAATAGTAAGAAAAAGGGTTTCAAAGCAAAGCTGTAACAAGACAGAATCAGAAATGTATAGGCAAGTGAGACGAAAAGGAGGGGGACAAAAAAATAGGGCAATTGGGGAGGGCAATCAGGACAGAGAGATATCCTAGGTGAGAGCGCAGGACATACAGGAGGACAGATGGAGTATACTGTCCAAGAACTGCAATGAGCAGTGAATGAAGGCTCGGACAGAGATAGGAAAGGAATCAAAAGGATGGACAGAAGAGAGGGGCAGAAGAAGAACAAGGAAGAAAATGGAAAGACAGGAAAGAAATTTTTGAACACATAGATGTATCCCCTCTGGGTTCAAAAATTAGCGTGTAAAAATACAGCGTTCGAGGTCAAGGTCAGCGAGTACGTTCAGCGACCGGGGCTCACCACTGTTTTGCTACTGATTTGTTTGCCCTCGTTTCCGTCCTCCTTGGGCTATTCCATGTGGAGGATTGAACGTACTAAGTTCATCCAGAAGGTTCTGAATTGTTTTTCTTACTTCCATTGTCACCCAGTCCCATGGGGGTCTGGTCTGGGCAGGCATCAACAGCCGCAATTCGAAACTAATTCCCATAACCACTGCTTTCTGCCTTTCTGGATCTAGGTGTATTCTGGGCCATTTATGTTCCCACATATAGTCTATTTGAATCTATCAGTATTTTGTGCACAAAATGAGTGTCTGGTGTGAGTTCAGTTTTGTTTGTAAAATAAGTAACAGGCAAATGAATACTTGAAAATTAAGACAGAGATAGGTTTCAGATAGAAGGTATTTATTCTTACCAAAGTTTCAAAGGAATACAGACATCGGACAGATTCTGGGTTCAATGGCACAGCGCTCTGCCGTCTGAGATGCGTTGGGGACGACTCAGAAATTGAGCCAAAATCTCTCCTCTTTTATACTCTTTTCTCTCTATAGAAGTCTATGGCAGCACCTATTTTGGGACCTATTTTTTTCAAATATTTCTCAATTTCTGCGGTTAAACTGTCGCATCTTGCCATCTGTGCAGTTTGTACCCAGCTCTTCCGTTCCATCAATTTCACAAGGTTGCAACATTTTCCGGTAATATCAACATGTTTTTTTGGAACAAACTGTTTTTGCGGTTACTAACATTTTTTTCTGTTGAGATACCAGTTTCACATTATGTTTTTTCAACACCTCTCATCACATCTCCTGATCTCTGTATCATTTTATACATTAATATAAACCCTTGACTCCATTTTGAAAGCCACAATTTTTTTCCATTTTATCCATCATTCTTTCATTTCAGGTGCTATATATTATTTGAATATTGTACCTATACCTGTTTGTGTCAAGACTCATTGTTCAGACCTGCTTTCTGCAGATTCTCAAATATTAAATCATTTTTTACTTGTTTGGCCTAATCAGTACATTTTCAGATGTTTTTGGCTCTGTGGCTTTGTCCATCACAATTCCAGTGGCAGATCTAAAACCAGGCCATATATTAACATAAGCCATGGTAAAAAGTGGCTTGAGATAGTGTAGGTGCGGGTTTTGGGCGTGCACAGAAATATTTTTCAGCGCACGTACCAAAAATGCCTTTTTTTTTTTACATTTTTTGCCGAAAATGGACATGCGGCAAATCAGTCTTGCTGTGTCCATTTTGGGTGTATGACCTTACTGCCAGCCATAGACCTAGCGGTAAGGAGTGCGGTAACGACCGGCACGCGTCCGAAAATAAAAAATGTTTTCCAGATGCGCGTAGCGGACGTGCACAAAAAATTAAATTACCACAAGAGGTACACGGTAGTCGGGCAGTAAGTTCATTTTGGCGTACGTTGGGAACACATAGAGCCTACTGTGGCTTAGTAAAAGGGGCCCTGAACGTTCTAATGATGACAATTTATTTTACATATATTTATAAATGTATAGTCCACTCTAGGCAAGCACTTTTGTTAAAAAGAAGAAAAGTATTGCATTTTACATTAGTCCAGCCATTTGCTGCTAACTCTGGATAGTCAGAATGCTTGCTTGCTTGCTCTCTCTCTCTCTCTCACACACACATACACACACACACTAGCTGTAACATCAACAATGTGAAGTTAAAAGAGAGTCTTGAAGGACTTTAAAAAAAAAACAACAAGGTAAGAGGCCTGCAGGCCATTTTTCATGAGAAAGCCAGAAAGAGGAGGGGGAGATGGGCTGCTTTCCTGCCTGTTTGGGAATCAAGAGAAGTAATGCCTCCCTGTCTTAAAATCAAACAGTTTGCATGCACATATGGGTTTGCTGTAATTTCAACAGCGTGAAGTTAAAACAAAGCTGTTTGGAGTTTTTTCAACAGGTACTCCTCAACCAGCTTATATGGCATTACAATAATCTGACTCATGCACAAATAGGAATACTACTACTACTACAGGCACATTTAAAAAAAAAACCTGCCAGGTCTAATTCAGCTCCTTCCCTTCTATTACCCCACCCTCCACAAATAGTATTCTTCATTGGCCCCTTTTTGCCCCCTCCCCCCCGACATGATCCCTCCAACTTAAAAACACAAATCCCTGGTAGTCTAGAGGCCCAATCCCTCCTGCAACCAAAATCTGTCCACCATTAAAAAGAAAATTCCCTGTTGAATGGTGGCACTCCTCCCCTCCCCCCAAGCCCCCAAGGTCTCCCCCAGGGCATACCTTCAAGAGGCAAGAGCAATGTTCACTTCCTCCTGCCTCAGTGCCGCCATCTTGGAAAACAGGTTGATGCTGGGATGCCGCAAAAGAGAGGTCAGTTTGCCATAATGGTAGCGGCAGCTTCTGTCCAGATAAGTCTTGATATGAAGTAGCATTATTCTAAGTTAGGATTCTAAATTCATGCCCTATTTTGATGCAAATATAGGAGCATACTGCCCGCTAAAATTGTTTCTGACCATCTAAGTGTCAATATCCAGTACCTCTTAACTGGACAGTGCCTCTGCACTGCCGGGGAGGTCCGTGGGCAGAACTTGGGCAGAGTGTGGAAGTAGCTGGGACTTAACCAGTTAGCAGCCATATTCAGACCACTAACTGATTAACTAAGGGGCTAAAACTAGGACAGCAAAAAGACTGTCTTATCTAACTGCAAAGCTACGTGGGAACTGTTCTAAATATTGGCCACTGCCTAGATGTGTCATCTGCCTTTCTGGTATCCATCCCCTCCCCCCCTCCCCGAGGGCAACAAGAGCATACCAAGCCCACTCCTGTAGGCTCCCCAGGGCCTACAGTGAAAACTATCCATTAAATGTGGAATTCAAAGGTTTCTAAAGTAATTCACGTACTTTAATAATGAATCGAAGTTTCTGACTGATGGAGCATAAATGAAAACTTTCTTTGATGTAGATGCTTTCATTTGAAATACAGAGCTATGTTTCAACAATTTTTATTGAAGGTACCAACCAAATACTACTACTACTATACAAATAACAGCTCATCAATTCCATACATAACATATACATATTCAAACCACTTAACCAATACAGAGCTATATTGGAATGGCACCAGACAATTTTAATACACAATTTCTAAAGCTTATTTTTATTTTGCAAAATGTCAGAGCGGTTTACGGGATTATAATACAAACAGTTTCCAGTAGGAAAACGTTAGGAACTGAATTTTAGGTTTATTTATCCCTCTCTAAAGTGTATGGACCAGCCACCTCCTAATAGGTGGAATAAATAAACCAAGGCTACGTTTAGAATGAGAAATGTGATCGTTTGTATGTACTCACCAAGCACAACACCTAGGAATACATAAATCACTGAAGGCTGCAGCAGTTTGCTCTTTATTAGATATCTTACTTCTTATCAAGTATTTGCACAATTAGCAGATCAGTGATATCTCAGTGGGAATACAGAACACTGCTACACAAAATTACTTCTATATCTGAGACTCCAAAGAATATATATACTTTTATTTAGTATTCTTCAGTATATGTACAATCAATTGCTTATGGGAATACAGTACCACAGCTACACACAGGTGTTTTCTGGGTCTGAGTCTCTAATGTCTTATTTTAGGGTCTTCTTTGCCCTCACCCCAAATTACCAGCTAAAGCCAAATTACAGATAAAAAAGATTCCAGGGTTCTTATGAGAAAGCAATAGGATTACTTGCCAATTGATTGGTTTCTCATGGGAGTGCAGCCCGGCTAGCACAAAGGTGCTAGCTGTGGCTGTCTCACCTCCCAAAGAAATAGGAAGTACAATCACTTATATATACTCATTAACATAACAGATCATTCTGACAATAATCCCATTTATTGGATATATGCTAATGTAATAGTTAACACTGGCCATGATAATGAGTTGATTAACATTTACTGGAAAAGCTAACAATAGACCAGCTCTTACTGGAAGAATGTCATCTTCCTGATAAGTTGTCTTATTCTATTTTTCACCAAAACATCTGTGACCACTATGTTGCTAAACGATGTTACTCTGACTTTCCTACTACGCCCGTTCCTCTTTCTGCTCCATGATCATAAGTTCTGCAGTCCCACTTGAAGTACAGGTTAAAATCATGGGCCTGTAAGATTTTTTTCTCATTTTAGATCCTGAACCAAACTCTCAGGCCTTGAACCAAAGCTCATAGCTGTAATAATAATAGACAGAACACAGATAACTGGAGTATCAAAACGGAAGAATAAAAGAAGTAACATCAAATTTATAACTAAAAAGGCATTAGAAGCAGACATATCTGAGCCTCACTTACAAGATCATTAAGTATCAGAGGTTATTTGAAATATCCAGGTTTCAACACCTGCTTTGAACTTTGTGACAAGGCTACTGCCAGGGTGGCTAGGATGAAGCATTTAGACCCTGAAATACAAGTACCAGAAGCCATTGCAAGGAGGGAGGCAGAGAGTAATCTGGAAACAATGGAATGGATTCCGAGCTCCAGCAGAGGGAGCCAGAGAGATAGGCTGAGGCTATAATTTCGTCCCCCACTAGGGGGAGGCGGAGGGAAGAAGCTCAGTTCCCCTGGATACACAATCAATATACCATGCAGCCCAGCTGGAATAGAGAGGGGTCCATGGAAAGGGAAGAAGATGATTGGATGGATTATATGGAAGGAGGGGTAGATCAGAGGGGAGAGGAATCCCAGGAGGGGGGAGAAGCCTCTATTTATTTATTTGTTGCATTTGTATCCCACATTTTCCCACCTATTTGCAGGCTCAATGTGGCTTACATTATGCCGTGGATGGTGATCGCCATTTCCGGATTGAGAAATACAAAGTGGTATTGCATTAAGGTTCACAAATGATAGAATAGTTTACAGAGTGGTATTGCATTAGAGTTCATAAATGGTAGAGTAAATTATAGAGTAAGTTAGACATTTAGATATAGAAAGTTCATTGCAGCATAGGAAATCTAGTGGTAGTGCTTGTTCAAGCCTCCTGAAATCTGTTATTATAAGATCTCAGTATCTTGATGTATAACCTCAGCACATCAATACGCCCTGAAGTCTCTTTATATTTCTGAAATGTCCTTTATTGAATAACAAATAGTTTACTCACAAGTCAGAAGAGGTGCCTCTTAGCACAGAGCCTTTGTATTCTGAAAGCTGCCTCACTGGATGGAATCAGACCTGAAGAAAAGGGCAGTTCTACTGCTTAGGCAGAAAAGCAGTTACACAGGCAGAGCAGCTCACAGATGGGAGACTGAAAATGCAATATCTCGTTGGCAAGATATGTATGAGGTAAAAAAAAACCCGAGCAGGGCTGTGCCTAGGGTCTCTGGCGCCACCCTGCAGACTATCAGTTGACGCCCCCCCCCCCTGCAGACTATCAGTTGGCAGCGGCGGCGCCCCCCCCCCCCCCCCGTGAAAATGATCGCTCACCACTTGCCACACTGACAGGAATTGTCAGCAATATTCTTAGAAACAAATTGCTATACATTGCAAAATAAGATAGCAGATGTAAATTCTCAAAGTGGACATATTCCATACACTAAAATGAAAATAAAATGATTTTTTTCTACCTTTGTTGTCTGGTGACTTTCTTTTTCTGATCATGCTGGCCCAGTATCTGATTCTGCTGCTATCTGTCCTCTTAACTCCGTTTCCAGGGCTTCCTTTCCATTTATTTCTTTCCTTTCCTCCTTTCTTCTTCATTTCTGGTCCTCAGCTTCTGCCTATTTTCTTCATCCATGAGCAGTTTTTCTCTTCTCTTCCTTTTCCCTCATTTCATCTCCTTCATCTCTCTTCCCTCCCCTCTATGTCCAGCAATTTCTCCTGTCTCCCTGAGCCCTGCCCTCCCATCCATGCTCCTCTGTCCCCTGCCCCCTCCATTCATTCCTATCCAGCAATTCCCCTCTCTCCCTGAGCCCTGCCCTCCCATCCATGCTCCTCTGTCCCCTTCCATTAATCCCTATCCAGCAATTCCCCTCTCTCCCTGAGCCCTGCCCTCCCATCCATGCTCCTCTGTCCCCTCCATTCATCCCTAATTCCCTATCCAGCAATTCCCCTCTCTCCCTGAGCCCTGCCCCTCCCATCCATGCTCCTCTGTCACCCTCCATTAATCCCTATCCAGCAATTCCCCTCTCTCCCTTCCATGACCCCCCCTCGCATCCATGCTCCTCTCTCCCCTGTCCTCCCGCTCCCATCATGTCCCAGTTGGCCTGGCCCGCCCTCTTCTCCCCTCCCCCTTCGCATCCATGCTCGTCTCTCCCCTGCCTTCCCGCTCCCATGTCCAGTTGGCCTGGCCCGCCCTCTTCTCTCCCCCCAACATCCCTTTTCTTTTTTTTCTTTTTAAATTTACCTCCGTGGCGGTCCAGCAGCGCAGCGTCAGTGAAGGAGGCGGCGCTCCCGACGTCTCTAGCCTTCCCTTCGCTGTGTTCTGCCTTCTGACATCAGAAGAAGGCGGAACACAGCGAAGGGAAGGCTAGAGACGTCGGGAGCGCCGCCTCCTTCACTGACGCTGCGCTGCTGGACCGCCACGGAGGTAAATTTAAAAAGAAAAAAAAGAAAAGAGATGTTGGGGGGGGGGAGAAGAGGGCGGGCAGTTGAACAATGGGAGCGGGAGGGCGAGCGAGGTGAGCATGGTGCAGCAGCGCCCCCCAGAGGGAGGCGCCCCCCTGACATGCTTACCCCGCTTACCATGTTGGCACGGCCCTGAACCCGAGTTCTCTCCAGGGAGTCTGTGAGGACAAGTGCTGACAGACATAAGATGGAGACAGCTACCCAGTCAGTCAGAGAACCTGGACAGAAGAGAGGGGGGGCTCCCTTATGCCCAAAGAACAAGAGGCCAAAAAGACCAATGAGAACAGAGCCAAGCTAGGCTGAGAAAAAAGGTCTAGGCAACAGCCCACCAATAATAACATTTTTTTAATCAAATGTGTCTGCACTACCTGTGAACTACATTTCACATAATGCCTTGCTTATCTAACATTACATTGACCTACAGTAAAACATTAACACATTTCAAGAACCTATCCCAACCAGGCAAGGCTGTCAAAGGACAGAACAGTGCTTAGGATGGATCATTGTGGTATGCCTTTTCAAACAGGTTGGTTTTCAGTGATTTTCGGAAGAGTGTTAGGTCGTGCACTGTTTTTATGACATTTGGTAGTGCGTTCTATAGTTGCGCACGTATGTAGGAGAAGCTAGATTGATTTATATTTATATTTAAGTCCTTTTCAAGTGGGGTAGTGAAGATTCAAGAATGTGCGTGTTGACCTTTTTGTGTTCCTGGTTGGTAAGTCTTATGAGGTCTGACATATAAACCGGGGCCTCACCATTAACGATTTTATGGACCAGAGTGCAAACTTGACACGCAATTCGTTCTTTTATTGGGAGCCAGTGTACTTTTTCTCTTAGGGGTTTGGCGCTTTCGTATTTAGTTTTTCCAAATATGAGTCTGGCTGTTGTGTTTTGGGCAGTTTGGAGTTTCTTAATGATTTGTTCTTTGCATCTGGCATAGATGGCATTACAGTAATCTAGGTGGCTTAGCACCAATGATTGTAACAGGTTGCGGAATATTTCCTTTGGGACAGTGGCGTAGCTAGGGCGGCTGCCACCCGGGGCAGTTCGCTGCTATGCACCCCCCCCCCCCCGGGTACAGCATGACACCCCCCCTCAGCACATCAACCCCCCCTCGACGCATCACCCAAGCCCCCCCCCCCCCCCCCGAGTGCATTCTTGCCTGCCGTGTGCACGCCGCTGGTGGGATGTCAGCTCCGCTGGTTCTCTGCTCCCTCTGCCCCGGAACAGGAAGTAACCTGTTCCAGGGCAGAGGGAGCAGGAAACCAGCGGAGCCGACACCCCCCCCCCCCCCCCCCCAGTGGTGTGCACCCGGAGCAGACCGCCCCCACCGCCCGCCCTTGCTACGCCACTGCCTTGGGAAGAAAGGTTTTACTCTTTTGAGTTTCCAAATTGAGTGGAACATTTTCTTTGCTGTATATTTCGCATGGTTTTCTAGTGTGATATTTCGGTCAATTGTAACTCCAAGGATTTTCAGGTTCTCCGAAACAGGAAGGGTGTAGTTTGGGGTGATTATGGTGGTGGGTTTGTTCTTGTTATATTGTGAAGAGAGGATGAGACATTGTGTTTTTTCCGCGTTGAGCTTTAGTTGGAATGCATCCGCTCATGAGTTCATTATTTGGAGGTTGTGCTTGATTTCATTTGTGATTTCTGTTAGATCCTGTTTGAACGGGATGTAAATCATGGCATCGTCTGCGTAGATGTAAGGATTAAGGTCTTGGTTGGATAGCGATTTGGCTAGAGGTGTCATCATTAGGTTAAAAAGGGTTGGTGAAAGTGGTGATCCTTGGGGTACTCTGCATTCAGGTTTCCAATGTGTTGATGTATTCGAATTTGATATCACTTGGTATGTTCTTGCGGTTAGGAAGCCATTGATCCAGCTAAGTACGCATCCTCCAATCCCGAAGTATTCTAGGATGTTCAGTAGTATTTTGTGGCTAACCATGTCGAACGTGCTGGACATGTTGACTTGTAGGAGAAGTATACTGTTGCCAGTTGCAATTATTTGTTTGAATTTGGTTAGGAGAGTGATTAGTACTGTTTTGGTGCTGTGGTTGGATCGAAATCCTGATTGTGATTCATGTAGTATTGAGAATTTGTTTAAGTAGTCGGTAAGCTGCTTGGTTACCATGCTTTCCATTAGCTTGGTTGCCAGTGGGATGGATGCTACCGGGCGGTAGTTGGTTATGTCGTTTGCTTTTTTCTTTGAGTCTTTAGGTATTGGGGTAAGTAATATATTTCCTTTATCCTTAGGGAAGAGTCCATGTTGTAGCATGTAGTTTAGATGTGATGTGAGGTCTGTTATGAAGCGTTGAGGGGCGGATTTTATAAGGATATTGGGGCAAATATCCAGTTTACAGTGGGATTTGGCGAATCTGTAGATTGCTTTGGTTACGGTTTCATCGGTCAGTAGATCGAAATTTGTCCAGATTCGGTCTGCTGGGTATTCATCGGGGATTGGGTCCAAATAATCAATGAATTTTTCATGGTCGGTGGCATTAAGTACTAGCGTGGATCGTAGTTTTATGATTTCCTCACTGAAGTATTGAGCGAGGTTGTCTGCTGATGGGGTGTCTGTGTTGGTTGAGGTAACCGGTGTGGTGTCTAGTAGTTTGTTCACGAGTTGGAAAAGCTTATGTGTGTCTTTGTAGTCTGGTCCTATTTTGGTTTTGTAGTATGATCTTTTGGTTTGTCTTATTGTATATTTGTATTTCCTTTGCATTTGTTTCCATGCGTTAAGTGTGTATTCATCTTTCATTTTTTTCCATGCTCGTTCGAGTCTCCTAACTTGTGTTTTTAAGTTTTTCAATTAATCGTTAAACCATGGTATCGAGGTGTGTCTTCGTGAGGTTCTTGTTTGTAATGGTGCAATTTTGTCTAATATGTTCCTGCATCGGTTGTCCCAGTTTAGAAGGTAGTGTTTGGAGTTTGTTTGTGCTATCCATCCGTCCTTGTAGATATGTTGCCAGAATGTTATAGGGTCTATTTGGCCTCTCGTGGTGTAGGTTGTGCGTTCTTGCTTGTGGCATGTGCCTTTTTTTCGCCACTGCAGGGCGAAGTTGAGTTTATGGTGGTGTGACCTTTGTATGTCTGTCCATCTTGTATCTGTTAGTATTAGGTTTAAGTCTGAGGACAGTTTGTGTGTGATGCGGTCGAGTATGTACATAGGTACATAAGTAATGCCACACTGGGAAAAGACCAAGGGTCCATGGAGTCCAGCATCCTGTCCACGACAGCGGCCAATCCAGGCCAAGGGCACCTGGCAAGATTCCCAAACGTACAAACATTCTATACATGTTATTCCTGGAATTGTGGATTTTTTCCAAGTCCATTTAGTAGCGGTTTATGGACTTGTCCTTTAGGAAACCGTCTAACCCCTTTTTAAACTCTGCCAAGCTAACCGCCTTCACCACGTTCTCCGGCAACGAATTCCAGAGTTTAATTACGTGTTGGGTGAAGAAACATTTTCTCCGATTTGTTTTAAATTTACTACACTGTAGTTTCATTGCATGCCCCCTAGTCCTAGTATTTTTGTCCTTTAACATGGTAGGTTGCATATTAGGCCAGTTGAGGTCCCATAGTTGGAGGAATTCCTTGCATTCACATTCGTTGGTTGCGTTAGGGTCTTCTAGGTGTAGGTTTATGTCTCCTATTATAAGTGTATTGGGGTTTGATACACAGGTATTCGATATGAAATCCATGAAGTATGGTTGACATTCTTGCCAGTTGCCTGGTGATCTTTAAAACAAGACAACGTTTAGGTGGTCAAGCAGGGTAGTACGGTGGATTCCGACTGAGGCGATTTCAAGTGTAGGTGTTATAGACTCGGCTGTAGTTGTTACGGTGAAGTGGGATCTATAAATTAGTGCTATGCCTCCTCCTCTTTTTTCTTTTCTTGTCCAGTGAGTGATTTTGTAGTCTGGGGGGCAAAATTCTAAAATTATGGGGTCCTTATGATCGTGAATCCAGGTTTCACTGATGAATAGGAGATCGAGGTTGTCTGCCGTGATCCAGTCTGTTGTTATTGTTGTTTTGTTGACTACTGATCTGGCGTTTATGTATCCCACTTGAATTGATTGATAGGAGTCAACTGGGTTCGAGGTTGTGTTGATTTTCGTTAGTTGTCTATTCTCCTGTAGTGTGGGTTTATTGTGACCTTTTTTACCTTTGTAGTGATTTTGTCCGCATATTTATTTTATTTTTATTTATTGCATTTGTATCCCACATTTTCCCACCTGTTTGCAGGTTCAATGTGGCTTACATGGTTCCTGAAATATGGGAGCATATTCTGGAGTAAATGGATACAGAGAGCAGTGCTTTTTTTTGTAGATAAAAAGGTGCCGGTACTCATTGTGGGCGGGGTCCCCACATATGGCTCCACCCCTATGATAGCCACACCCCTTATTCCAGCTATGGCGCATATAAACAGACATCACTGAAAACATTATACAGGAGAACAAAATAACATTATTTTTTTCATTATAAATAATTTCTGTAAGCTGTTACAGCTCCAGTATACCCAGTGCAAAATAAGACAGCAGATGTAAGTTCTCAAATTGGACATATTTCAAACACTAAAATGAAAATAAAATGATTTTTTCTACCTTTGTTGTCTGGTGACTTTGTTTTTCTTTCCATATTGGTCCCAGTCTCTGATTCTGCTGCTCTCTATCTGTTCCCTTAACTCTGTTTCCAGGGCTTCCTTTCCATTTATTTCTTTACTTTCCGCCTTTATTCTTCATTTCTTGTCCTACATCCGTAAGTAAAAGCTGTCCACTGGATCCAGCTTCTGCCTATTTTCTTCATCCATGTGCAGTTTTTCTCCTCTCTTCCTTTTCCCTCATCTCATCTCATCTCATTCCTCACTCTTCCCTCCCCACCATCCATGTCCAGCATTTCTTCTCTCTTCCTTCCCTCTCTTCCATCCATGTCCTGCAACTCTCTTCTCTCCCCTGCCCCCCTCCAGCCATCCATACCCACCCAGCGATTCCCTTGGCTCCCCTGCCCCCCTCCAGGCATCCATACCCTCTTTCCCTGAGCCCTGCCCTCCCATCCATGCTCCCCTGCCCCCTCCATTCATCCCTATCCAGCAATTCCCCTCTCTCCCTGAGCCCTTCCCTCCCATGCTTCTCTGTCCCCTCCATTTATCCCTATCCAGCAATTCCCCTCTCTCCCTGAGCCCTGCCATCCATGTCCAGATGGTCCTCTCTCCCTTGCCCTCCCGCTCCCATATCCAACTGCCTGCCTGCCCTGGCGCCCTCTTCTCCCCCCAAGGATCCTTTTTCTTTTATTTTAAATTTACCTGACCTCCGAGTCTGACCGCATGGGCAGCAGCGTCACTGAAAGCGCTCCCCTCCCGAGTCCCGACGTGTCTAGCAGAAGCTTCCGCGACAACAAGGGGGGGCCCTGCCGCACACTCTCTGGAAGGGACACACAATTCCCGCACCTCACACGCCGATCCGGTGCAGCAAAAAGGCGCTGTAAAATAATATCACAAACTCCCGCCTCCGTCCGCCCACCCACCCAACATACCTGCCCAAACACGATCAGCTGTTTTTTAGAAGCAAGGCGGTATCGTAGGCAGCCAGCAGACATTGGCTGTCCACTCTGAAGCCGCTCCTCCTCTAACCTGACGTCAATGCCCCTGGTGGACGAACCCGGAGGAGCTCAGCAACATCAGAGGCCAGAGGAGAAGCAGCTTCAGAGTGAACAGCCAATGTCTGCTGGCTGCCTGCGGTGCTGTCTTGCTTCTAAAAAACAGCTGATCGTGTTTGGGCAGGTATGTTAGGTGGGTGGCCGGACGAAGAGGGGGGAGCGGCGGTATTGACGACCTGCGTGGGGGTGGAAAGGGGGTGCAGTGGGTGCGGAGACTGGAAACGTTTCTGTGCAATCCCCTTGCTAGCACCCGTTTCATTTGAGCCAGAAACGGGCCTCTTTTACTAGTTTAAAATAAAAGAAAAAGGATCCTTAGGGGGCGAAGAGGGCGCCAGAATACAGGGCAAAAAAAATGGTGCCGGTATGTCGTACTGTACCGTTGCGTACCGGCACAAAAAAAGCACTGACAGAGAGAATAATGAAGTTGAGTAAGGCATTTGAGGTATAACCCTGTACCAATTGCACAGGGTTAGAATAGGGAAGCAGGAGATTTGTACTTTTGTCTATTATTGTGAATAATTAGATCCTGATTATGGTGGTATAGGCGATTAAGTTGGGGTTGGAATTCCTGAAAAGGTGGGTCTTCAAATTTTTCCGGAAGTTTATGTAATTATCTATGAATTTCAGGTCTTTTGGCAATGTGTTCCATAGCTGGGTACATATACAGGAGAAGTTGGAGGCGTATATTGATTTGTATTTCAGACCTTTACAATTGAGGATGCGGGGTGGCAGACTTAGGAGCAATGTCAGGAAATTCTTTTTCACGGAGAGGGTGGTTGGTGCCTGGAATGCCCTCCCCAAGGGAGGTAGTGGGAAAAAATGACAATTAAAAATTAAGTTACAAAGTAGTAAATTTAAAACAAATTGGAGAAAATATTTCTTCACTCAACGTATAATTAAACTGTGGAATTTGTTGCAAGAGAATGTGGTAAAAGCAGTTAGCTTAGCAGGGTTTAAAAAAAGGTTTGGCTAACTTACTAAAAGAAAAGTCCATAAGTCATTATTAAGATGGACTAGGGGGGAAATCCACTGCTTATTTCTAGGATAAGCAGCATAAAATGTATTGTACTGTTTTGGAATCTTGCCAGGTACTTGTAACCTGAATTGGTCACTGTTGGAAACAGGATGCTGGGCTTGATGGACCTTCAATCTGTCCCAGTATGGAAACGCTTATGTTCTTATGTTAGGAAAAGTGTGCAGGTGCCTGAAATTATAGAGAAGATGAAAAGACGACTAATATGGTTTGGATATGGTGAAAAACAGAAGTGAAAGTTATATTGGCCAGAAGGTACTGGATACAAACGGAAGGGGGAAAAGGCTCAGATATAACCAAAGACATTGTGGATCCAAATTGTTCACCATGAGAACCATGCTTGATGGAGTAACACAGCAGAGTAGCTTCTCAGAAGAGGAAAGGGAAAATTAGGTTCTTACCTGATAATTTTCTTTCCTTTAGTCACAGCAGATGAATCCATTAACTGATGGGCTGCATCCGCCCACCAGCAGGCGGAGACAGGGAACACCGAAAGCACACAGCGATCCTGGACGTCCAGCCCCTTCCACCCTCAGTACATGAACTCTCCAAAGCAGAGTGAAGAAGAAAGACAAAATAGCATAAACTTTCCTCACAGTGAACAAACGCTCCCTGAACCGGAGCAAGAACAACGCAAAGGAGGGACATTCTCAACCTCCTGTTATATAACAACATGTAGCAGCTCTGAGAGCCTGTCTTCAAGCACTCCTGATGAGACAAAACATCTGTATGAAACATCTGTACAAGAAATAAAGTCTTGTATTACTTCCATTGTTTTGGTTGTTATTATTCTGGTGGGGTGTATTGTGTCTGGGTAGTCTATTAAGCATGTGGATTGTGGGTATGTTGTTGGTGTCTGTGAGGGGGGTGGTTTAGGGATAGTGGTGGATTAGGGATAGTGAGTAGATTATTAGTAGTAATTTGGTGGTATTCATTTTGGTGTTAATTCATTTTGGGTTGTTAGGTGATCGGGTATAATGGTTGAAATGTAGTCTTTGTACATAGGATGTTGTTTGTGCAGTCTGGAGTGGGTTTGTTCTCTGTGGTGATGGTGAGCGGGTTAGTTGATTTAGAATGACTGATTTACTCACAGTTTGATGTATGGACCTAGAACTGTATCAAGTGGTCAGGGTATGGTGGTCTCCAGAGTGGTGGTTGTCAGTGGCGTACCAAGGGGGGGGGGGGTGGGGGCGGTCCGCCCCGGGTGTCAGTGGGTGGGGGGGTGCTCCGTCGGTGCTGCAGGCATGCTTCGCGTCTGCCTTGCCTGCTTGTAAAAGAAAGTGCCGGCAAACCTCCTTGTTGACGTCACGACGTCACATCGGGTCTTCCCTCACTGGGTCCCGCCCTCGCGGAGGGCGGGACCCAGTGAGGGAAGACCCGACGCAGCATCGCGACGTTGACGAGGAAATTTGCCGCTTTCTTTTACAAGCAGGCAGGGCAGACACGAAGCATGCCTGCCATGCCGCTTTTCAGATTTTTCTTTAAGGCACAGCAGGAAGGAGGCAGGAGACGAGGGCTATCGTCTCTCCACGAAGGTGGCAGGTGGGTCGAGTTGGGGGGGCTTAGATGGGAGAGGAGGACTGGGGAGGGGGTTTTCAAATGGGAGAAGGGGACTGGGGAGGGGGTTTTCAAATGGGAGAAGGGGACTCGGGAGGGGGACCTCAGATTGGAGAAGGGGACTGGGGTGGGGATGGTGGTCTCAGATGGGAGAAGAGGGGAGAAGGGGACTGGGGTGGGGAGGGGGATCTCAGATGGGAAAAGGGGGTGGGGGTCTCAGATGGGAGAAGAGGGGAGAAAGGGGGTGAGGAGAAGGGGGGTGGGGACTCTCAGATGGGAGAAGGGGACGTGGGGAGGGGAGTCTCAGATGGGAGAAGGGGACTGGGGTGGGGAGGGGGATCTCAGATGGGAGAAGAGGAGAGAAGGGGACGGGTGGGGAGAAGGGGGGGGGGGTGGGGAAGGGGCCATGCGAGAAAATGGGAGCCATGCCTGGGGCTGGTGGGAAAATGGGTCTGGGGCTGAAAAGGGATCCCTAATGCAAGGCATGTGGATGAAGGGGGCTGGAACTGGGGGGCTGAAAAGGAGGGTAGGCGGGATAAGGGGGCTAGTACTGGAACTGGGGGCTGAAAAGGGGCAGGGGCAGAAACTGGGGGGACTGGGGGCTGAGAAGTGGCTGGGGCTGAAGCTCAGGACTGGTGAGAGAAAAGGGCTGGGGCTGAAACTGCGGACTGGTGGGATAGTGGGGCTGAAAAGGGGGGCAAGTGGGAGATGTGGGCTGGGGCTAGAACTAGGGGCAGGTGGGATAAGAGGGCTGGAACTGGGGGCTGAAAAAAGGGGCAGAGAGAGAGAGGGGACAGACGATGGATGGATGGATGGGGGGGAAGAGGGAGGGCAGACCCTAGATGGATGGGGGGAGAGGGGAGGGCAGACCCTGGATGGATGGAAGGGGGTGAGGGAGGGCAGACCCTGGATGGATGGGGGGGGGGGAGAGGGAGGGCAGACAGTGAATGGAAGTGGGAGAGAGAGAGAGAGGGCAGACAGTGAATGGAAAGGGCAGGGAGAGAGGGCAGACATTGGATGGCGGGGACAGCAGTGAGGGCAGACATTGGATGGCAGAGAAAGAACGAAGACGGATGCTGGATGGAAGGAAGACAGTGAAAAGAAGATGAGGAAAGCAGAAACCAGAGACAACAAACTGTAAATAAAATATATATTTTTATTTATTTATTTGCTTTAGGATAAAGTAGTATTGTAGCTGTGTTAATGTTTATAATAGAACATGTAATTAAGGTAATCTTTTTTTTTTTTTTGGACTAATTTTAATAAATTTTGACTAACTTTTGGAGAACAAAACCCCCTTCCTCAGGTCAGGTTAGGATACTGTAACACACTATACTGTATTGACCTGAGGAAGAAGGTTTTGGCCTCTGACAGCTAAATGTATTAGTCCAATAAAATGGTATTTTATTTTCTGTATTTGTTTTATTTCTATTTGTTAATTTGTAAAGTGGTGATTGGTATTTGTTAGTTTTTTTTCAAATTTACATCTGCTGTCTTTATATTTTGCACAGTACTAGGGGACATTTTCTGTTTCTGTGGTGTTGCATTGTATGCAGAGTCTGGCATTTTGGGGGTTCAGTTTAATTTTTGTCTAAATAGAAAGTTTATGATTACTTGTTCTACAGTGGATTAGGGTGTATCTGTGTTTGTGAAAAAGATATGACTTTCAGTGACTGTGCAGGATTGACGATCTGTACTGTCTGGTTTCGTTTTACAATAGGTGAATTGATGTTCTAGTGCTCACTGTAGTGTTTAAGATGCTTTCTTTTTCCTTGTGTGACTCATAGAAATGACTGCTTATGGTATGGTAGAATTGCTCTATAGGTCCTGAGTGTTTTGTATTCTCGGCATGCCTAGTACTGGATTTTGGAGGGGGGTGTTAAAAAATGACCGGCCCCGAGTGTCAACTACCCTAGGTACGCCACTGGTTGGTCCATGGCATGGGATCTCTGTAGCTATAGGAGCTGGCTGGTGGCAGGAATCTGTTGGGCATAAGTCAGCTCAGGAGAAGCAACATCTACCTGTTTCAGCTCACGTTCAGCTGTGCTCAGCAATCCACCGTTTCTGGCCAGTCTCAGTCGCCCTCTCCGGAGTGGGAGAGTTCCAAGGTGGGAGTGGCCAGCTCCTGAGGGTTTGGAAGGGTGCTGGAGGTGAGAGTAAACTGCTTTCTCCGAGGACAAGCAGGCTGCTTGTTCTCACTGATGGGTGACGTCTACGGCAGCCCCTCCAATCGGAACACTTTCTAGCAAATTCCTTTGCTAGTCCTCGCGCGCCGATGCGCACCGCGCATGCGCGGCCGTCATCCCGCCCGAACCGGCTTGTGCCGGCCAGTCTTCTTTTGTCCGTGCTCGGTACGGTCGTGTTTCGCCGTTTGCGCCCCAAAGTTGACCTCGCGCGTCGTTTATCGACTCAGTTCTAAAAAAAAAAAAAAAAAGGTGTCGGAAGGAGACCTTTATGGTTTTCTCCCTTCCCGTACTTCCAGTCTTTGCCCCGGTAAGTTTTCTTTCGTCGTCGGGGTAGGCCCTTTTTAGGCCTCGGTCGAAGTTTTTCTTCCCCCTATTTTTGCGGTGCCATTTTCGCCATTTCGAGTTTCGATCTCGCCAGCGCGATTTTTCCACCCATGACATCGAAGTCTTCCAGCGGCTTCAAGAAGTGCACCCAGTGCGCCCGGGTAATCTCGCTCACTGACAGGCACGCGTCGTGTCTTCAGTGTCTGGGGGCTGGGCACCGCCCTCAGGCCTGTAGTCTGTGTTCCCTTTTACAAAAGCGGACTCAGGTAGCGAGATTAGCCCAGTGGAACATTTTGTTCTCGGGCTCTTCGTCGGCATCGGCACCGGGAGTATCGACTGCTTCGACGTCGTCGGCGCCTGGACCTTCATCTTCGCCCCCGATTGCATCGAGTGCATCGAGGCATCGGCCCTCTGCATCGGGGTGACATCGGAAGGCTGCGTCGGCGTCGGTGGTATCGAGACCTCCTCGTCTGCTGATGTCGTCGGACGGTGGTGCTTCGTCTGGAGTGCAGGTGAGGGCTGTCCATTCCCCTGCTGGTGGCGGTGAGCCTTCGGGTGGGTCTCCCCCCATTCCGAGGGCTCCTGCGGTACAGCCCCCCCGAGACCGACCTCCTTCGGTCTCGGCCCCGAGGAAGCGACGGCTGGATTCTACGTCCTCCTCGTCGGTGCCGGGAAGCTCCGGTGACATGCTTCGTCCTAAGAAGTCAAAGAGGGAAGCTCCGGTGACATGCTTCGTCCTAAGAAGTCAAAGAAGCATCGTCACCGGTCCCCTTCCCGTGGCGGCACCGAGAGCTCTGGGTCACCGAGGGAGTCGACACCCAGTAGGCATCGGCACCGAGAGGACCGCTCGCCCTCTGTTCAAGAGGTGTCGATGCGCTCCCCCTTGGACAGCCCGGAACAGCCTCCTCACCCGGAACAGACTCTGACATCGACGCCTGCATCGGCTTCCATGCCTTTTTCTACAGCCGCTCTGAATGAGAGTCTCCGGGCCGTTCTCCCAGAGATCCTGGGAGAGCTGTTGCACCCTACCCCTCCGGTACCGGGGGTGCTTGCGCCACCGGTACCGTCGAGCGAGGCGCCGGCTGGCCCATTGCCCGGGGTGAGGTCTCCGGCGACTGCGGTAGCCTCCCAGGAAGGCTCCCCGACTACGTCGGCGGAGGGAGCTTCGCCGGTGCGGGCGAGGGAGTCTACCTCTCGACGCCCCCACCGTGGCCGTGGTTCCACGGAGTCGAGCCGGGCATGGTTGCAGACACAGGTCCGTGAACTTGTGTCTGACACTGATGGTGAGGCCTCGTGGGAAGACGAAGGAGACATCAGATATTTCTCTGACGAGGAGTCTGAGGGTCTCCCTTCTGATCCCACTCCCTCTCCTGAAAGACAGCTTTCTCCCCCCGAGAGTCTGTCTTTCGCTTCCTTTGTCCGGGAGATGTCTACGGCCATCCCCTTCCCGGTGGTTGTGGAGGACGAGTCCTGGACTATCCTTCTCCACCTAAGGAAGCGTCCACAGTACCCATGCATCATGTCCTCAAAAAGACATTGCTGGCGAACTGGACCAAGCCATTAAGTAATCCCCACATCCCCAAGAAGATTGAGTCCCAGTACCGAATCCATGGGGACCCAGAGCTGATGCGCACTCAGTTGCCTCACGACTCTGGAGTTGTGGATTTGGCCCTAAAGAAGGCCAAGAGTTCTAGGGAGCATGCTTCGGCGCCCCCGGGCAAGGACTCTAGAACCTTGGACTCCTTTGGGAGGAAGGCCTACCATTCTTCTATGCTTGTGGCCAAGATTCAGTCCTACCAGCTCTACATGAGCATACACATGCGGAACAATGTGCGGCAGTTGGCGGGCTTGGTGGATAAGCTCCCCACTGAGCAAGCCAAGCCATTTCAGGAGGTGGTCAGGCAGCTGAAGGCGTGCAGAAAATTCCTGGCCAGAGGGGTGTATGACACCTTTGATGTTGCATCCAGGGCCGCTGCTCAAGGTGTGGTGATGCGCAGACTCTCATGGCTGCGCGCCTCCGACCTGGAGAATAGAATCCAGCAGCGGATTGCGGACTCGCCTTGCCGTGCGGATAATATTTTTGGAGAAAAAGTCGAGCAGGTGGTACAGCAGCTCCACCAGCGGGACACTGCATTCGACAAGTTCTCCCGCCGGCAGCCTTCAGCCTCTACCTCTACAGGTAGAAGATTTTTCGGGGGAAGGAAGACTGTTCCCTACTCTTCTGGCAAGCGTAGGTACAATCCTCCTTCTCGACAGCCTGCGGCCCAGGCTAAGCCCCAGCACGCTCGCTCTCAGCAGCGTGCGCCTCAGCAAGGCCCCTTGGCTCCCCATCAAAAGCAAGGGACGAGCTTTTGACTGGCTCCAGCAGAGCATAGCCGACATCCAAGTGTCAGTGCCGGGCGACCTGCCAGTCGGAGGGAGGTTGAAAGCTTTTCACCAAAGGTGGCCTCTCATAACCTCCGATCGGTAGGTTCTCCAAATAGTCCGGCAAGGATACACCCTCAATTTGGCCTCAAAACCTCCAAATTGTCCACCAGGAGCTCAGTCTTACAGCTTCCAGCACAAGCAGGTACTTGCAGAGGAACTCTCCGCCCTTCTCAGCGCCAATGCGGTCGAGCCCGTGCCATCCGGGCAAGAAGGGCTGGGATTCTATTCCAGGTACTTCCTTGTGGAAAAGAAAACAGGGGGGGATGCGTCCCATCCTAGACCTAAGGGCACTGAACAAATATCTGGTCAAAGAAAAGTTCAGGATGCTTTCCCTGGGCACCCTTCTCCCCATGATTCAGCAAAATGATTGGCTATGCTCTCTGGACTTGAAGGACGCCTACACGCACATCCTGATACTGCCAGCTCACAGACAGTATCTGCGATTTCAGCTGGGCACACGTCACTTCCAGTACTGTGTGCTACCCTTTGGGCTCGCCTCTGCGCCCAGAGTGTTCACCAAGTGCTTGGCTGTAGTAGCAGCGGCACTTCGCAGACTGGGGGTACACGTGTTCCCATATCTCGACGATTGGCTGGTGAAGAACACATCCGAGGCAGGAGCCCTGCAGTCCATGCAGATGACTATTCGCCTCCTGGAGCTACTGGGGTTTGTGATAAATTACCCAAAGTCCCATCTTCTCCCAGTGCAGAAACTCGAATTCATAGGAGCTCTGCTGGATTCTCGGACGGCTCGCGCCTATCTCCCAGAGGCGAGAGCCAACAACTTGTTGTCCCTCGTCTCGCGGGTGCGAGCGTCCCAGCAGATCACAGCTCGGCAGATGTTGAGATTGCTGGGCCACATGGCCTCCACAGTTCATGTGACTCCCATGGCCCGCCTTCACATGCGATCTGCTCAATGGACCCTAGCTTCCCAGTGGTTTCAGGCTGCTGGGGATCTAGAAGACGTGATCCACCTGTCCACGAGTTTTCTCGAATCCCTGTATTGGTGGACAATTTGGTCCAATTTGACTCTGGGACGTCCTTTCCAAATTCCTCAGCCACAAAAAGTGCTGACCACGGATGCGTCTCTCCTGGGATGGGGAGCTCATGTCAATGGGCTTCACACCCAAGGAAGCTGGTCCCTCCAGGAACGCGATCTGCAGATCAATCTTCTGGAGTTACGAGCGATCTGGAACGCTCTGAAGGCTTTCAGAGATCGGCTGTCCCACCAAATTATCCAAATTCAGACAGACAACCAGGTTGCCATGTACTACGTCAACAAGCAGGGGGGCACCGGATCTCGCCCCCTGTGTCAGGAAGCCATCAGCATGTGGCTCTGGGCTCGCCGTCACGGCATGGTGCTCCAAGCCACATATCTGGCAGGCGTAAACAACAGTCTGGCCGACAGGTTGAGCAGGATTATGCAACCTCACGAGTGGTCGCTCAATTCCAGGGTAGTGCGACAGATCTTCCAGGTGTGGGGCACCCCCTTGGTAGATCTCTTCACATCTCGAGCCAACCACAAAGTCCCTCAGTTCTGTTCCAGGCTTCAGGCCCACGGCAGACTGGCATCGGATGCCTTCCTCCTGGACTGGGGGGAGGGTCTGCTGTATGCTTATCCTCCCATACCTCTGGTGGGGAAGACTTTGTTGAAACTCAAGCAAGACCGAGGCACCATGATTCTGATTGCTCCTTTTTGGCCGCGTCAGATCTGGTTCCCTCTTCTTCTGGAGTTGTCCTCCGAAGAACCGTGGAGATTGGAGTCTTTTCCGACCCTCATCACGCAGGACGAAGGGGCGCTTCTGCATCCCAACCTCCGGTCCCTGGCTCTCACGGCCTGGCTGTTGAGAGCGTAGACTTTGCCTCTTTGGGTCTGTCAGAGGGTGTCTCCCGCATCTTGCTTGCTTCCAGGAAAGATTCCACTAAGAGGAGTTACTTCTTTTTATGGAGGAGGTTTGCCGTCTGGTGTGACAGCAAGGCCCTAGATCCTCGCTCTTGTCCTACACAGACCCTGCTCGAATACCTTCTGCACTTGTCTGAGTCTGGTCTCAAGACCAACTCTGTAAGGGTTCACCTTAGTGCAATCAGTGCATACCATTACCGTGTGGAAGGTAAGCCGATCTCAGGACAGTCTTTAGTTGTTCGCTTCATGAGAGGTTTGCTTTTGTCAAAGCCCCCTGTCAAGCCTCCTACAGTGTCATGGGATCTCAATGTCGTTCTCACCCAGCTGATGAAACCTCCTTTTGAGCCACTGAATTCCTGCCATCTGAAGTACTTGACCTGGAAGGTCATTTTCTTGGTGGCAGTTACTTCAGCTTGTAGAGTCAGTGAGCTTCAGGCCCTGGTAGCCCAGGCCCCTTACACCAAATTTCATCATAACAGAGTAGTCCTCCGCACTCACCCTAAGTTCTTGCCAAAGGTTGTGTCGGAGTTCCATCTGAACCAGTCAATTGTCTTGCCAACATTCTTTCCCCGTCCTCATTCCTGCCCTGCTGAACGTCAGCTGCACACATTGGACTGCAAGAGAGCATTGGCCTTCTATCTGGAGCGGACACAGCCCAACAGACAGTCCGCCCAATTGTTTGTTTCTTTTGATCCCAACAGGAGGGGAGTGGCTGTGGGAAAACGCACCATATCCAATTGGCTAGCAGATTGCATTTCCTTCACTTACGCCCAGGCTGGGCTGGCTCTTGAGGGTCATGTCACGGCTCATAATGTTAGAGCCATGGCAGCGTCGGTAGCCCACTTGAAGTCAGCCACTATTGAAGAGATTTGCAAAGCTGCGACGTGGTCATCTGTCCACACATTCACATCTCATTACTGCCTACAGCAGGATACCCGACGCGACAGTCGGTTCGGGCAGTCAGTGCTTCAGAATCTGTTCGGGGTTTAGAATCCAACTCCACCCCCCTAGGCCCATGTTTGTTCTGTTCCAGGCTGCACTCTCAGTTAGTTGGTAAATTTTTTAGGTCAATCTCAGTTATGTCCTCGCCGTTGCGAGGCCCAATTGACCATGGTTGTTGTTTTGAGTGAGCCTGGGGGCTAGGGATACCCCATCAGTGAGAACAAGCAGCCTGCTTGTCCTCGGAGAAAGCGAATGCTACATACCTGTAGAAGGTATTCTCCGAGGACAGCAGGCTGATTGTTCTCACAAACCCGCCCGCCTCCCCTTTGGAGTTGTGTCTTCCCTTCTCTTTGTCTTGCTACATATGAGACTGGCCGGCACGAGCCGGTTCGGGCGGGAAGATGGCCGCGCATGCGCGGTGCGCATCGGCGCGCGAGGACTAGCAAAGGACTTTGCTAGAAAGTGTTCCGATTGGAGGGGCTGCCGTGGACGTCACCCATCAGTGAGAACAATCAGCCTGCTGTCCTCGGAGAATACCTTCTACAGGTATGTAGCATTCGCTTTATTGGAAGCCTGATGTATTTGGAAACCTGCTTTATTCACCTGCTTTAGTGGAAGCCTGATTTATTTGGAAGCCTGCTTTATTTACCTGCTTTACTGGAAACCTATGTGGTTGGAACCTGTTTGTTTGAGGATAACCTATGTACTGAAGTTTGTGACCGCTGTTATTAGCTTGATAATAAAACTCGTTTGACCTAGCCACTGTCTACAATTGTGGTGAGATCTGGAAAACGGCTGGTGGACGGCTCCACCTTGCTGCGACGCAGTGAACCCTTTTCACAATGGCACTATCCCAGATGGGACCTGAAGCGTGATCCACAGAGACGAGTTGTGGGACAGAGGACCTTGGTTCCCTTTTGTTAAGGCGCAGACCAGCAGGCACCTCAGGTAAGCTGTACCTAGGGAGGCCAAGGCTGGATATGGAGTCGGTTAAGGGAGGGGGAACTAAAGGGTAGAGAACCCAGGCAGATTCTTAAAGGGGACCTGCTCCTGAGAGAAAAAAAAAAGGTAGCGCACTTGGGTTTGTTTCTTTTGCTTTACAGGATCTTATCCATTGCCACTGATGGAGCAGAAGGAGTTATTGCACTGGATGGCAGCACAGTTCCAGAAACAGCAAGAGGGCTCATTGCAAGCCTTGCACTATGTGGTGGAAGCTACCAGGGAGCAGCAAGGGCCCCTCCTAAAAGCCCTCGAGGTGCAGATGCAAGCGATGGAAGATTTGGTGCAGAAAGTCGCGGCACCCAGCACTCTGGAGATGACCCCTATGGCGGTAGGCTCAGCTCCCTATCAGCCTTTCTCTTTGGGGAAAATGGGGGGAAAGGACGATGTGGAGGACTTTATAGTAACTTTTGAGAGGATTGCCAGGGCCATGAAATGGCCATCGGAGCAATGGGCTGTGAGGCTGGCAGGCTTCTTGACTGGCGAAGCGCTGGCTCCATATAGGGCCTTAACCCCTGCTCATGCTATGGACTATGAGGAGGTGGTGGCGGCCATTAAATGTAGATTGGGCTTGACCCAAGACTACTAATGCCGTCTTTTTAGGGAGACCATGCTAAAGGGAGAAGAAAGGCCTAGGGCCTTGGCCCAGAAACTCAGGGATCTGGCGGTTAAGTGGCTGGAGCCTAAGAAAAAAACAGCCGAGCAGGTGGTGGAGGAAGTAGTAGTGGAACAGTTCCTCTTTGCTATCCCCTGCTTGGTACGTGAGTGGTTAGTGAGACAAGGTTCTCACTCCCTAGAGGAAGTAAACCGGGGGGGGCAGAACTATATTATCAGGCCGAGAAACTCCCCCTCAATCCTTTCCTCCCACGGAGTAAGGGGCCTATAGGCCAAGTGGTGTCCCAGACCCGGGTAAGGGAGCGAGAACCTGGGAAGAAGGAGTCCCCACTTAAAGGGGGCAAGTGTTTTCAGTGTGGCCAAGGGGGTCATTTTCTGAGGGATTGAAAGGAGAAAGTAGGGTTCATGGGCCAGAGTGAGTGTCACGGTTGTGCCCAGGTCCCGGGCTTGCAGTCACCTCAGTCCCCGGGGTAATGACCTGGGGAATGCTGCGAGGTGATGGTTTACCATTTCCCGGGTTCCAGAAGATATGCTGGTCCGGTCCAGCTCTCCAGATTGTTTTGGGAGTTTTTTGGAACCAAGCAGTACCCATACCTGGTGAACTCCCTTGTGACCTGCCTTTATTAACCACCTGGTAAGGTTCTTAGTTGCCTTGCAACAGTGTTCTTCAGAGGCGTTCCTTTGGTGTGAAGTGTTGCAGTGCCTTTGTGCTGTTTGTGTTGGTGACTTTTACTCTGCTTGTTTATTGGACTATTCTTCTGCCTGCCGCCTGCCCAGACCCGGATTGTTTATTGGACTATTCTTCTGTCTACATCCTGCCCTGACCCGGCTTGTTTCTGGATTGTTTGTTTGCCTATGGTTTTTCCTGGAACCCAGCGTGTTTCTTGTGTTCCTGTTATTTGTCAGCCTGCTGCTGTGTCCTGCCTAGTCCTGCAAGTCCTACCGGCCGCCTGAAGCCCAGAGCTCAACTCTTGGTGAAAGGTGGCCAAGTGTAGGTGAAGCCTTACTCCAGTCCACCATGTTCCAGTTCCAGTCTGCCTTATCTGGTGTTGGGGTGATTCTCCTGCTGCTGCTGCTCCTCGGCAGTGGCCCAAGGGCTCACAAACCCAGGTTCCTGCTGTGTATATGTGACAGTGAGGTAGATCAGGGCTCCTTTTTTTCAAGAAGTTCAGTTGGAGGGAGTTCCTGTTAGGGGCCTTTTGGACTCGGGAGCTAATCAATCCATGATATCTAAACATCTATGGCAAAAGATAGGGGGTACCCAGGAAGAAGGGGAGGAAGCGTATTGTGGCACGTTACCCATTCGGTTTATTCATGGGGCCGCAACAGCCTACCCGGTGTTCCACCTGAGGCTCCACAGCCCCTTCTTTAATGGGTACCTCAATTTAGCAGTGCTGCCTAGGCTACCCTTCGACCTGGTGTTGGGGAGAGACTGGGGTCCTTTTTCTAGGTGTCTCCAGGAATTGCATGGGTGGGTAACCACGCGGGCCCAACAGGCAAAAGGAGGGACAGTACCCTTGGAGGATGACTCTTTAGGGCAAATCTTCCCCTTTCATGAGACAGTATTGGGGGCTCCAGGGAAGGTACGGAAGGCTAGGGACTCCTGGCTCCTAGAAAGGCGGAAGAGAGCCCAGGCCCTCCGTGATATAGGTCAAGGGGAAACTATGCCCTGGGTTGCAGGGGAGGTGGTAGCAAGGTTCCCTGCCTTTGCCCAGGAGCAGAGAGGGGATCCAGTCCTCAAGAGAGCTTTTGAGCAAACCATGGGAGTTCTTTCAGAGTGTTTCCCCCGCTTTAGGCTAGACAAGGAGTTATTATATAGAGAAATTCGGGAACCGGTGGGAGGCACTATCCGACGGCAACTAGTAATTCCCCAGGTATTCCGGAAAGTTATTCTCAAGGGTGGCCATGATCATCCGTTAGCAGGTCTTAAGGGTTCTCAGAACACACTAAAACAAGTCCTGGAGCGGTTTTATTGGCCAGGGATACATCGGGAGGTACAGGAATATTGTCAAAGCTGCCCTCAGAGACTGATTGACCGGCTTCCTTCACGAGCCCTGTTGTTGCCCCTTCCCATCATAAGAGAACCTATGACTAGCCTAGCCACGGACATTATCGGGCCCCTCATTAGAACCCCTAGGGGATTCCTGTACATTCTGGTCATCATGGACCGAGCTATGCGGT
The DNA here is from genome assembly GCF_901765095.1 of Microcaecilia unicolor. Classification (NCBI taxonomy): domain Eukaryota; kingdom Metazoa; phylum Chordata; class Amphibia; order Gymnophiona; family Siphonopidae; genus Microcaecilia; species Microcaecilia unicolor. The sequence goes on from NC_044033.1 coordinate 245,363,092, forward strand.
TTCCCTGGGCTGTTCCCTTACGAAACCTAAAGGCCAAGGGAATAGCCACCGAGTTAGTTAAACTCTTTTGTGAGATAGGGTTCCCTAGGGAGGTTCTTACTGACCAGGGCTCTAATTTCAAGTCCGGTAGCTTAAAATAGTTATGGGAGGCCTTTGGCATCTAGCATATAACAACCTCCGCCTACCATTCCCAGTCGAATGGAATGGTAGAAAGGTTCAACAAAACTCTTAAGGGCATGCTGAGGAAAGGATTAAACCGGCAGTATGAGGACTGGGATCAGCTACTTCCCTTTGCTCTCTACACCTACCAGGAAAATATTCAGCCATCGCTGGGGGTGTCCCCGTTTGAGCTAGTATAGGGACGGCTACCCCGGGGAATTCTGGACATTATACAGGAGCAGTGGGTGGAGAGAACAGAGGACCCCCAACCCAACAGTATATATCTCCGGGAAATAAGGGCCCGGTTACATCACCTATCAGAGTATGCGCAGAGCAATTTGGGAAGGTGCCAGGGGATTCAAAAGGGGTACTATGACCAGGGTACCAAGGCTAGGCACTTCCAGGTAGGGAAGCTGGTCCTGGTAATGATCCCCTCAGACCCCCATAAGTTCCTCTCGCAATGGAAAGGGCCTTGCACCATAGACGGTAAAGTAGGTCCTTGGACCTACCGGGTTAAAAATGACAAAGGAAGAGTCCAAGTGTATCATGTGAATGTACTACACCTATGGATAGAGCAAAGCGGGATGGTAGCGGTCCGGGAGGAAGACCTAGGACCCCAGCTTAGTGACCTCAAGGAAGGGGGTACTCCAGGTATAGGTAGGCGGTGGAGGCACTGTTGAGGCAGTTTCAGGACGTGCTTAACCCCCTTCCTGGGGAAACACGGGTGATCACCCACTATATTCATACTGAACTGGGGCGGATCATTCGCCAAAGACCCTTTCGGGTGCCCGAGGCTCGAAGACAGGAGATTATCAGGCAAGTGCAAGAAATGCTGGACCTTGAGGTCATAGAAGAGTCCCACAGTCCATGGGCTAGTCTGGTAGTACTAGTACCAAAATCCGACAGCTCCCAAAGATTTTGCATTGATTTCAGGATGGTTAACACCATCTAGATTCGATGCCTACCCTATGCCCGAGTCGATGATTTATTAGATAGATTGGGATAAGCCCAGTATCTTACTACTCTAGACCTTACAAAAGGCTTTTGGCAAATTCTTTTAGCAGAGGAAGCAAAGCCTAAGACTGCCTTTATTACACCTCTAGGGCTATTCCAATTTAGGAGAATGCCATTTGGCTTGAATGGGGCGGCGGCATCCTGTCAACGCTTAGCCGATCACATGCTGCGGGGGGCATCACGAGTACATGGATGATATCGTAATATTTAGCATGGAGTGGGCGTCCCATTTGCCGCGGGTTGCAGCAGTGTTAGAATCCCTGCGGGAAGCAGGATTGACAGTGAACCCCAAAAAAGTGCATGTTCGCTGCCCAAGAGGTGACATACTTAGGATATCGGGTAGGGGGAGGAGTCATAAAATCCCTAACCGATAAAGTGCAGGGTATACGGGACTTCTCCTTGCCCCTCAACAAAAAACAACTACATAGCTTTCTGGGAGTTTTGGGGTACTATAGACGTTTCATCCCTAACTTTGCGGAGAACTCCAGCCCCTTGACAGATATGTTAAAGAGGACCCACCCCAATAGTTTTGATATGGGAGACACAGGGGAGGGCAGCCTTCAACACACTACGACACATCTTGAGGGGGTGTAGATTTCGGGAGGCCCTTCCTTTTACAAACCAATGCCTCTGAAACAGGGTTGGGGTCAGTCTTGTCCCACGAGTTTGGGCAGGAGGAACACCCAGTGCTGTTTCTGAGTAAGAAACTGATGCCCGCAGAACGGCACTATGCGGTGATAGAGAGGGAGTGCCTGGCCGTTAAGTGGGCCATGGAAACTTTAAAGTATTACCGCCAGGGATGACCTTTTAAGCTCATAACGGATCATGCCCCGTTAAAATGGTTGCAGCTGATGCACGGACAGAACAGCCGCCTTACGAGGTGGTATTTAGCCCTGCAGGCTTTTTCCTTCACAGTGCAGCACCGGGCAGGGAAGCTCCATGGAAATGCAGACGCCTTGTCCCGAATTGCGAACCCTCGGGAGAGTCATCTGTCGTCTTCCGAGGGTCGCAATTTCTTGAGGGAGGGTGTGTGTGACAAGGCTACTGCCAGGGTGGCTAGGATGAAGCATTTAGACCCTGAAATGCAAGTACCAGAAGCCATTGCAAGAAGGGAGGCACAGAGTAATCTGGAAACAAGAGAATGGATTCCCAGCTCCAGCAAAGGGAGCCAGGGGGATAGCCAGGCTGAGCCTATAATTTCGTCCCCCACTAGGGGGAGGCAGAGGGAAGAAGCTCAGTTCCCCTGAATACACAATCAATATACCATGCGGCCCAGCTGGAATAGAGAGGGGCCCATGGAGAGGGAAGAAGATGATTGGATGGATTATATGGAAGGAGGGGGGAGAAGCCTCTATGGAGTGGGAGAGTTCCAAGGTGGGGGTCGCCAGCTCCTGAGGGTTTGGAAGGGTGCTGGAGGTGAGAGTAACCTGCTTTATTGAAAGCTTGATGTATTTGGAAACCTGCTTTATTCACCTGCTTTAGTGGAAGCCTGATTTATTTGGAAGCCTGCTTTATTTACCTGCTTTACTGGAAACCTATGTGGTTGCAACCTGTTTGTTTGAGGATAACCTATGTACTGAAGTTTGTGACAGCTGTTATTGGCTTGATAATCAATAGAAATCAAACAAAATTAAAGCATGGAAAAGAAAATAAGATGATACCTTTTTTATTGGACATAACTTAATACATTTCTTGATTAGCTTTCGAAGGTTGCCCTTCTTCATCAGATCAGAAATAAGCAAATGTGTTAGCTGACAGCGTATATATCAGTCCCTCATAGATGGTCTAGCAGGGTGGGCAGGAGATGTGTATGGGGACTTCAAAGCATTCCATAGTCTAGCAGGATGTTTGTGGGGAGGGGAGTGGAGGGGAGAGGGTGATAAGCAGTGAAATACAACTTATGGTTTATAGTGGGCTAGAAAACCCAGATGCTTGTTAACTCCTGTCTGTTGGGTGTCAAAATATTCAATCATTCTGATTTCAAAGGTTTTACGTTCCTGAATTGTTTTAAAGTTACCTTTCAGTATTCTCACTGTGAAATCACTGGTACAGTGTCCTGGATCTGTAAAGTGCTGTCCCACCGGGGTTGGGGCCCTACTGGCAGTATTGTTCATGTGATGCCTATGTAAATTGAATCTTGTCTGAAGCATCTGGCCTGTTTCTCCAATATAACAACCTTCGTTGCATTTTTTACACTGAATGATATATACCACATTGGAAGATGAGCATGTGAAAGATTCCTTTATGTTGAATATCTTTCCTTTGTGCATGACTGTGGGGTCTTGTGAAATGTTTTGGCATAGTTTGCAGCTAGATATATTACAAGGACGTGTGCCTTTCTGTTCACTTTCAGTCTGTGTTGGCAGTTTACTTCTGATAAGCTTGTGTTTTAAGTTGGGTGGCTGTCAGAAGGCCAGTACTGGTGGGGATGGGAATATTTCCTTCAGTAATTCATCCTCCTGGAGCAAAGGTTGTAGATCTCTTATGATTTTCCTCAGTTTTTCCAGCTCTGGATTGTATGTCACTACCAGGGGGATCCTGTCTGTGGTTTTTTTCTCTTTGTACTGTAGCAGATTTTCCCTGGGTGTTTTGAGGGACGAGGCAATATTTTTGGAGATTATTTTGGGGTTGTAGCCTTTCTGTTTGAAGGATGCAGTCAGGCTTTTAAGGTATCTGTCTCTGTCCCCTGGGTCAGAGCAGATACGGTGGTATCTTGTGGCTTGGCTGTAAATGATGGATCTTTTTGTATGTGCAGGATGGAAGCTGGAGTTGTGGAGGTAGCTGCTTCTGTCTGTGGGTTTCTTGTATACAGATGTTTGTATAAAGCCGTCACTGATTGAGACCGTGGTGTCTAAAAAATTGACTTTTTCTGGGGAGTAGTCAATTTTAAATCTGATTGTAGGATGGTATATATTGAAGGAAGAGTGAAATTGTTTCAGAGATTCTTCACCCTCCGTCCAAATCATAAAAATGTCATCGATGTACCAGTAGTATTTTAGGGGTTTGGTCTGGTGTGTATTCAGAAATGTCTCTTCCAGCTCAGCCATAAAAAGGTTGGCATATTGGGGTGCTGTCCTGGTGCCCATCGCAGTGCCCATTATTTGTAGATAGATAGATATCATTGTTAAAGCGGAAGTAGTTGTGAGTTAAAATAAATTTGATTAATTTTGTAATAGTTTCTGGTGAGTATTGATGGTCCAGTGTGGATGTTTTTAGGAATTTACCACATGCAGCTATGCCATCCGCATGTGGAATGTTGCTGTATAGTGATTCTACATCCATCGTGACCAGAAGGGTGTTAGGTGGTAGTTGCTTGATATTTTTCAATTTATTCAGAAAGTCTGTGGTGTCTTGTATGAAGCTGTTGGTTTTGTGCACGAGAGGTTTCAGAATCCCCTCTATGAGTCCAGATATTTCCTCCGTGAGTATGCCAATACCTGATATGATTGGCCTGCCCGGGTTTCCCGGTTTGTGGATTTTAGGTAGCATGTAGAATGTGCCCACAGACAGTTGGTTTGGTATGAGTTTCTTCAGATGTGGCTGTACTTGTTTAGCAAATGTTCTGATAAGGTCTTTTAGCTGTTTTGTATAATCCTGTGTGGGGTCCTCAGTTAGTTTCCTGTAGTATTTATTGTCTGAGAGCTGTCTGTGTCCTTCTTCAATGTATTTTTGTGTGTCCATAATTACCACTGCACCTCCTTTGTCTGTGGGTTTGATGGTAATGCGTTCGTTAGCTTGTAGAGTTCTTATGGCCGCTCTTTCTGGTGGGGTAAGATTGTACAGAATTCTCTTTTGATTGTTGGAAAGTTGGGATTTTACCCTATGTCTGAAACTTTCTATGTAATTATCCAGCTTGTAGTTTTGTCCCTCCTGTGGGGTGAAATAAGTGTTCTTTCGTTTAAGACTGTATTCCGGTTTGTTGGGGGTCCCTTTGTTATAGAAATGTGTTCTCAGGCGCATTTTTCTGAAGAATTCTTCTAGGTCTGAGTATAGTTGGATTTCGTCCAGTTTGCTGGATGGGCAGAATGAAAGTCCTTTGGCGAGCACAGAGATTTCATGCTGTGATAATGCATGGTTTGAGAGGTTTATTCTCCCCATCTGATCTGCATCCCTAAAGGTGTGATCAGTATTCCTTGGTTTGTTTGGGCTCTGATTTTCACAGGCCTCAGATGTATATCCAGGTGTCTCCAAGGTGTTTGGGGATGTTGGTCCCGCATTGCTGTTGATGTTCCTGGATAACCTGTTATTCTCCCTGTGATTCTGCAGGAGAGAAAACAGCTTTATTTCTTTTTTGCGGATAGCAATGTATTGTTTTTCTGCTTGGATGTTATGCAGGTCCTCTTTAAGTTGGCTCATACGGTGTGGATGTAGTTCCTCCATGTTCCTCTCGTTTTCATCCCTTTGGGTTTGTATTATGCTCTTTTTCTTGTAGAGTTGATGTATAAGTTCATTTCTTAGTTTCTGACTAGTACGTTTGCAGAGTTTCTCTGCATAGTCAGAGTTGTAGGTAGTAGCCAAAGGATTTTTGATCCTCAGTCCTTTGGGAATGATGTCCTTCTTCTTGCAGGTTGTCAGAAAGTAAAGATGACTGTTCACTTTTGTTTCTTTTTCCAAACGTTTGTTCATTTGCTTTTTCATGCGGCTGTATGCGGTATCTTCCATCTTATGGCTTGATAATAAAACTCGTTTGACCTAGCCACTGTCTGCAATTGTGGTGAGATCTGGAAAATGGCTGGTGGACAGCTCCACCTTGCTGGGGCGCAGTGGACCCTTTTTACAACTTACAGAAGCTTTCTTGTCTTAAATAAATCGGGGGTATATTCAAGAGCTGTGGAGCAAAAAGGGAAAAGCAGAGTGATGTGAATCATCTAACCTAGTTTAGTGTGAGGGGGAATAGTTAAGAGATGACGTAACCGAACTTTCTTGGGTAAACACCAATCACTAATCCCAGACTATAGAAAGTAAATCACTGAATCTCACCGCGCTCTCTCAAGGCAGCCTCTCGGTGAGATAGGGGTAGATTTCTTCTTAGACTCCAGGTCTTCTTCCTTCTCTTGTCAGTTCAAACTCACTGACGGTCCTTACCAACTCCGACTTTCTTCAGTTCCCGCTTTCTTAGCATCTCTCCATCAGGTGACAGTAGGGAACCAATCTTCTGCTTGTCCTGCTCACTGCATGGGCAAGAAGAATCCTTTGTTTTGTGACCTTGAAAATGGTAACTTTCTGGTCTGCATCTCTGGTTCTAACTAGGATTTCTGGAGCCATAGGTCTCACTCCCTTCTCAGCTTCTCAGGGTGATAACAGGGTGGTTGTAACACAATGTCCTTGGCTGTGGTCTGCCTGATAGTAATTTTCCACAAGCTGAAAAGCTGGATCTTGCTGACACAGAAAGGTTCAGGTCAGAGGTTGTAGCAGCCATCTTGTTTGTAACAGGATGCATTAGGCTTGTATGAGCTAAGACATAGTAACATAGTAGATGACGGCAGAAAAAAGACCTGCACGGTCCATCCAGTCTGCCCGACAAGACAACTCATGTGTGCTACTTTTTGTGTATACCCTACTTTGATTTGTACCTGTGCTCTTCAGGGCACAGACCGTATAAGTCTGCCCAGCACTATCCCCGCCTCCCAACCACCAGCTCTGGCACAGACCGTATAAGTCTGCCCAGCACTATCCCCGCCTCCCAACCACCAGCCCCACCTCCCACCACCGGCTCTGGCACAGACTGTATAAGTCTGCTCAGCACTATCCCTGCCTCCCACCACCGGCTCTGGCACAGACCATATAAGTCTGCCCAGCACTGTCCCCGCCTCCCACCACCGGCTCTGGCACAGACCATATAAGTCTGCCCAGCACCATCCCCGCCTCCCAACCACCAGCCCCGCCTCCCACCACTGGCTCTGGCACAGACCGTATAAGTCTGCCCAGCACTATCCCTGCCTCCCAACCACCAGTCCCGCCTCCACCAACCAGCTCTGGCACAGACCGTATAAGTCTGTCCAGCACTATCCCCGCCTCCCAAACTCCAGCCCCGCCTCCCACTACCGGCTCTGCTATCCAATCTCGGTTAAGCTCCTGAAGATATATTCCTTCTGAAGACCAGCTCAGGTGAGATCACAGGGAAATACCCCTACAGGATCTTAAATTTAACTCAGGTCAAGAATGTTCTCACAGCAGGGATAACATGATCTGATGTTTTCTTGTTTTATAAAGCAGCTTAACAATGGTATTTTGTACAAGTTGAAATCGTTTTATTTGGTAGTATGGGGGTGGGGCAGCCATTAAAGAATATCAGTAATCGAGAACAGTATAAGACTACAGTGTGAAACAATCTCTTTAAAACTCTGTGATCAAGGCCCCACAATGCTATATAGGGCTTGATTTTACAGTACTTCTACTACTATTTATCATTTCTATAGCCGTGTTCAAAATTGTCATCTTCTTAAGGTACCTAGATTTCTAAGTTTTGAAATAATAAATAATGTTCTAGGAGTCACTGCTGCACCTAATGACGAGTCCAGGCCAGAGACATCCAGTTATTGTGATATCACTGATGAAGTTGCCTCTTATGCAGTATCAGAGTGAAGCACTGGGACATCGCAATGCCAGCCCCGATTACCACAACCACTGGAAAAGCAAAGGTACTTCCACTTCTGAAACTGATTGCCGACCCCATAGGAAGCAGAATGTCAGTCAATTCAGCAGTCGTCTGACCAGAAACCCCAGCTTGGTTGGTGCATTGGATTTTTCACAAGTCCCTACGGGGTGAAGCTTGAATATTTAGAGTAATTTCATCAACTATCCCATCCTATCTTCCAGCAGAGAAAAGTGAGAGTTGGTCTTATGGGGCCGATGTTTACAAAGGGGTTAGTTTTACAGATTTCATAACAGTAATGAAGCTCACTCCTAACACAGTGTAGATGCAGTGCTCAAATTTACTATTAAAGCTCACGTTATGCTGAAAAGAGCTTCCTTCTGGAGTGCATAAGATGTCATGTGTACAGGCAACTTATTAAGGTGTGTTTGAAAATTCCTTTTAATCAGGCCTGTACCATTCAACACAATGGAGCATATTTCTATCTCTTTCCGACACATTTTCTTAGTGTCCGACTACATTTCTTGATACTTTGCGATCTTTTCTCTCTCTACACAATTCACAGAGGAATCACTTGGGACTGACACTTCCATGATCAACTTAATTCTGGTATTTTTCTGTTTTACCGTTATGCAGAGTTTCCTCAAATCTATCTTTTTATCGGTCCTATATGCTCATAACCTCTTTACTCTCCATTATTCTTTTAGGTCCATGATCCAAGTGCCTTCCTGGTATAGAAATGTTGCCATATTTACAAACTTTCCAATGGGTGAGACTTGCCACCTCGTTGTGCCTTTCTGTAAAGAATTTCTTCCATCAAAACTTCACAGCTAGCTATGAAATGAATGACTGTTTCCAACTCTTTTTGACAGAATCTACAAATGTCTGTTGTACCAGGTTTTAAAAATGTTTCTTGTAAGCATTCTTGTCCTGGACTGCAAATAGCACTTGCTGATCCTTAGATTTCTTTTCTATTTAACCATTCATGTATCCAATTTTGATCAACAAATGGCTCCTGGAGTAACACTTTGTATTTCTCGAAGTCATCTTTGTGTCATCTGAAAAGTTTTTGACAACATAGAGTTGTTCTGCTAATTATTAGTCACTAGAATTGTCATTTGCTATAACCTCTGGATCACTGCCATTTTTAGAATTAGAATTCAGGGTAAAACCACAGGCCAAAGAATTAATAAGAGTATTCCGTTGATTAAAAGTGCCAAACAAAATAAAAGCGATGGCAGGGAGACATTTTATGCAGTTCCAAGCTTTGTTTTTACCTCAAACATTTATCACATTCAGAACATTTAAATGGTTTGTTTCCTGTATGAACCATTTTATGCAGTTGCAGGCTGGCTTTCTGACAGAAACTTTTATCACATTCCAAACACTTAAATGGCTTCTCTCCCATATGTGCCATTTCATGCAGTTGAAAACATTTTTTCCTCCTGAAATATTTTTGACATTCAAAACATTTAAATGGTTTCTCTCCTTCATGTTTCATCTTATGCAATTGCAAATGGGCTTTCCAATTGAAACTCTTATTACATTCAGAACATTTAAACGTTCTGTGTCCCATGTGAATCATTTTATGTTTTCTCAGGTCACTTTTCTGACAAAAATATTTATCACATTCTGAACATTTGAATGGCTTTTCTCCTGTGTGATTCATTTTATGTAGCTGAAGGTTGGCTTTTCTTCTGAAACATTTCTCACATTCAGAGCACTTAAATGATGTACGCTTTGTATGAGTCATTTTATGCTTTTGTAGATCACAAATGCCAACGGAAACATTTATTACATTCTGAACATTTAAATGGTTTTTCTCCTGTGTGAATCATTTCATGCAGTTGGAAGATGTTTTTTGTTTTAAAACATTTCTCACATTCAGAGCACTTAAATGGGTTTTCTCCCGTATGAATCATTTTATGCAATTGCAGATGAGTTTTCCGACAAACTTTTATCACATTCAGAACATTTAAATGGTTTTTCTCATGTGTGAATCATTCCATGCAGTTGGAGGTTGGCTTGTGTTTTGAAACATTTCTCACATTCAGAGCATTTAAATGGCTTGTCTCCAGTGTGATTCATTTGATGCAGTTGCAGATGGCCTTTCCGATGGAAACTTTTATCACATTCAGAACATTTAAATAGTTTGCATCCCATGTGAATTTTTTTGTGCTTTTCCAGGTCATAAGTACATAAGCACTGCCACGCTGGGAAAAGACCAAAGGTCTATCAAGCCCAGCACTCTGTCTCCGACAGCGGCCAATCCAGGCCCCCCGGCGAAAACCCAAAATTTAATCACGATCAATGGACTTTTCCTTCAGAAATCTGTCCAGACCCCCTTTAAACTCAGCAAGGCCAGCTGCCGTCACTACCTTCTCCGGCAGTGAGTTCCAGAGTCTAACCACACGCTGAGTAAAGAAAAACTTTCTCCAATTTGTTTTAAACCTATCACATTCTAATTTCATCTTGTGTCCCCTAGTTCTATTATTGTTAGAAAGCGTAAACAAATGCTTCACATCTGTCCGCTCTACCCCACTCATTATTTTGTAGACCTCTATCATATCACTCCTCAGCCGCCTTTTCTCCAGGCTAAAGAGTCCTAGCCGTCTTAACCTCTCCTCATAAGGTAGTCGTCCCATCCCTTTTATCATTTTCGTCGCCCTTCTCTGCACCTTCTCCAATTCCTTTATATCTTTTTTGAGATGAGGCGACCAGAACAACACAATACTCCAGGTGCGGTCGCACCATGGAGCGATATAACGGCATTATAACATCCTCATGCTTGTTTTCCATCCCTTTTCTAATAATACTCAACATTCTGTTCGCCTTCTTAGCCGCCGCAGCACATTGAGCGGAAGATTTCAACGTTCTATCCACGATAACTCCCAGATCCCTTTCTCGGTCCGTAACTCCTAAAGTGGAACCTTGCATGACATAGCCGTAATTCGGGTTCCTCCTTCCCATGTGCATCACTTTGCACTTGTCAACGTTGAACTTCATCTGCCATTTGGATGCCCAATCCTCCAGTCTCACGAGGTCCTCTTGTAATCTTTCACACTCCTCCCGTGACGACACAACCCTGGATAACTTTGTGTCATCTGCGAATTTAATTACCTCACTAGTTACTCCCATCTCAAGGTCATTTATAAATATGTTAAAAAGCAGCAGTCCCAGCACAGACCCCTGAGGGACCCCACTAACTACCCTTCTCCATCGAGAATACTGACCATTCAACCCTACTCTCTGCTTCCTGTCTTTTAACCAGCTCTTAATCCATAATAATACACTGCCTCCGACCCCATGACTCTCCAGTTTCCTTTGGAATCTTTCATGAGGCACTTTGTCAAACGCCTTCTGAAAATCTAGATATACAATATCCACCGGCTCCCCTTTGTCCACATACTTGTTCACCCCCTCGAAAAAATGCAGTAGATTTGTGAGGCAAGACTTCCCTTCACTAAATCCTTGCTGACTTTGTCTCAGCAGCCCATGCTTTTGTACGTGCTCCGTAATTTTATTCTTAATAATAGCCTCCACCATTTTTCCTGGCACCGACGTCAGACTCACCGGTCTATAATTTCCCGGATCTCCTCTGGAACCCTTTTTAAAAATCGGCGTTACATTGGCCACCCTCCAATCTTCCGGTACCACACCTGATTTTAGGGATAAATTGCATATTACTAACAGCAGCTCCACAAGTTCATTTTTCAGCTCTATTAATACTCTGGGATGAATACCATCCGGACCCGGCGATTTACTACTTTTTAGTTTGCAGAACTGCCCCATTACATCCTCCAAGTTTACAGAGAAATCATTTAGTCTTTCCGACTCGTCCGCTTCAAATACCTTTTCCAGCACCGGTATCCCTCCCAAATCCTCCTCGGTGAAGACCGAAGCAAAGAATTCATTTAATTTCTCCACTACAGCTTTGTCTTCCCTGATCACCCCTTTAACACCACCGTCGTCCAGCGGCCCTACCGATTCTTTAGCTGGCTTTCTGCTTTTAATATACCTAAAAACATTTTTGCTATGTGTTTTTGCTTCTATCGCTAACTTTTTTTCAAAGTCCTCCTTAGCCCTTCTTATCTCCTTTTTGCATTTGGCTTGACATTCCTTATACTTTATCTTATTGTCTTCCGTCGGTCCCCATTTTCTGAAGGATTGTTTTTTGGCTCTAATAGCTTCCTTTACCTTACCGTTTAGCCACGCCGGCTGACGTTTGGTCTTTTTTCCTCTTTTTCTAATACGCGGAATATATTTGTCCTGTACTTCTAGGATGGTGTTTTTGAACAGCATCCATGCCTGATTCAAGTTTTTTACCCTTTCAGCCGCTCCCCTCAGTCTTTTTTTCACCGTTCTCCTCATTTTATCGTAGTGTCCTTTTTTAAAGTTAAACGCTAATGTATTTGATTTCCTGAGTTCACTTACTTCGTAGCCAATATCAAAACCAATCATATTATGATCACTGTTATCAAGCGGCCCTCACACCGTTACCCCCCGAACCAGATCATGAGCCCCACTAATGATTAAGTCTAGTATTTTCCCTTCTCTCGTCGGCTCCTAAACCAGGTCACTTTTCCGACGGAAAGGCTGATCACATTCAGAGCACTTAAACGGTTTTTCTCCTGTATGATTCATTTTATGTAGTTGAAGGTTGTTTTTTCTTCTGAAACATTTATCACATTCAGAGCATTGAAATGGTTTGTGCTCTGTGTGAATCATTTTATACTTTTGCAGGTCACTTTTCTGACGGAAACATTTATCACATTCTGAACATTTAAATGTTTTTTCTCCCATATGAATCATTTTCTGCACTTGGAGATTGGCTTTTGTTTTGAAACATTTCTCACATTCAGCGCATTTAAAAGGTTTATCTCCTGTGTGATTCATTTTATGCAAGTGCAGGTCAGCTTTCCTTTTGAAACATTTCTCACATTCAGAACATTTAAATGGCTTGTCTCCTGTGTGATTCAGTTGATGCAGTTGTAGGTTTTCTTTCCTCCTGAAACAATTATCACATTCAGAGCACTGAAATGGTTTGTGCTCCATGTGAATCATTTTATCCTTAAGGAGGCTGCATTTTTCACTGAAACATTTATCATATTCAGAACATTTAAATTGGTTTTCATAGGGAATTGTAAGTTGACAGTCGTGAACCTCAATCTTAAGCCTGGGTGGATGGTGCGCAACAAAATGTGAGTCTGTGGAGAAATTTTCCCAAGTATGAACACTTTTAAAATGTCTGTCACCTTCTTTGAGTCCTCCAGTTTGTAGATGACTTGGGCAGTAGCTGGAATTTCTTTCTTGTGTGATTGATCTCTCTCTTTTATGGGTATTTCTTTCACGTTGGTTGGAATTATGCCACTTATGCCTCCCTTACACTCAGCTGAAGTATCTGGGCTGCCTCTGGAGGGGTCTTTGTGTATCTCTCTTCTGCTCATCACACATTTTTATTCTTTTACTATTATTCCTAAATCCATCATCTGGTGGATAAAAAAAAAACCAAGAGTATGATCCTTAATTTTACCACTTTGGAGAAGAACATAATTATAGGGAAATATCCCCACATGATTATTTAAAAAGTAATTTGCTTGGCTAAGGTTCCAAATGACATCCTATATAATAATTCTCATCTCCAACGTTCTATTGGTCTTGCTGCCTGTGTTCGTGACTTCTTCAGAGTTGGTCTGCTAGGCTCTGTAGCACAGGCTGATGTCACATACAACGCCAGAGCCTGAGGAAGAGGGGCGAAAGGGGCAGAGTACAGGGGCGGAGGTGGAGCTTGAAAGAGAAACAGAAGAGTTGAGGGGCAGAGTAGCCGAGAGCGTCGCAACCAATGGCAGGGAAAGAAAGGTTGGAGTCCTCCTTGGGCGTGAGTGGAGGGGGCAGAGCCACGGACAGCGTGCTGCTGTTTCGAGCTGGCGCGCAGGTGCGGGGGGACCTCAGGAGTCGGAGCGGCACTGCAAAGTAGGAAAGCAGGCGACGGCCACGGCTGCCTCTCCAGGCCCCATGGGAGTGTGTTTGGGCAGCTGCCTCGACTCCTGAGGAGGGAGGGAGGGAACCTGAAACCCAGAGGGAGGGACGGACCTTGAAACTTGGAGGGAGGGAGGGGACCCTGAAACTCAGAGGAAGGGAGGGAGGGAGGGAGGGACCCTGAAACTCGGAGGGAGGGAGGGAAGGGGACAACCCGGAAAGTCAGAGGGAGGGAACGACCCTGGAACTGGGTGGGAGGGAGGGAGGGGACGACGACCCTGGAATGGGGAGGGAGGGAGGGCCCTGGCACACATGCTCATTCTCACATACACACTCTCTCTCTGTCGCTCAGACACACTCGCACATTCACTCTCTCTCTCTCACACAGTGTCACAGCTCCCTTAGGAGTAGTGAGTCCTTGTGCCAATCAATCCTGGCTTACCTGCAGGAGGAGAAGATGAATCGGACTCCGGAACTTCCTCCAGACAACTGAGACGACAGCAGAAGACAGGACCAGGCCAAGTCTCAGGCAGGTGGCAGGCAAAGCAGCATACAACATCCAGTCAAGGTATGACAGCCGGCGGCAGGCAAAGCAGAGTCCAGATCCAGGCAAAGGTTCGAAAGCAGGTGGCAAGCAACGGCAAAGTCCAGGTCCAAACAAAGGTGCAAAGGCAAAACCAAGGTCCAGGCAAAGGTTCAAAGGCAGGCGGCAAGCAAAGGCAAAGTCCAGGTCCAGGCAAAGGTTCAAAGGCAGGCGGCAAGCAAAGGCAAAGTCCAGGTCCAGGCAAAGGTTCAAAGTAGATCAAGCAAAACAGTAGCAGAGATGACTCCACGAAGCACAGGCCACTCCAACAGAGAAGAAGCCGAAGCACTGGAGTATGAAACAGACTCTCCTGAAATAGCTCCCTCATCACGAACAAGAAGGATCAGCTGGCCAGGGACTCTCCTGGTAGGCTGCCACTACGAGGAGGCGGAGCCATGGTACCGGGGACTAACCCCGCATCAGGAGGCGGAGCGAGCGTCTCCGGGCCCCACGCCTGGAAGAGGAGAGCTAGCCCACCCTTGGAGCGCCGGCCATCTTGACACCGCTGGCGCTCCATACTGCGGGAGCGAGGAAGAGCCAGAGCGGCAGTGGAAGTCGGGAGCGTTGGCACCGCCAGCACAGCCGATGCTCCTCCCCCGTGACGACGGAGGCACGGAGCGAGCGCGGAGAGCAGCCAGCAAGGCGCGCCATGGGTAAGGGGCGTGATACACAGTCACTCTCACAGTGAAAGTTACTTTTCAGCAGCTACTACAGCATACTGAAAATGCACGTTATTGCACCCATGACAATCGGGATTTTGCCCACAATACAGTACTGAGACTATTCTAACAGCTCTCCTGAATGATATTCATACAGCCTTCGAAGATGGTAAGGTAGCTCTAATCATTTCGTTGGACCTCTCTGTCACTTTTGATTTAGTAGACCGTGCTCTGTTAATAACTAGACTTAAATCCATTGGCCTTACAGGTAAAGTGTTAAATTGACTTATTTCTTATGTACACAAACAGAACATTTACAGTTAGTGGAACTTTCGACCATTCATTCTCTTTCCTGTGGGCTTCTGCAGGGCTCCATTTTTATTTAATATCTTCTTAAGCCCACTTACAACATTCAGTCATCATGGGATCAAAGTATATTATTACACCAACAATTTCATTTTAGTTGACTTTTTTGACCCTCTTTCTATTGACTTTGCCAGGATCCAATGTTGTCTGAATATTACATCTGTCTGGCTTGCATCTAACTATTTGGTACTTAATTCCCCTAGGACAGTTGCTCTCTGGATCTCAGAGAAATCTTTTGCTACTACCATGGCCCCAACCATAGCTGCCAATAAGGTTACACTGACTGCTGAACTTAAATATCTAGGAGTAATCATTATCATCATCTTACTTTTACTGCTCAGATAGCAGGCTTGGTAAAAAAAAAAAATGATTATTGTAATTACTTGGACAACTGCTCTCAACAGACACTGTCCGGCAAGTACCCACCTGGACAATTCTCACTCACCAGTTACCCTCTGGACAATAGCCATCTAGGCCTATTATCCCCTGGATAATTCCCCCCTCCTGTGTGCCAGTTCCAGTCAGGTTAATCCTCTCCCACCCTCCTCTGCCTTTTCAGTTCTCACTCGCTTCTTGTTCTGCTCGAGTCTTATCTTCCTCCCTCCTTGCAGTTACTGGCATTTCATTATTCCCCTCCCCCCCCCCCCCCCCCCCCCCCCCCGTATTTCACTCTTGCCTTGTCCCGCATGGTTACCAGTGTTTCACTCCTCCCATCCCTCCCCATGGTGACCTGCACTTCTAATCCCCCCACCCCCAATGACTGGCAGTGTTCTTACTTCTTCTCACGCTAAACCAATGCTATGGACTGTACACAGTGCATAGCATCAGCGTCAGCATGAGAAGAAGAAAAGAGTCACTGGGAGAGAGACAGAAATTCTGGCAGGGAAGAGTGATATGCAGGAAGCCGGATGGAGGCGAAGTGGAGGACAGAAGCATGAGTCTAGAAGAAGTGGGAAAATGGCTGTGGTGTAGCAAACTCACTGTCATGGGCCTAGAACACAGCCTATTAAAGCTGAATACTAGTTCCATTACACATACTAGATTTATAAAGAAAACTAGAGGTACACATGATCTTTTTCTGCTATTAGATTATGTAAAATATCCACACAGCAAGGATTTCAATGTCCAACTATCGCCCAGTAGCAACAATCCCACTGATAACCAAACTCGTGGAAGGCGCAGTGACGAAACAGCTCACTAACCACCTAAACAAACACTCAATTCTGCATGAATCTCAATCAGGATTTCGATCGAACCACAGCACCGAAACAGTATTAGTAACTTTAATGAATAAATTTAAACAAACAATTGCAACTGGCAAGAACATACTTCTTTTGCAATTCGACATGTCCAGTGCCTTCGACATGGTCAACCACGGAATACTACTACACATCCTGGACTACTTTGGAGTTGGAGGCAATGTTCTTAACTGGTTTAGAGGATTCTTGACAACAAGTTCATATCAAGTAACAACTAAAACAGCAACATCAGCCCCATGGACACCTGAATGGGGAGTTCCCCAAGGATCCCCCCTTTCACCAACCCTCTTTAACCTAATGATGATACCTCTAGCCAAGCTTCTAGACAATCAAAACCTCAATCCATACATATACGCATATGACGTCACGATCTACATCCCATTCAAACGCGACCTAAAGGAAATCACCAACAAGATCAACCAAAGCTTCCAAATCTTGCACTCCTTGGCGGATGCATTTCAGCTAAAACTCAATGCAGAAAAAAAAACAATGTCTTATATTCACCTCACAACATAACACAAATAAATTCTCCACCATAACCACCCCAAACTTTTCACTTCCCGTTTCAAACACTTTGAAAATTCTTGGAGTTACCATTGATCGAAATCTCACACTTGAAAACCACGTGAAGAATACAACTAAGAAAATGTTCCACTCCATGTGGAAACTCAAAAGAGTAAAACCTTTCTTCCCAAGCACCATTTTTCGAAACCTGGTACAGTCAATGGTACTAAGTCACCTGGACTACTGCAATGCACTCTAAGCTGGCTGTAAAGAACAGATCATCAAGAAACTTCAAACTGCCCAAAATACCGCAGCCAGACTTATATTTGGAAAAACAAAATACGTAAGTGCAAAACCCCTAAGAGAGAAAGTACACTGGCCCCCACTTAAAGAACTGCGTTCAAGATCGCGTTCAAGATCTGCAAGACTGTTCATAAAATTATATACGGAGAAGCCCCGTCATACATGCTTGACCTTGTGGACCTCCCACCCAGGAATGCTAAAAGATCTTCCTGCACTTTTCTTAATCTACACTTCCCCAGCTGCAAAGGATTAAAATACCGACTAACATATGCGTCAAGCTTTTCCTACATGAGCACGCAGTTGTGGAATGCCCTACCAACTCACTTGAAAATGATTAACGAAATAACTAACTTTCGCAAATCGTTGAAAACCTATCTTTAACAAAGCCTACCACGAGAATCCATAATTAACTGCAATACATCACCACATCCTCCCTTATTTTGACTGTCTTTCCATATCTGCTTGATTAGATCGTCTTGTTAGCCTTGATATCTTTGTAACACCAATTGTATCTTTTGTACCCTGAAATGGTGATGCCATAACAGGTCTCTTTGTAAGCCACATTGAGCCTGCAAATAGGTGGGAAAATGTGGGATACAAGTGCAATAAATAAATAAAGGAAATTTTATCCTCACCACTCTTGGTATCAGTATCCTCATCTCCTCTGATTTGGGGTTGTAATTCCTATTTCTCTGCTTTAGATCATTTCTTAGTTTTTGCCTTAATCTCCAGCCTGATCCATCCCTGCAGCTGCACAATTCAGGGGGAAACAGGAGAGAAATGACTGCCTTGGTTTTTGATCAGGTAAGAAGTTGTACTTTGTCCTCGTGTTCCACTTTCTGGCTCATGCACACATAGGGTTACCATATTTGCAGGCACAAAAAAAAAGACAGAAAAAATAAACATTTTTGCTACCTTTGCTAACGAAATATCACAATTCTTTGAGGCTTCTGCAGATGAGGACAGAACCCATGGGGATGGGGTGGGGACAAAGTCATTCTCAAAGTTTCAGATCTTCTAGTTTCAGCCAATAAAGAGACAGAAATTGAACTACAGAAAAAACATTATACAAAAGGGCCTAATCTCTTCTAACCACCCTAACTGTGTTACCTTTATTTATTTATTTATTTATTTTATTTATTTATTTGTAGCATTTGTATCCCACATTTTTCCCACCAATTTGCAGGCTCAATGTGGCTTACATTTGCTATAGTGGCGATTGCCATTTCCGGTCAGTAGAATTACAAATGGTATTTCATTCAAGTGCGTACATACATGAAGGAGGAATACATTAAGGTATTGCACAGGCATCAGCAGAGATGTGGCTGCTTATTTTTTGGAAGTGGACTGGGACAGTCTGGGAGAATGGCAGAAGGAGCTGTATAAGAAGGTCGTCAAGGAGATTCACAATTTCCTGATCTGTCGAGGTAAATCCGCTTATTTGCCATCTTTTCCCCACAAATACATTTGTTATATATTAACTAATTTGTATTCCTTGAGCACATTTTCTATGTGTTTATAAGCAGAGGCATAGCTAGGTTTTGATGTCTGGGGGAGCAGACTTTTGTAAAATAGGCGCCAGAAGGGTAGGCCGGCCATAGCATCCCACAGCACAGAAGGTGCAATTAGACATTCCTAGAAAAGTCAAGGTACTGCTAATGTGCCCCAAGCCTAGGGGACACCCCCCAGGCTTTGCATTGAAGAACACTGGTCTAAGGGATACTGAGCTCCATAAACATTTATGTTGTAAGGTGGCTAAGATAAATATTTATTTAGACACACAGACATTTATGTGCCAGTTTTGACCTGTTGATAGATTAGGCATTAACAGAACTACCGAGTTACCCATTACAGGAGGAAGACTTTTTGGCAAGTCCTGAATTTCTGCGAACCTGATCCTGGTGCATTATAGGACCTGCAGCACTGATTTCAATGGAATCATGGACTACAAATCCCACACTGGCTAAAAAGTCTCCCTCCTGCAATGGGTAACTTACCAGCTCAGGAGATGGCCGGCGCTCTCCTGATCCTGGCCAAATCGGTATAATCGAAAGCCAATTTTGGCCAGCCCCACCTGCTTTTTTGTCGTGGAGCCGGCCAACCTTCAAGGGGGCGTGTTGGTAGGGTAGCGAAGGCGGGACGGGGGCGTGGTTACGAGATGGCCGGCTTCACCTTATAATGGAATAAAGATGGCCAGCTCAGACGAGTATTTCGCCGGCTGGACTTGGTCCATTTATTTTTAGGACCAAATCTCAAAAAAGTGCCCCAATTGACCAGATGACCAGATGACCACCGGAGGGAATCAGGGATCACCTTCCCTTACTCCTCCAGTGGTCACCAGCCCCCTCCCACCCCCCCCCCAAAAAAAAATATATATATTCTTTGCCAGCCTGAAATGTCATACCCAGCTCCCTGACAGCAGTATGCAGGTCCCTGGAGCAGTATTTAGTGGGTGCAGTGCACTTTAGGCAGGTGGACCCAGACCCCCCCCCCCCCCCACCTGTTACACTTGTGGTGGTAAATGTTGAGCCCTCCAAAAAAAACCAAAACCCACTGTACCCACATGTAGGTGCCCCCTTCACCCCTTAGGGCTATGGTAATGGTGTACAGTTGTGGGGAGTGGGTTTTGGGGGGATTTGGGGGTCTTAGCACACAAGGTAAGGGAGCTATACACCTGGCAGCTATTTTTGGATTTTTAAAAAATTTTTTAGAAGTGCCCCCTGGGGTGCCCGGTTTCTGTCCTGGCATGTCAGGGGGGGCCAGTGCACTAGACATGCTGGCTCCTCCCACGACCAAATGCCTTGCATTTCGCCGGGTTTGAGATGGCCAGGCCCGGTTTCCATTATGGCTGAAAAACCAAGCCGGCCATCTCATCTAAACCTGGCGATCGATTTAGCCGGCCCCAAGCGTATTTCAAAAATCAACTGAAACTTAAAGTCTTTAAGACTTCTGCCACTCATCACATAATCTAGGGCCCTAGATTATGTGATGAGTGGCAGAAGTCTTAAAGACTTTAAGTTTCAGTTGATACAAAGCTAAGTACAACGGATTTTTCCTTTTTATTTTATGATGATTGAGAAAAATTGGATATAAAAAGTTAAAAGATATAATAAAAAAAAAAAGATATAAATATATTGACCAATGACGAGAGGCATATAAGTTTGATCACTAGATGTTTGATAACATCAAAGTGAAAGCTCAACATCAACAATACCTCTGAGGTCTGCTACGATAAGAATGATTATACATGAGAACTAGTATACAGTATTGTGAGTTAGAGACTGATTGTAGAATTGTTAGATTGCTGTATATATAAATACCAATAGTAGACATTTTTTTGATATCACTTATATATACTGTCATCTACCAACATTTGCTTATTTTGTCTTGCTACATATGAGCCTGATGGGCGCGGGCCGGTTCGGGCGGGGGGACGGCCGCGCATGCGCGGTGCGCGTGGGCGCGCGGGGACTGGCGGAGGCCTTTGCTGGTGGAGTTTCCGATTGGGGGGCTTCCGTGGACGTCGCCCATCAGTGGGAACAATCAGCCTGCTGTCCTCGGAGAATACCTTCTACAGGTATGTAGCATTCGCTTTGTGTAAGAATCGTGGTATTTCAAGTATTTTAAATTATTAAATTGCAGTGGTAGTTTATTGAGTTTTTTTCTGTCCTTTAGTTTCTTTGACAGAATAGCAATTAAAAGAATCAGTCTCTTTGAACTAAACTCTTTGTCACAGAGGTAAGCGGTAACAGGATGGAGCTCCTGACTTTACTGCTTCCCACCCCTATGTTGGTAGAGGCCCTTGTATTTTGGGGGTGAGTACTTCCTTTCAATGGGGACAAGGTTAAGGGAGTGCTCTGGTTGTCAAATTTACCTCAAGACAGGTTGTGACTATATTTTCTGTCAGTGCTGTTCAGGCCTTGTTTATTTTGTTCCGCAGTGCGGCTTTAAAGCCGCAAAGTTTCTGCCATCGGCTGCCTTCCCTCTGTAGTGGCATTAGCATTTGCCAATCAGGAGATGTTGGTGGAGATCCTAACCAGCTGCACAGGCCTTGGAAGCATTAAGTATTGCAGAACTGGTACTCCAGGAGTTGGGATCTTCTGGAAACCTTATTCTGGAGCAGAGGTTCTCGACCCAGTCCTCGGGATACACCAGGCCGGTCATGTTATCGGGATGTCCACGGTGAGTATGCATGTAGGCAAATCTAATTTGTCTCATGCATATTCATTGTGGATGTCTTGACAGCCAGATTGGCTTGGTGCGTCTCGTGGACTGGGTGAGAACCCCTGTTCTAGAGGGTATAACATATAGTAACATAGTAAATGACAGCAGATAAGGAACCTAAGTCTCCTGTTTCATCAAACTATCCAAGCTCTCAGCAGAAAGGAATACTTTGGAATTAGGGCTAAGGGTGGGAAGAGCTACGAGTAAGCTCTACCCTTGCTTCCTAAACAGAAAAGTGTTCAAATGTCCCAAAGTAGACGCTGGTGACAGCAGTTTACTAAGAAGACAACCATTCCAGTTGATGGTAGAATGTCATTTAAGGAATTGCAAGATCAGAAGCTGGTGTCCTTATTTAAGTGAGCTTTTGAATTTGCATCTTTAGATCTTCAAGCTACAGTATGTGGTGCCTATATGTCTAGAGCTTGCTTGTGCTGGCTTCAGCAATCGGAACAATCTAAGCATGAAGACACTGTGAAATTGGTTGGCAGATAATGCATCAAGGCTGCAGAGGCTTCTGGAAGACAAGGTCCAAAGTTCTTGTCAAGGGGCACCACTCTGATCCATATTCCGAGAGTCAGAGATACAGTCCTGCCAGGAGAAGGTTATTTGCAGTATTCCTTTTTTTCTGAGTAGTTTGACTTCCTTTTATTTTGACCGCAAGGACTCCCAAAGACCGAAACCATTTAGAATCTCTAGAGGTTCACAATGATGTCTTGAAGATTCACTCCTCAACAGAGTGAATAGGGATCAGTTGTCGGCATTTTTTGAGGAGTAGACCCAGATTACAACCAACCAATGGGTCCTGGATGTGGTCAAAAGAGATTACAAGGTGGAGTTTTTCCACCATCTCTCAAATGCTTATTTAATCTCTCATTGTCTCACCTCCACCAAAAGGGAAGCTGTCAAATCCACCTTGGAGAGATTACTGTCCTTGGGAGCAACTATTCCTGTATGTGAACATGAGCAAGGAATGGGAAGGTACTCCCATTGTTTCATAGTGACAAAGAAGGAAGACTGCTTTTGGCCAATTCTTGATTTTTGAGATCAGTTAGTCATTCTCTCCAAGTTTTGTTTACACTTCCACATGGAAACTATAATCGCTCATTGCTGCGGTAAGTGTGGGGAGTACCTAACAACTGTGGATCTCAAGGAGGCATATTTGCACATCCCCATATGGAGCCCTCATCAAAGGTTTCTAAGATTTGCTATTCTTGAAAAGCACTACCAACCTTAGGCAATGAACTGGGGACTAGGGGCAGCGCTTCAGACGTTCTCCAAAGTCATGATAGTAATGGCACAATGGATTTGTGCAGATGGTGGATTTTGGTTAATCCCAATTTAGGAGACTGCTTTTGGGGCAGCGGTGCTTTTGGCCAGAGCAAAGATAGAACAGAGTCAACAAGCTAGGGCCCAACTGCTCCAGTTGTTGCAGTCTCTGGGTTGGGTAGTCAGTTTTGACAAGAGCAAACTGGAACCAGCACGATGTAAAGAGTGAATCTAGGGGCCTCTTTCAATATTTCTTTTTCTATTTCTATTCCAGTTTAATTTCCCACCAAGGTAGAGCAGGCACTGTCGGCAGTATTTTGAAAAGGAAACGACAGCGTTACGTTACTGCATGACCTTTGAACTGTTGTTGGGTTTGAATTAACTCCAGGGAATTAGCTTTTTCTGTATAGCTTTATTTGTATATCCCTCCTCTGTAGGTACTGCTCAAGGATTTTCTTATATGTTAAGGTCATTTCAGGATAATGTCATCGAATATGAGGCATTTGTTATTTACCTTGCACAGTGTTAAATGTCTTTAGCCCTGTGAAGTACTTATTTTGTATAACATTGAATGTCTCTAGCCCTATGAAGCCTAGTTAATGTATTGAATATTCCTGAGTTAGGTGGGTTTTAACAATATGGCTTATTAGCCTTATTAAAGTTCACAGATATGAAGATTAAGTTAAGATCTTATTTGCTGAATGTGTGTTTTATATTTTACACTAGGTGAAACCCCGGTTTAATATTTGTATTGGGCAAAACCTGAAGAAGCCTGTAAGAAGGCGAAACGATATGGGCCCCGTTGTTTATTCAATCAGAGGGGTTATTGCACTACTTCAGTGAAAGCTAAGTGTTGTTTTGAAGTTTTTACTGTCGTTTATTCAGATTACAATATTCAGCAAAAAGAATGATTGTTTTGATATGATTAAAAAATGATTTTTTGTATATAAGCAAATCATTATGGGTATAAAATAGCCCTATGAAAGAGATAGGACCACAGACACTATAATCTTATGCAGATATTTGAGTCTTGCAGGTCAGACCTTGGTTAATCCTTGGTCTCTGAGGGCTATACCCATAGATTAAGAACTTTAAATTATTTTACCCTTTGGGTTTATTTTTTGCTGTTCACCAGTATTGTGGTATTAGATTACGGAAGTAAGGGGAACAGCTCATACTGTTTTTTTGCATTTATTAGTCTATGGTAGCAGCTGTAGCCCTGGTTCTGTGGACCCAAGCACACATGTATCCCCTTCAATTATGTCTTCTCTCGTGCTGGTTGCTTGAGCATCAGTTATATGACACCCGACTACCTTGGATGAATGAAGCAAAATCCAGTATTTGCTGGTGGTTTACTTCTCAGAATCTTTCAAATGGAGCTTCCTTGGAATCTCCCAATTGGATAGTCCTAACTGGATGTAGATCTCGTCTGATTGGGGGTTCACTGTTTCTATCAGGTGGCCCATGGATGCTGGTCAATGATCAAAGCGTTGTGGTTGATCAATTGCTTAGAAGACTCAAGCTATTCAAAGAGCCTTGGTAGCGTTCCAATATCTTTCACAACGCAAGGTAGCCAGGGTCTTTTTGGACAATGCCATAGCAGTGGCTTATGTCTATCATCAAGGGGGAACAAAGAGTTAAGCAGTAGCAAAGGACTGCTCAATTAAGTGAAAATGCATGTTTAGGCATTGTCAGCCTCATGTATAGCAGGGACCGAGAATGCTCAGGCAGACTTCCTCTGCAGACATATGTTGGACCTGGAAGAATGTGAGTTAGAAACATGACAGCAGATATGACCCATCCAGTCTGCCCATCTTCTGTAACCCCTAATTCTTCCTGTTCCTAAGCGATCCCACAATCTTATCCCATGCGTTTTAAAATTCTGGAACAGTCCTCGACTCCACCACCTCCACCGGGAGGCCATTCCACGCCTCCACCACCCTTTCTGTGAAATAATACTTCCTTAGGTTACTCCTAAGCCTCTTAACTTTGTCATATGCCCCCTCATTCCAGAGCTCTCCTTCATTTGAAAAAGGCTCTCTTCCTGTACACAAATGCCCTTGAGATATTTAAACGTTTCTATCACGTCTCCTCTCTCCCTCCTCTCTTCCAGTGTATACATGTTGAGGAAAGCCTTTGCCATGATCACGCAGTGCTGGGGAAGACCAGCAAAGGGCTCAGTGGCGTTCTACCACAATGCCAAAGTACCATGTTACTTCGATTGGTGGAGAAATCAAGAAGCATGTCCTTTTCCAAACCTGGCCTTTACAGATGGAGGAAGCTCTAAAGTTACCACAAGAGAAGGGCCTCCTCTGTCAAGAGCCAACTATCATGGAGGATAGAAACATGACGGCAGATAAAGGCCATATGACCCATCCAGTCTGCCCAACCTCTCTAACCCTTAATTCTTCCTGTTCTTTGTTCCTATGCGATCCCACGTGCTTATCCCATGCCTTTTTAAATTCTGGAACAGTCCTCGACTCCACCACCTCCACCAGGAGCCCATTCCACGCCTCCACCACCCTTTCTGTGAAATAATACTTCCTTAGGTTATTCCTAAGCCTATTTCCTCTTAACTTTGTCCTATGCCCTCATTCCAGAGCTCTCCTTCATTTGAAAAAGGCTCTCTTCCTGTACATAAATGCCCTTGAGATATTTAAACGTCTCTTATCATGTCTCCTTTCTCCCTCCTCTCTTCCAGCGTATACATGTTGAGGTTCATAAGCCTGTCCCTATAATTTTTGCATTCAAGACCGCTTACTAATTTCGTAGCCGCCCTCTGGACCGACTCCATCCTGTTTATATCTTTCCTTAGGTGCGGTCTCCAGAACTGCACGCAGTACTCCAAATGAGGCCTCTCCCTTTTGTCTTATAGCCTGGCCCTTGAGAGGTTGTATCTCAGATGAAAGGGTTATGTAGAGTTAGTGATTACCATACTTTTACAAGCCAGGAAATGTTTGACTTTAGCATCTTACGCTAGAGTCTGGAGAGAGTGTCAGGCTTGGTGTCATAAGACAATTTCTCCATTTTGAGCAACAGTGTCCTAATATTTGTCTTTCATGCAAGATAGATTCTGGAAGAGGTTAGCCTTAGCTTCCCTAAAGGTTCAAGTAGCGGCATTGGTGTGTGTGTGTTTTTTTTGTTGTTGTTTTGTTTTTTATTTTGGTCCCGCCAGGAGGGCATTTCCCTCGGCTCTCATCCAGATGTGGTGTGGTTTCTTAAGGGGGGCTGTGCATTTACATCCTCCATTGCATCTAGTAGTTCCACTGTGGAATCTCAATCTACTGCTTTGGGACTTAACATTTGAATCTCTAAATAGGGCTTCTTTATAGGATCTTACCTTGAAGGTGGTTTTCCTTGTAGCTAGTTCTGCTAGGAGGATTTCTAAGCTGTAGGCTTTTTCTTGTTGGGATCCTTTTTTTCTGTTTTACAAAAGCAGTCATTTCCATTAGGACAGTTCCCTCCTTTCTGCTGAAAGTGGCTTCTGCCTTTCATGTAGAGGAGTGGCCTAGTGGTTAGGGTGGTGGACTTTGGTCCTGAGGAACTGAGTTCGATTCCCACTTCAGGCACAGGCAGCTCCTTGTGACTCTGGGCAAGTCACTTAACCCTCCATTGCCCCATGTAAGCCGCATTGAGCCTGCCATGAGTGGGAAAGTGCGGGGTACAAATGTAACAAAAATAAATAAATAAAAATTCTGATCTGACGAAGAAGGGTAACCTTCAAAAGCTAATCAAGAAATGTATTAAGTTATGTCCAATAAAAAAGGTATCATCTTATTTTCTTTTCCATGTTTTATTTCTATTGATTACCTAAAACTAAATACAATTATTAAAACATATAACAGCACTTTAGCTACAGACGTCTTCTGAGCTACAAGACCAAATGCTCTCTTCCTTGCTGTGAGCTGAATGTGAAAGAAAATTTGCATAAACAGCCTAGCCTAGGGGCAGCAGGAGATCTGGTTTGTATTTACTGATCTGCTAACGCACAAACTCCAGCTTTCAGGGGAAGGCAGAGGCCAGGGGAAATAGCAACTGAAGTCTGAAAACAGGAAACTTCTTTGCTCTGCCTCATCTTCTTTTATCCTGCACATCAGTTTAGGGGTACTTTTGTAAGAATCGAATTGCACTATTTGGTATTTGTCAACTTCAATGTAAATATACGACAGCGTTTGAAAGAAACATTGCTACCGTGTTGGAGGGTGAGGGTTAGTGAACTACGCCGCAGAGGAAGTGATTGATCTTACTATGAAAATCTCCTTCTCGATTCCATGCACTACTTTGGGATCTGGGCTGCAAATATTGTGCAGAGTCACTGTGAGACGTGCTAAAATTCAGTACAGCCACGGGAGACAAAGAAAGCGCCTCGGGCTATGGTGAACTATGGGCGTATTTGTGTACATTTAGGAGGGGACAGCATTGAAGAGAGCCTGGGAGGAGCCCGTCTCCGCTTCTTGTTATGAGTGACACTGATTCTAGGTGTCGGTCTGGCAGCGGCGCAGGGCAGCACGTCCGATGCAACAAACAGATGCTGACTCTGTGCTGCCCTGCGCCGCTGCCAGACCGACACCTAGAATCAGTGACTGCCTGCCCTGCTGCTGCTCGAAGCACCGCCGGGAAGGGAACACAGATCTGCACCGCAGAGAACTTAGTCAGGAGCAGCAGCGCATGCGCATAGGCGCCATTCATTTTTAGAAATCCATTTGGGGGAGCGACTGCTCCCCCTTCGCCCCACCTAGCTACGCTTCTGTTTATAAGAACATAAGATATGTCATGCTGAGTCAGACCAAAGGGCATCTTAGGCTGAGTCAGCCTGGCTTTTCCTGTCTTTTAAGAGATTAGTGTTTAACCTAAACTTTTCAGCAGCATCCCTCAGTATTATTGGCTTCATATCACGTCTAAGGGATGCAGGGCTGGAGTTACAGGGTGGCAAACAGGGCACTTGCCCTGGGCCCCCATACTACAGGGGGCCCCAAAACCTCAGTGAAGGCATTTGTTTCCTCATCACAGACTTTCCAATTGTAAAAAGTGAATTTTAGTTTCCGCCCTGAGCCCCTGAATGTCTAACACCAGCCCTGAAGGTTATAAGGGCTGGAAAAATCCCAGATACTAGGGACCTAAAATTAAGGGCTTGACTCTGATAATCTCCCATCCAACAGGAAAGACGCCACTGCTGCAGTTCAGGCAAAAGATGCTGCTCTGTATTAAACCAGATCCTTCATACATGCCTCTCTTTAACCTGACAAAACTGGTACGGCATAGAGGATTTATCTCTGATGACTCCTAAAGAATCACAACTTCAGCGCAAAGGCTTGATATGTTAGATCTGCACAGGGATTAATTTCTGGGGGGGGAACAGCCTGCAACATGGCTGTACTATTTCTTTTCAGACCAGAGCACCAGTTTTCTGCACTTGTTCAGGGAAGAGAAGGGAAAGGGGTGACCCTGGAGCAGAGAACAGTCACTGTATTTCCTAATCCTGCCCCATTTCTCCACTTGCTTCTAACCCCAGCCCCCCTTAACTCGCCCGTCGCTCCACACTTCCCATTTTGGCTACAAATTAAGCCCTGGATCTGTATATAATTATATTACACTGCAGGTAACCAGATGTCACAGATCAAATATTCTCCTTCTGCCTCTCATGTCCTCTAGGTAGAGTTATCTTTAAAACCCAGAGCTTGGTTTTATTTTTTTTTTCCCTTTTTGAATCTTTTTAATAGGAAGCAGAGATTTCATTTCCCCAAGAGGGTGCCTGCTTCAGGGGCGTAGCTACGGGTGGGCCCAGGCCCACCCAATATCAGCTCAGGCCCGCCCACCCAGCTGATCTCTCCAGACTCGCAGTGGCGAACTGACAGGCGGCAGCACTAAAAGCATAAAGCAGCCAAGCTCTTCGATTCCGTCCTTCGCTTTCCTGCCCTCTCAGCGTCCCACCCGCCTGAAAGGAAATGACATCAGAGGAAGGTGGGACGCTGAGAGGGCAGGAAAGCGAAGGACAGAATCGAAGAGCTTGGCTGCTTTATGCTTTTAGCTTTATGCTTTTAGTGCCGCCGCTTGCCAGTTCGCCGCTGCGACTACAGAAGGAAGCCATTTAAAATCTCTGTTTCTACTCCCCTGCGCAGCCGTCGTCATTCACTTAAAACACAGCAAGCAAACCAGTGAGCTGCTGTGCTGCCTGCATCCACGTTGTCGTTCTTTATTCAGCAGAGGGTGGTGAGCAGAGGGAAGGATGGGACTGGGAGGGGTGGTGAGCTGAGGGAAGGAGCAGAAGATGGATGGGAATGGGAGGGTTGGTGAGCAGAGGGAAGGATGGGTCTGGGAGGGGTGGTGAGCTGAGGGAAGGAGCAGAAGATGGATGGGGCTGGGAAGGTTAGTGAGCAGAGGGAAGGATGGGTCTGGGAGGGGTGGTGAGCAGAGGGAAGAAGCAAGAGATGGATGGGACTGGGAGGGGTGGTGAGCTGAGGGAAGGAGCAGAAGATGGATGGGACTGGGAGGGTTGGTGAGCAGAAGGAAGGATGGGTCTGGGAGGGGGGGTGAGCAGAGGGAAGGAGCAGGAGATGGATGGGACTGGGAGGGGTGGTGAGTACAGAGTATGGGGAATGGGGGACTAATGAAGTGGGTGAAAGATGGGGGAGGAATTTAGGAGACTGGGTAAGGGAGAGACAGAGGGGGGAATGGGAGTGCTGGAGAGGGAATGAGAGGGAGATGGTCAAAGGGGAGAGACGAGCATCGATGGACATGGCTGGGAGGACAAGGCCTAGGGAGAGAGGAGAAATTGCTGGACATGGAGGGGAGGACAGGGGAGAGAGGAGAATTTCTGGATATGGATGGATGGAGGGGGCAGGGGAGAGAGGAGAATTGCTGGATATACAGTGGTGGAAATAAGTATTTGATCCCTTGCTGAATTTGTAAGTTTGCCCACTGACAAAGACATGAGCAGCCCATAATTGAAGGGTAGGTTATTGGTAACAGTGAGAGATAGCACATCACAAATTAAATCCGGAAAATCACATTGTGGAAAGTATATGAATTTATTTGCATTCTGCAGAGGGAAATAAGTATTTGATCCCCCACCAACCAGTAAGAGATCTGGCCCCTACAGACCAGGTAGATGCTCCAAATCAACTCGTTACCTGCATGACAGACAGCTGTCGGCAATGGTCACCTGTATGAAAGACACCTGTCCACAGACTCAGTGAATCAGTCAGACTCTAACCTCTACAAAATGGCCAAGAGCAAGGAGCTGTCTAAGGATGTCAGGGACAAGATCATACACCTGCACAAGGCTGGAATGGGCTACAAAACCATCAGTAAGACGCTGGGCGAGAAGGAGACAACTGTTGGTGCCATAGTAAGAAAATGGAAGAAGTACAAAATGACTGTCAATCGACAAAGATCTGGGGCTCCACACAAAATCTCACCTCGTGGGGTATCCTTGATCATGAGGAAGGTTAGAAATCAGCCTACAACTACAAGGGGGGAACTTGTCAATGATCTCAAGGCAGCTGGGACCACTGTCACCACGAAAACCATTGGTAACACATTACGACATAACGGATTGCAATCCTGCAGTGCCCGCAAGGTCCCCCTGCTCCGGAAGGCACATGTGACAGCCCGTCTGAAGTTTGCCAGTGAACACCTGGATGATGCCGAGAGTGATTGGGAGAAGGTGCTGTGGTCAGATGAGACAAAAATTGAGCTCTTTGGCATGAACTCAACTCGCCGTGTTTGGAGGAAGAGAAATGCTGCCTATGACCCAAAGAACACCGTCCCCACTGTCAAGCATGGAGGTGGAAATGTTATGTTTTGGGGGTGTTTCTCTGCTAAGGGCACAGGACTACTTCACCGCATCAATGGGAGAATGGATGGGGCCATGTACCGTACAATTCTGAGTGACAACCTCCTTCCCTCCGCCAGAGCCTTAAAAATGGGTCGTGGCTGGGTCTTCCAGCACGACAATGACCCAAAACATACAGCCAAGGCAACAAAGGAGTGGCTCAGGAAGAAGCACATTAGGGTCATGGAGTGGCCTAGCCAGTCACCAGACCTTAATCCCATTGAAAACTTATGGAGGGAGCTGAAGCTGCGAGTTGCCAAGCGACAGCCCAGAACTCTTAATGATTTAGAGATGATCTGCAAAGAGGAGTGGACCAAAATTCCTCCTGACATGTGTGCAAACCTCATCATCAACTACAGAAGACGTCTGACCGCTGTGCTTGCCAACAAGGGTTTTGCCACCAAGTATTAGGTCTTGTTTGCCAGAGGGATTAAATACTTATTTCCCTCTGCAGAATGCAAATAAATTCATATACTTTCCACAATGTGATTTTCCGGATTTAATTTGTGATGTGCTATCTCTCACTGTTACCAATAACCTACCCTTCAATTATGGGCTGCTCATGTCTTTGTCAGTGGGCAAACTTACAAAATCAGCAAGGGATCAAATACTTATTTCCACCACTGTAGATGGATGAAGGGCAGGGGAGTTGCTGGACATGGGTGGATAGAGGGGAGGGCAGGGGAGAGGAGAGTTGCTGGACATGGATGGAGGGGAAGGAAGGGAAGACAGGAAGGAGATGCATATGGATGGAGGGGAGAAAGAAGAAATTCTGGACATGGATGGAGGGGAGGGAAGAGAGAGGAAGGAGGTGATATGAGGGAAAAGGAAGAAAGGAGAAAAACTGCACATGGATGGAGAAAGTAGGCAGAAGCTGGATCCACTGGACAGTCAAGTCTGCAGAGGACCCAGCTTTTACTTACGGATGTAGAGCAAGAAATGAAGAAGAAAGGAGGAAAGTAAAGAAATAAATGGAAAGGAAGCCCTGGAAATGGAGTTAAGAGGACAGATAGCAGCAGAATCAGATACTGGACCAGCATGATCAGAAAAACAGTCACCAGACAATAAAGGTAGAAAAAATCATTTTATTTTCATTATAGTGTTTGGAATATGTCCACTTTGAGAATCAGGTGCTCAACATTAAAAGTTTATATTTATTTATTTACTTATTTATGGCATATTATCCCACATTAAACATGAATTAGATTGGAACTTGGGATCATTTAATTTTTTTTTTCCTGAAGAGAGTAATGCATTGCCCCACCCCCCAAGGCTCTCTCCCCGGCTATAGCCAGCTCTGCAATTTTGAGGGGAGGTGGACGGGGGGGGGGGGGGGGGCGCAGAAGTGGACCGGGGAGAGAGCCTGTTGTTAAACATTTACCAGCAAACCACTGTCTAGTGCCCACCCATCCAACCTGTTGGCCCACCCAAAAATTGACTTCTGGCTACGCCTCTGGCCTGCTTACAGAGACCATTGGCCGCTGCGATGCCCCTGATCATGAACAGAATTGACTGTATCCAGTGGCGTACCGAGAGCGGGGCAGTGGGAGCGGTCTTCCCCGGGTGCACACACTGCAGGAGGGGTGCAGGGAACGGCTGTCGGCTCCGCTGGTTCCCTGCTCACTCTGCTGTTACTTCCTGTTCCGGTTCAGAGATAGCAGAAACAGCCGCACTTCTGCTCCCAGCACCCAAGCAGGGAAGAAGAAAGCACCCCGGGGGGAAGGGGGGGGACACTGCACCTGGGGGGAGGGGGAGTGCACAGCAGCGAACCGCCCTGGGTGGCAGCCGACCAAGGAACGCTATTGACTATATCAGAAATTGTCCAAGGTCTAATCTTAATCAGGTGGCAGGGTGTAGCTGTCTCTTTTCAGTAGACTTGTCATGAAAATACACACCTGTATGCACACACCGGCATACTGCCCATAAAACCTCCAGGGACTTCTACTAATATAATTTAAAATGCAATTTTCTATCTATTATTGACAGGCTATTCAATTCTTAATCCTGATGTTATCTTCAAGATTAAAAAGGAAGAGAAACATCTCACACAACAGGTACAAATAAGTACCTGTATATACTGTGTAATATATAGGTACAGCTTTGAATTTAGTTGCAAAAATCACAGAAAGGCAGTATATCAAATCCCATTTCCCTTACCCACAAGCATAGAATCTTGCTACTCTCCGGGATTCCAGAATCTTGTAACTCTTTGACATTCTACACGGAATGTTGCTAGTGGAGGAGTAGCCCAGTGGTTAGTGCAGCAGACTTTGATCCTGGGGAACTGGGTTCAATTCCCACAACAGTTCCTTGGGCAAGTCACGTAATCCTCCAAATAAGTACCTGTATATACTATGTAATCCGCTTTGAATGTAGTTGCAAAAACCACAGAAAGGCAGTATATCAAGTCCCATTCCTTAACAGTAACTAATAAGTGTAAAGGCTGTGTGGTAACTGTGATGTGCCCATCATATTTTTTGAAGTTATTGTAGTGAAAAATTATTTACCTGACATTGGGGTCAATTCTATAAAGGTGCATCTAACAGGAGCCTGAGGTAAAAGCACTTAAGCCAGCCATTGAGTAGATTATGGAGATACACATGTAAGTTACGATATATTCCATAAGTTACGTGAGAAATTCAGTGCCTCTGCCCAGTCAGACTCTGTCCATGTACGGGCTCACCTGGAAACTACTCGCTCTCGAAGACGTGCCTGTACTTACAGAGTAATGCGTCGGCACCCTGAGACTTAAAACAGCAGGGCTTTATTCTCGTCCCTATCAGGATGCTGGGCTTGATGGACCTTTGGTCTGTCCCAGTATGGCAATACTTATGTAATGACAAGGAAAAAAGATCTAAAGATTTCACATACCCACACATTCAGCCTAGCAATTCTTTTTCTCTCCTCCTCCGTCCCCTGCCCCCTTATGTGTCCCGGCAGCTTTTTGTCTCTTGCAGCCCTCGTGTTTCTGGCATGTTATTTTCCATCCCTCCTTCCCTGGCAACCCTTCGAACTTGCCTGTACAGACGCCATCAGTATAATGGCACGATTTTACTGTATGTATTTCTTTAAACATCTGTTCAGCTTTTACAAAAATCACGCTATCTACCAGCTTAAAAACCTGACCCAATTGTAACTATATTTTTCTAAAACAGGCTCCCCCAACGTCAGACCTGATATCTTAATTCGATTTAAGAAACAGGAATTCAGGACCGAGACCCAGGGATCTAAGGAAAGAGGAAACCTTCTCAATACAGGCACATGTGAAGACCTGCATGAAACAGGTGATGTGGCTTGGATTGAATGAATTCTGGATCTCCAGCAGGGTGTGGCAGAGTTTTGATTAGTGAAGGGAGTCATTGCAGAGAAAGGAGATTCAAATACGATGCACAGAACCAGCAGGATGAGATTGGATATGGTCAGTCTCCCTCTTTTGATATGCCATTGTCCACCTGTTCCCATCTACTTGCAGCACAACTTCCTGTCATATGGAATGTTAGCCTAGAAAATGTCTTCTTTAAATAATCACATGGGGTAGCTGCCTATATATGTGTTTCTCCATAGATGTAAAATTAATGATGGTACTTTCATTTTTCTCCAACAGATCATGGATATAGGTATAATAGTAAGAAACTGAGATTGTGCAATGGACAGCAGAGGGAGCAATGGATACAGAAAGACCCCTTCAGAGATAGCCCAGATCCTTCTGAGTGTGAAGGCAGCAGCAGTAGAATAACAGCACCCAGGGTGAAAGATAGAGCTGAAAACAGAGAAAGATCAAATTCACGAGATAGAAATTCCAACTGCTGCCAAAGCCTTGTACAAACTCAGGGACGAAAAGAAGGTGAGAGACCTTTTAAAGGTGCTGATACTCAGGAAAATGTAACCACAGACCGTCATTTTGTTGAAAAAGACATAATCTTGCATAAGCCCAAGGTTCCTTACTCTCATACTATAAGCAGAACTGACAAAATTGTAGACACTGCCACCCAAGGAAAACTGTTTAAATGTTCTGAATATGATACATGTTTCAGCCAAAGAATCAATGTACAACAGCATAAGGTGACTCACACATGGCACAAACCATTTAAATGTTCTGAATGTGATAAAAGTTTCAGTCAAAGATCAAATTTACAGCAGCATAAAGTGACTCACACAGGACACAAACCTTTTAAATGTTCTGAATGTAATAAATGTTTCAGTCAACAAGGTACTTTGAAACAGCATAAAATGACAGGATGTAAACCATTTAAATGTTCTGAATGTGAAAAATGTTTCAATTTTAAAGCTATATTTCAACAGTATATGATGACTCACACAGGACACACACCATTTAAATGTTCTGAATATGATAAATGTTTCAGTCAAAAATGTTTCAGTCAAAAGGTGCTTTGCAAAGGCATGAAATGACTCACACAGGTTATAAACCATTTAAATGTTTTGAATGTGATAAAAGTTTCAGTCGAAGAGCACATCTACAACAGCATAAAATGATTCACACAGGAGACACAAACCATTTAAATGTTTTGAATGTGATAAAAGTTTCATTCAAAGAGTAAATTTACAACAGCATGAAATGACTTGTACAGGACACAAGCCATTTAAATGTTCTGAATATAATAAATGTTTCAGTCGAAAAGGAACTTTGAAACAGCATAAAATGACAGGATGTAAACCATTTAAATGTTCTGAATGTGATAGTTTCCGTCAAGCAGCAAATCTACAACAGCATAAAATGACTCACACAGGACACAAACCATTTAATTGTTCTGAATGTGATAAATGTTTCAGTTGAAAAGGTACTTTGCAAAGGCATGAAATGACAGGATGTAAACCATTTAAATATTCTCAATGTGATTAAAGTTTCAGTCATAGAGCAAATCTACACCAGCATAAAGTGAGTCACTCAGGACACAAACCATTTAAATGTTCTGATTGTGACACATGTTCAATCGAAAATGCATGAAATGACTCACACAGGATACAAATCGTTTAAATGTTCTGAATATAATAAAAGTTTCAATAGAAGAGCAAATCTAAACAGCATAAAATGACTCATACAGGACACAAACCATTTAAATGTTCTGAATGTGATAAATGTTTCAATTGGAAAAGCTCTCTAAAATTGCATTAACATAGTAAATGACGGCAGATAAAGACCTGTACCTTCCATCAAGTCTGACGAATAAGATAAACTCATTTTACATGGTATGTGATACTTTATATGTATACCCGAGTTTGATTTGTCCTTAAAATTTACAATGTAGCCCATCCCTATCCAGTCGCGATCAGGGCGTAGATCGTAGAAGTCTGCCTATCTCCCGTTTTGTTTCCCAATTACCGGTATTGCCACCCAATCTCTACTAAGATTCCGTGGAACCATTCCTTCCATAAAATGGTTCACAAGTGCCGCAAACCATTTACATGTTCTGAAGGTGGTAAATGTTTCAGACAGAAACGCCAGCTGGAACTGCATAATATGACTCACACTAAAGATAAAACATTTAGTGTGAGATGACTCAAACAGAAGAGAAGCAATTGATAACTGCAGCCCAGGACAGGTGATTACAGATGAGATGTTTGATTCTGTAAAAAAGAGCTGAGGACGGTTACTCATCTCATGGCTGGCTCTGGAGATCTGGTGGCGGAGAGTTTTAATGCAGAGGGGCACCACAGGGTGGCATGTTTCAGCCAAATCCTGAACTCAGATTTCGGGTTGATTTTGGTGCTGAATCAAAAACTGAAATCAAAACCAAAATGTTGGCATCTTTTGCCTGTATATGTTACATCTTATGAAACCCTTAAAAGAAGCTCTTTCTTTGGCACAAAGAAAGCAGTACGGTGAGTGTTAACAGTAAATTTGAGAGACTGATATCATGCTCCACATGCCCTGGCTTAGGAATGAGGTTCATTGCTTTCATAGTATGCACAAAACTAACCCATTTGGAGAAAATTGCCTGAAACAGAAACCATTTCAATGTTCTGAATGTGAAAAGAGTTTCAGTCTGGAAAAACAGCCTGCACTGGCATGAAATGACTCACACAGAAGGCCGACTGATGACTGTGAGATAAAAGAATTTGAACAGGAAAAGTCAGTGAAGAACCCTGCAGGACATTAAAGCATGCAGTAACATCATGGAATAAGATTCTGGCTGCTAATCAGCTGGTAATGTCTGTGCTCTCATACAAGTTTGCTACTGTAGAAACTCGATGTGTGAACAACAAAATTCCTCCATGCCCACAAGGTCATCTATAAGAATCAGTGTATGCCAAGACTGTATATTTCTAGAACTGAAGGAGAAATGGACCTCATAGAATTATATTTCGTTTTCAGTTTTTTGTAAAATTCAGTTACTGCTTTTGCAGTCATGTTATGTGATTGTAAAATTAGAAAATTATAAATAAAGAATTTAAAAAAAAAAAGAAATAGATTATATAGAAAGAGCTACCATCCTAGGCCTTCTTAATTGTAACTGTCCTCAAGGACTCCTATAGCTCCATGGAGCATCGTTTAACTTGCAGCATTAATCAACCAAATCATGCTAAAATTCAGAACTGAGTATAATTCTGAGTTAAACTTTACTTTCAAATAATATGTAGTCATGTATATAAGTATTGCCACACTGGAATAGACCGAAGGTCCATCAAGCCCAGCATCCTGTTTCCAACAGTGGCCAATCCAGGTCACAAATACCTGGCAAGGTCCCAAAAAAGTTCAATACATTTTATGCTGCTTATCCCAGAAATAAGCAGTGGATTTTCCCCAAGTCATTTTAATAATGGTCTATGGACTTTTAAACCCCGCTAAGCTAACCACGTTTACCACATTCTCTGGCAACAAATTCCAGAGTTTAATTACATGTTGAGTGAAGAAACATTTTCTCTGCTTCGTATTAAATTTACTACTTTGTAGCTTCATTGCATGTCCCCTAGTCTTGCATTAAAATCTGATTAACAATGAGCTAGTGTTAAAACCTGAGCTATGTTCTCTGACATTGTATTGGTTGTCTAAAATGAGCTCACATCACTAACCTGTTGAATGTTTTAATACATGCTTATTAGGTGTATCATTAGTATTATGCTAACATTGTATTCTATCTCTGGTATTTGAATTTCACTGCTTTTCACGGTAGTTCTATTACTATTTTCAATTTACTGTTTTCAAGTTTACCTCATTTATTGTATTTATGTTTATTCTTGGTTATTTTACTATTGTTATGCTGTTAACAAAATTGTAAGTTTTATGTTAAACTGTACCTGCTGTATACCGCCTTGGATGAATCTCTTCATAAAGGCGGTTCAGAAATCCCAATAAATAAATAATTCTGTAATTGTTGATATTGTTTTAGGGAGCCTGTATATCTCTAAATCTCTATGTACATGACCTTTGAGCCTGTGGCATGCCTGAAAAGAAGGGAGAGAATGGAGGGGGGGGGGGCTGGTGAGGTTTCTCTTCTGTTTCTGTTTACAGGAATCTGCCATCACCATGAATGAATGAGGGCTTTTTTCACCAGGAAGCCAAAAAGAGGAGTGGGGGAGGGGCTTTCTTGCCTGTTTGTGAATGAGGTGAGTAGTGCCTGGCTGTCGTATAATTAAACAGTTTTGCAGGTAAGTAAAAACCAAGGTGTCCTTTAACTAAGGTGCACTGAAAAATGGCTTGTGGTAGTTTAGGCGTGGGTTTTGGGTGTGCGATGATCCATTTTTTAGTGCGCCTGTAAAAAAAGGTCTTTTTTTTTTTGCCAAAAATGGATGTGTGTCAAAATCAAAATTGCTGCGCATCCATTTTGGGTCTGAGATTTTACCGCCATTGACCTAGCAGTAAAGAATTTGGGTGGTAATGAACTACCACTTGGTGTAGCGGATGCACTCAAAAATTGAAATTACCGCAAGGGCCACACAGTAACCGGGCAGTAACTCCAAGTTGGCATGCGTTCAGCGAGCGTAGGCGCCTACACAGCTTAGTAAAAGGACCCTCCAGTGTTTCAGTGTGATGATTCTGCACTCTCTTGCTTTTCAGTGTTTTATTTCTATGTACCTTTAAGTTAACTAATTGAAGGGTCCTTTTACTAAGCCGTGGTAAAAAGTGGCTTGCGATAGTGTAGGTGTGGGTTTTGGGCGTGCACACAAATATTTTTCAGCGCATGTACCAAAAATGCCTTTTTAAAAATTTTTTGCTGAAAATAGACATGCGGCAAAATCAGTCTTGCTGTGTGTCCATTTTTGGTGTATGACCTTACCGCCAGTCATAGACCTAGCAGTAAGGAATCTGTGTGGTAATGACCAGCATGCGTCCCAAACTAAAAAATATTTTCCAGACGCGTGTAGTGGATGCGCACCAAAAATGAAATTTCTACAAGTGGTACACGGTAGTCGGGCGGTAAGTTCATTTCGGTGTGCGTTGGGCACGTGTAGAGCCTACCGTGGCTTAGTAAAAGGGGCTCTAAACTTTCTAATGATGACACTTTATTTTGCACCTATCGCCACATTGAGCCTGCAAAAAGGTGGGATAATGTGGGGTACAAATGCAATAAATAAAATAAATATATGTATAGTTGGGAGAGAGGGGCTGCTTTCCTGCCTGTTTGGGAATCAAGAGAAGCAAAGCCTCGCTGTCTTAAAATCAAACAATTTGCATGCACATATGGATTTGCTGTAATTTCAACAGCGTGAAGTTAAAACAGAGCTTATAAGGCATTTTAATAATCTGACTCATGCACGGATAGGAATAGGCACATAAATAAAAAAAAAGCTAACAGGTCTGTAGTGGCTGTAACTAATGAGCATAGATCATGCACCATGGAACAGGGACAAAGGACAAAAACTGATAAGCATGTGAGCCAGAGACTCGTGATCTGATAAGACATTCCTGCGTGCAAGCAGACATGGGAAAAGAGCAATTACAATAAACAAGAAAATGTGGTCTAGCAACTTGAAGGGAGACAGATGATGTTGAGGGATGCCAGAATGATCTCTGGGGAAGATGATTTGTTAAACCTATGTGGGGCATTGTTTGAAATAAAGGATATTGTGTTTTCCCAATCCCTTTGCCCTCCCCCAGGGAGGGGAGACACTTCAGCCTCGTAAACTGAAAAATAAGAGGTACAATCAGACTTAGCTGTAGGCACACCAGTAACAAAGGTTTATTGGTATAATCACTAAGCCAAAAATATACAAGGTAATTGTTCCCGCTGGAGCACACAGCAAAGCAAGACAGAAATCCTGAATAACAAAGAATGCTCAGCTAACACTGTGCCATCCATCACATATATATCATTGGTAAGTTTCACTTTTCCCAAGTCATGTGATTTCCCCTGAACTAAAATCATTAGGTAGCCTATGCCATGTATGGATTGGTCATGTATTCTATCAGTCTCTCCTGATGGGGGTTCACGTGCAAAGTTGGCTAGTCAG
Organism: Microcaecilia unicolor; assembly: GCF_901765095.1. NCBI lineage: Eukaryota > Metazoa > Chordata > Amphibia > Gymnophiona > Siphonopidae > Microcaecilia > Microcaecilia unicolor. Next base: position 245,403,248 of record NC_044033.1, read on the forward strand.
TGATAAGTATAGCGTGCAGTTAGCCACGCAGTACCCTTGTATCCCTTCACCCCAAAAGTGAAACATTTAGGCTCACTTTGTCCTCAGTATGTCAGCATGTCCCAAGATTATATCCACATTATATGAAAGGCATACTCATCTGCAGCCAAATGTGCGTCTGTGAAGTGTCTGTTCTCAACTCCTGAGAAAGCACTGACTGTTTACAAAAGATGCTGCGTTAGTAGGCTAACATGTGAGAACCAAACATAGCAATGCACAGGCCTGCAGCCCTAGGCCTAGCATAGGAAGGAATATACATTATATACAATATATATAAACAGTTGAAGCACAGAATTACTTTGGAGAGTCAGCAGGCAGAGAATACATATGTATAGCAGCGGTTGTTCTCCCATGAGAAACTATTTGATTATATCTGTACCTTTATATATCCATATTTTGGTAAGTAAATAAAAAATTGACTTTCTCATATGCACGTAGCCCTGGTTTCTTTTATCCCCCCAAATTGTGGATGGCTGGTACATGCTAATTTGGGAAGGGGTACAAGGCGCCTAAAAACATGGTCCCCTGACCTGAACCCAACTCATTCCCTTCTATTACCCCCCCCCCCCCAAATACTACTACTACTACTACTATAAATCACTTCTAATAGTATTCTTCATTGGCCCCTTTTTGCCCCCTGACATAATCCCTCCAACTGAAAAACACAAATCCCTGGTAGTCTAGTGGCCCAATCCCTCCTGCAACCAAAATCTGTTCCACCATTAAAAAGAAAAGAATTCCCTGTTGAAAGGTGGCACTCCTCCCCGAGTCCCCAAGTCTGCTTGTTTTTGAAGGAGAAGGGCGCCCATCTTCCGACACAAATCAGGAGATGGGCGTCCTTCTCCTAAGGTTGCCCAAATCGGCATAATCAAAAGCCAAATTTGGACGTCCTCAACTGCTTTCCGTCACGGGGATGGGGCGTGGTTAACAGATGGGCGTCCTCGGCCGATAATGGAAAAAAGAAGGGCGTCCCTCAAGAGTATTTGGCCGACTTTACTTTGTCCATTTGTTTTCACGACCAAGCATCAAAAAGGTGCCTGAACCGACCAGATGACCACCGGAGGGAACAGGGCCATGCCAAGGGTCTCTGGCGCCCCCCTGCAGACTACCAGTTGGCGGCGGCGGCGCCCCCACCCCCCCGCACCTGCCTGGCTCCAAGGCAGCGATTCATTAAGCCTCCACATTGTCTCCCGCCGTTTTGTTATCATGTGTCCCACTACTACCCAGGCTGGGGCATGATCAGAGATATGTATGCTATCTATATCTGAGTCTTTCATCTCTCCCCACAACGAGCGGCTCCCCCATATCGCATCTATCCTCGTATATGTCTTTTGCGCGTGGGAGTAAAATGTATACGCTTTTTGGCTTGGGTGCTGTAGCCTTCATATATCGACCAGATCCAGCTCTAGCATTAATTTGAGGAATTTCCCCCTATGGGTTCTGCCTCCTCCCTCTCTCTCCAGGGAATGGTCCATTTTGGAGGCAGTCAAATTAAAATCACCCCCCCCCCCCAATATTATCTGCCCCTGCACAAATGCCTTTAGGCTTTGACTCGCTCTCTCAAAGAAGACTCCCTGTCCCTCATTGGGCACGTATATATTAACTAGGCTAAGTGGCTGATTTTCAATCGTCCCTTTGACTGCTAGACATCTGCCTCCCTCTCCCTTGTATATTCCCTCTACTGTAAATCTTAAATTGTGTCTAATATAAACTGCTAGTCCCCCTGTCTTCCCCCCCTTCGGGGTTGGCCAGTTTGAAGCTTTGTCCCAACTCCCTGTAGTCAATCAAGTGTTCTTCCTTCCTTTGAATATGGGTTTCTTGCAGCATAATTACATCCCAATTTAGTCTCTTCAGTTCCTTGAGAACAATACTTCTCTTCCTGGGGCTATTCAAACATTAACATTCCATGTCCCTACCCAAATCCCCCCCCCACTCCCCTTCCCTTCCCCCCTCCTCCCTTCCTCCCCCCTCCTTCTTCCCCCCTCCCCTCAGATCCCCTATGGGCCCCTGAGCCTGGCTTTGGTTATTCTTATAATAAATTACAAAAAATCAGGAAGAACAAATCCAACAAATCAAGTTAAACCATAAACTCACTATAATAAACTTGGGTTCAAAATAATTTATCTTTTTTTATATATATGCACTTTAAAATGCTATAAATATTATAAAGTGTTTTAAATGTGCTCAGATCATACCGTTTACACCCATTATATCCCCAAGAGGAATATGTGGTGGTGTCACAATGGAACCATCATTGCACATACGATGTTCCACCTCCTAATATTTGTGTATGTACATACAGCTGAGCCCAAGTAGATCTTTATCACCAGTGTATGTATAGGTCATAAACTACTCACATTAAATACTGTTAGGCTTGAGCTCAAACCTTCGCCCATACATTATGGTGCATTCCATATTACCATCCGATACATAGATAATAGAACATACAATACAGCATTTGTTTGAACCTAAAGGAGGTATATGTTAGTTCATGACACCCTGATCTCACTTCCCCCAATCTTGCCATCACAATAAAGGGAGCAGTTATTGTGATGACAAGAATAACCAAACTCACTATAATAAACTTGGATTCAAAATAATTTATCTTTTTTTATATATATGCACTTTAAAATGCTATAAATATTATAAAGTGTTTTAACTGTGCTCAGACCATTTCTTAGAATAAGTGATTCGAAAGGCTGGGAATATTTGAAGTAATAGTTGGTCCTGGTTTTAAATTGATTGACCAGGTGTTTAAAAGACTAGCTGTATATTAAGATTCACTAGTTGGTCCTATAGAATAGGTGTTAAAAAAAACTAAGTTTTTAAATAAAATTGACCGCGCCTTGATCTTATCAAGTTTTGTAATATATGGTATCAGTGCAATAAAAAACAGCCTGATCTTTATTGGCCCTCACATGGATCCTTTGATCCAAATATTCTATGCAAATTACTTAAATATGCTGAGACTCACACAACTCATTAAACATTTGCAAATTCTTAATACATGGCTTTTAACTGGAATTAGATAATTGAATTCTCATTTTGCTAACCAGTGTATGAGTTCTTAATTGTCTGGTTGAAAATTTATTTGAAATTAGTTTGTTCCTGAAAATGCTTCCTCTTTTTGCTAGAGAGAATTCTTGCTAGGTGTCTGTAAATAGCTGTGTATTCATTTGCATGCACTACTTGTACTATTGTCTAAATTTGTATATGTGTGTCCTATAGAAATAATATAGTTACGCCAGGTGAATAATGGGGAACCATTTCTTTATTTTTAAATTAGTTCATTGAACTCTATGAGATTGCTTATCAGCTGCAGAGATAAGGGATCTCCAAGAAGTAGTAGTACTGAAATGCTTATCTGCTATGTTTCACTAAAATTCTGTGTTTGCATCCAGTTAAGATTGCATTTGAGGACGTAGTTAATCTATGTCGCAGCATTAAATACATAGACATTTTTGAGTTCTGGTCAATTGTTGCTAATGGCGAGCTAGCCACTTTTTAGTTCCAGTAAATTGTTGATATAGTTAAAACTTATAGTAATATATATATATTATATATATATATATAGGCATTCACTTATCTTTGAAGTTTCCCGATGGTGTTGATAAGCTCTAAAACTTTCATTAATTAACTCTGCTTGCTTCAGTGCTCACATCCTGTTTCTATTTCTAGAGGAAACAGATGTAATGAAAACTTTTTCTCCTAACTATAAAGGAGTTACATGGGCTGTGAAGAATGCTCTCTTGTCCTGGCCAGACAAGGGAGATTTCAGAGATACTCATAGGTCCTGTGTCTGTTGTTTGAGATTTCATTTTTTTTTAGTACAAATAGTGATACATTTTAACATATTTTCAAACCGAGAATAAGTGAAACTTTCAGGACTTTCGTTATCAACTTCCTCTTTCTGGCAAACACTGCCTTCCTTTGCTACGTAAAAATAAATTAGCTGTTTTTTGCTCCATGTCTCGATCTTATCTGCGGTTTTCATGCTTCTTTGCTTGCCTCATTGGGATTTACAGTTTTTATAGCTACATTTTATTGGTTTGGTTTCAAAACTTGTTATTAACTTTGGTGATTCTATAAAGTAAGTTTTATAGAAGGATACTTTTAACATTTATTATGAGCTTCATGTTTACAGGTTCCACTTTTTAAATTCTTATATTTCCGACTTCCTGATTTTTGCGCTGCTGCAGATGCAGAAGTTGTAACTGTGCTGTTCATCTGAGAGTCTAGATGGGTGTTTGAATTTGAAAGATGTTGAAATGTGGGCGTTGTGTGTATCTAAGAATAGCAGTCTTTTGTGCTGTCCTAGAATACAGACAGTGCCTTTTTAGTCAACTGGGGGAAAATACTGATTACTTGGTGCCCTAATTTCATCTGTTATGCAAGCTATTAATTAGTTTTCTTAGGACAACTTTATTTTTTTTAATTTCTACAGTTAGCAATTGGATACTGATGTAATTTTATTTTTCTACTTTACTAATCCATAATTGTAATGTGCCTAATTAATGATTTTAAGCAAAGGCTTACCTCTAATTACCTAAAGAAGAGAAAACTACCATGATAAAGATTTTAAATTTATGTTTTGAATTGTCAGAGAGAAATTGTATGTGAAAGGTTACAGAGATGCTCAAATAGATAATTAGTAAAGTCATTGTCTGCCCGTGCGCACTGTTTAAAAGAACCTCTTGAGAATAGTCACATGGCACGTATACATGCTGGAATGCACAGGATGTCTTAACAGTGTACTGTAGGTTGATTGGGGGATTTGTTTAAGTGAATATGTGTGGAAGTGTTTTAACTGGGATGTGTATGTGACTTATTATATAATATTCGGTTATGGGCTAGAATGGCAGTTGATTTTAAAACATAGAGTCTAAGAACAACATTGTGCTAATGACATTTTGTTAAGGAATTGGGCACATATTGAGTGGAATGTTGTTTGGTATGACCTGTTCTGTTACAGATTAAGCCTATTCTTGTCTACTCCACGTTTATTGTTTATTTATTTACTATACTGTTTCTAATTGGATTCACAAAACAGAACGGTTTACATCCTAAAAATAACATATTATATTTAAAAAAGCGTTATGCTGGCTGCTCTGCGCATGCCAAGGACGTCCTTTATGGACGTCCTTCACTAAAAAAAACAAACAAAAAAAGGACATCTCTGGCGAGCAAAAAAAAAAAAGGACGTCGTACTTCTTAATTTTTACTCTCGCTCTTCTGTTTTAAATCTTCCTTTGAGACATTTTTCCCTTCCTCATCGGCAGCTGAAGAGAGGGCTAATGGACGATTGTGAGGCCCTCCCACGGCCTCTCAGCCAATCACAGCACGTTTAGCTGACACCAGTGAGAGCTAAACGCGCTGTGACTGGCTGAGAGAGAGACCTGGAGGAGGGGCATAATCGAGCACCCTTGAAGAAAAGCCCACCCTGCTCGTCAGGGACGTCCTTTTTTGGTTTAGTGAAGGACGTCCATGTTAGGCACTTTAGAAAGACGTCCCTGATGAGCAGAACGAACTTTTCTTCAAGGGTATGATCTGAGCACATTTAAAACACTTTGTAATATTTATAAGTGCATATATATAAAAAAAAGATAAATTATTTTGAACCCAAGTTTATTATAGTGAGTTTATGATTTAACTTGATTTGTTGGATTTGTTCTTCCTGATTTTTTGTAATTTATTATAAGAATAACCAAAGCCAGGCTCAGGGGCCCATAGGGGATCTGAGGGGAGGGGGGGGGGGGGGGAAAGAAGGGAGGAGGGGGAAGGGAAGGGGAGTGGGGAGGGGATTCGGGTAGGGACATGTAATGTTAATGGTTTGAATAGCCCCAGGAAGAGAAGTATTGTTCTCAAGGAACTGAAGAGACTAAATTGGGATGTAATTATGCTGCAAGAAACCCATATTCAAAGGAAGGAAGAACACTTGATTGACTACAGGGAGTTGGGACAAAGCTTCAAACTGGCCAACCTCGAAGTGGGGAAGACAGGGGGACTAGCAGTTTATATTAGACACAATTTAAGATTTGCAGTAGAGGGAATATACAAGGGAGAGGGAGGCAGATGTCTAGCAGTCAAAGGGATGATTGAAAATCAGCCACTTACCCTAGTTAATATATACGCGCCCAATGAGGGACAGGGAGTCTTCTTTGAGAGAGCGAGTCAAAGCCTAATGGCATTTGTGCAGGGGCAGATAATATTGGGGGGGGGGGATGATTTTAATTTGACTGCCTCCAAAATGGACCATTCCCTGGAGAGAGAGGGAGGAGGCAGAACCCATAGGGGGAAATTCCTCAAATTAATGCTAGAGCTGGATCTGGTCGATATATGAAGGCTACAGCACCCAAGCCAAAAAGCGTATACATTTTACTCCCACGCGCAAAAGACATATACGAGGATAGATGCGATAAGGGGGAGCCGCTCGTTGTGGGGAGAGATGAAAGACTCAGATATAGATAGCATACATATCTCTGATCATGCCCCAGCCTGGGTAGTAGTGGGACACGTGATAACAAAACGGCGGGAGACAATGTGGAGGCTTAATGAATTCCTGATAGCGGAAGAGAAAGACTGTTTAGAAGTGCGCAATATAATAAAGGAATACTTACAATTTAATGATAACGGAGAGGTCTCGGATGGCATACTATGGGATGCCCTTAAAGTGGTGATTTGGGGGCATCTGATAGCGAAGGAAGCCCGCCGGAAAAAACTCCGGGAAGAATCAGAACTAAATATACGACAACGCTTAACTCAATTAGAAGCACAACATCAAGCAGATAGGGAGGCTCAAACCTTTAAGGAATTGACACAATGTAGAGGAGAACTCCAAAAGCTGCAGCTGAGTAAGATGGAATTTCACTGGTCGATGATGCAGCAGAAATTTTTTGAATTTAGTAATAAACCGGGGACTATGTTGTCCCGCAGTTTAAGACAAAAACAAGTTAAGCATATGATTACAAAAATCAAAGCACAGGGAGATCAGATGGTCTATCATGATAGAGACATCAAAGACCAATTTGTGAAGTATTACACAAAATTGTACATGACAGAGGGAGGGATGACCCGAGAGGAAATGCAAAAAAACTTACAGGATCTCAACCTCAATAAGATATCAGGAGCCCAGAGAATAGAACTAGAGGCAGCAATAACAACTCAGGAGGTGCTGAAGGTGGTGAAAGGGCTAAAGGGCGGGAAAGCTCCAGGGCTCGATGGTTACACGGGGAACTTTTATAAAGTATTTGGGGGGGAAATAGCACCTCTATTAGTACGGGTTGGAAATGCAAACTTTGAGAAGGGCTTACCCCGTAGCATGAAGGAAGCAGGAATTTCAGTAATACCAAAGCCAGGGAGGGATCAGACAGTGTGTGGGTCATACAGGCTAATTTCACTATTGAATATAGATGTCAAGATTTTGGCAAAAGTAATGGCGGACTGACTGTCCCACATTATGCCACAAATCATACATGCAGACCAATCCAGGTTCATAATTCATAGAAAGGTAGCAGATAACATCAGACGCACACTGAATATTGTATGGGGAGCACAGTTGGCAGTAGATGCAGAGAAAGTCTTCGACAGGGTGGAGTGGGGCTATCTCTGGGAAGTAATGGGTCTGGGGGCACCTTTTATAGAGAGGATTATATGAGTCCCCGATGGCTAGGATAAAGATAAATGGGGAATATTCTGATCCTTTCCGAATCCGAGGGACACGGCAAGGATGCCCGCTCTCCCCCTTATTGTTTGCGTTGACTATTGAACCCTTAGCGCATCACATTAGAACTCTGGACAATATAAGGGGACCTAGACTAGGGGGCCATGAACACAAGATTGCACTCTTTGCAGATGACATTCTGTTTTATATGGCTAATCAGATACATTCGCTACCTATTATTTATTTTGTTGTTGTTACATTTGTACCCTGTGCTTTCCCACTCATGGCAGGCTCAATGCGGCTTATAGGGGGCAATGGAGGGTTAAGTGACTTGCCCAGAGTCACAAGGAGCTGCCTGTGCCGGGAATTGAACTCAGTTCCTCAGTTCCCCAGGACCAAAGTCCACCACCCTAACCACTAGGCCACTCCTCCACAGAGAACTTAAATCATATGGGCGCCATGCGGGATTTAAAGTAAATTATGACAAATCTGAGTTAATGGGCATAACAATCATGGATGCGGAACAAGAACACTTGAGAGAGAGATTTAACTTTAAAATGACGGCAACAGGGTTTCGTTACTTGGGAATACAAATCCCCAAAGATCTTACGAACTTATACGCTTGGAATTATGAGCCATTACTTAGAACAGTGAGAAGGGACTTGCACAGATGGAAGACGGGTTGGCTATCTTGCTGGGGGCGGATAGCGGTGATAAAAATGAACATTTTGCCAAGACTCCTGTTCTTGTTCCAGACCTTACCCATACTGGTCCCGAGGCAGGAGCTGATAAGACTACAGTAGGAATTGGGGAGATTTGTTTGGAGGGAAAGGCCAGCCCGTTTATCCAGGCGGATAATGTGGGGAAAGGTCCAGGATGGGGGGTGGGAGATGCCAAATGTATAATGGTACTATTGGACGGCGCAAATTACACAAATAGCGGAGTGGTGCAAGGTGGATCTGTCCAAAATAACCAAGTTAGAACAAGTTTTCGTTTGAGAGGGATACCTTGAGGGTCTGCTATAGGCATCACTTCCAGAACAAGCGTACAGAAAAATGACATTGAACCCCTTTGTTTCCCATCTTCTAACCCTGTGGGGGACCCTAAAAGTTAAGATGCGAGGTACCCAGGGTAGGTCTTCATATGCTTGGATAATGCAGGAGCCAGGATTCCCGGCAGGGAAGGACACGAGGGTATTTTCATTGTGGTTTCAGAAGGGACTAATCAGGTTCCGAAATTTCCTAGAGGGGGGGGGGGGCGTATAAAAACATTTGAGGAACTGCAAGACAGGCATGAATTACAGGGGAAAGATGTATACGCTTACACACAAGTTAAACACTTTATCAAAATTGAGAAATGGGAACAGAACTCACCTAAAGAACATGAAAAACTTGAAAACTTGTGGGAGGAGATTGACCTGAGGGGGAAGGGGATTTCCAAAGTGTATCAATACCTTAGGGACCAGGGATTTAGGAAGCTTCCATATATGGAAGCGTGGGAAAAAGACCTGGCACAGATAATGAGCCCGGCTGAATGGAAGAGAGTGTGCATGGAGGTTAAAAAAGCTTCAATATGTGTGTTAATAAAAGAGAATGCATACAAGATACTGAGCAGATGGTACTATACCCCAGACAGAGTTAAGAAAATGTACCCAGAGGCCTCGGTGGTCTGCTGGAGATGTGGCCAAGATTCTGGCACCTTTTATCATATATGGTGGGAGTGTACGAAATTGCAGGGGTATTGGAGAGAGATTGTGGCTGCACTAACTCTAGCACTGGAGACCCCCTTCCCACATGAGCCTAAGTGGTGCCTGCTGGGATGAGGGAATCAAAGGGGGAAGAAGTGGCATCAAAGAGTTAAACACATAAGCCTTGCTGCAGCAAAAACAGTCATAGCTCAGCATTGGAAAAGTAGTGCGGGACCCAATCTATGTGACTGGAAGGTGAAGCTCAGAAGTGTTATGGAGCTTGAAAAATTAACAGATAAAAGGAAGGGTAGATATAACCCAGAGGGGCAAGAATGGGTACGCCTAAAGGCAGCTTTGGAAGGAAGTAAGGGGGAAGAGAACAACACGTCACCCTGAGGGGAATGGGGTAAGGATGGGGGGGGGGGGGGGGAATGATTTAAAATCACTTGGTGATATATTTTGTTATATGTTGTATGCTATTGGAAATCAATGCTAAAGCACAGTTGTGTTATCTTGTTGTTTAATAAAAACTTTATAAATTTAAAAATCAGCAGAGATAAAGAGGACAACTGTCCAAGCCACGGCCACTTAGGGAAACTGACTCTCCCTCAAGCAACCATTGACTAAGCACTGGAAAATACCAGAGGGAAGAGACATTTGCTAGAGATCACTCTGCTCTCCTCTGAAGCCAATTTCCCAGTTCTGTAAACAACTTTAAACTGCCCTGGTCCCCCTCCCTTCCTCTGTTTCCCCCAGCCGGGGCGGGCCCAGGTCTCTCTGCTGAGCTAAAAGGGATCACAGTGAAAGAGGTCTTTTGTTAGAAAGGGGGGTTTATGAAGGACGTCCTTTTTGGAGTCTTGAGGAGGACGTCTTCAACTGCACTCTCCTGCTAGGATCACACAGCTAAATGCTCGCACGTCCCGATCCCTCCCCCTCACACGCCCCCGTCTGACATAAGCAACCTACTTAGGTTTAATACGTAGGTTGCTTACGTCCGACGGGTGCGTACCCAATTCAGGGAAGGAGAGACGTCCTGAAGACTCGCGTCAATCAGCTGTTCCTCTTGCCCATGCAGCGCCTTCACACAGAGGTGAGAGGCGCTGCGCGGGCCCACTAAGGCGGAGGGGGGAGCCCGGTGGAGGGGGGAAGCGGCAGCGACGACCTCAGGAGGGCGGGGCATGGGGGCGGAGGATGGCGGGAGGCAGAGCTCTGGGAGAAACAGAGAGAGAGGAAGGGAGGGAGGGGGGCCGGGGCTGCTACAGTTTTGATTTTTGTTTTAATTTTTTATTTAATACAGGGAGAAGCGGGGAGCAGTGGCGACCTCGGTCGGGGCGGGGGGGGGGGGCAAGGCCGTCCTTACAGGACGCTCATGATGAGCGCCTTTGCCCTCTCCCAATCCTTTTTTGCTTTATGCAGGGTGAAGCGGGGAGCCACGTGTTTGTGTTTTGGGGTTTTTGTTGTTTTGTTTTGACGTTTGTGGCATGCGCAGAGCAGCCAGCATAACGCTTGGCTGCTCTGCGCATGCTTTAGGGGCCAATTACCAATGGGGATTAATGCATTGTACTTTACAATACTGCACCGAACATGTGCGACTTGTTTTTTTGGTGCATTCTTCATTTTTTAAAATTCGTTAAGGACTTTTACGTTTTAGATTTTTTTACGTTTGGTTGATGCATCTGGGCCTCAGAGCATTGAAATGGTTTGTGCTCTGTGGGAATCATTTTATGCTTTTGCAGGTCACTTATCTGATGGAAACATTTATCACATTCTGAACATTCAAATAGTTTTTCTCCCATATGAATCATTTTATGAAGTTGGAGATTGGCTTTTGTTTTGAAACATTTCTCACATTCAGCGCACTTAAAAGGTTTGTCTCTTGTGTGATTCATTTTATGCAAGTGCAGTTCAGCTTTCTTTTAAAAACATTTCTCACATTCAGAACATTTAAATGGCTTGTCTCCTGTGTGATTCATTTGATGCAGTTGTACGTTTTCTTTCCTCCTGAAACATTTATCACATTCAGAGAATTTAAATGGTACAGAAAAAGGTCATTTTTCTGACGGAAACATTTATCACATTCTGAACATTTAAATGGGTTTTCTCCCATATGAATATGAAGTTGGAGATTGGCTTTTGTTCTGAAATATTTATCACATTCTGAACATTTAAATGGTTTTTCTCCCATATGAATCATTTTATGCCAGTGGAGATTGGCTTTTGTTTTGAAACATTTCTCACATTCAGACCATTTAAATGTTTTGTCTCCTGTGTGATTCATTTTAAGCAGTTGTAGGTTTTCTTTCCTCTTGAAACATTTGTCACATTCAGAACATTTAAACAGTTTGTCTCCCAAGTGAGTCATTTTACCCTTAATGTTATGCACTCCGCCCCTCAGGAGCAGACCACGCCCAATTTCCAATTAAAATTTCTCTCGAACTGTAGTCAGTGACCTGTATCCGGGCTGTCTGACTCCCAAAGGACGGTGTCCACACCAAAATATAGGAAAGGTTATAGGAAAGGAGGTAATTTAGGGAAATAAGGATAGAACAAGGGAAAATATAAGGTACAACAATTACTAAACCAAATAACCAGCCCTCAATAAACTTTAAAATTTAACAATTTATTTGTCAGATAAACAAATATATATATATTCCTAAAATAACTACTTTAATTTCTATTTTCTAGGTTATCGTCTCTTCAATTCGTTAACAAAACATCATTTTATAAACATCAGATAAATATTCAAACGTTTGTTTCTCCTTTGTCTCTTATCTATTTGCAATTCTATTTCATTTTCTTCACTTTTGTTTTTCAGGTCCTGGACTCCACTCAATACAACATAACGGTAAGTATGTTTAAGTTTATTTTCTTTTTATCTCTTTTCCTTTATTTTCTTTACCATACTCTGTTGTCTTCTTCGTTCTTTGCTGGCTCTTTGACCTTTCTTGAAACGTTGGGGCCCTTGATATGATCAGTATTCTTATGGTCAAGTATTTTCTTTTAGGATTTTCTTCTTCCACCTACACCTGTCCTTAACAAAGTAACTGAAGAGAAAACCCTTACTCCTTAACTTTTTCTCTGTATACCTAATGGAAGGATTTAAATTATACACTGGCCATTCTAGATAATAAAAATAAAATAATCAAATACCCTAGGCTAAATTTCCTATGCTAATTGACTTTTTTTTTCTATTCTCACAGAGAGCTCCCCTCTTCTCTACTGCTCTTCTCAATTTCCCATATACACTCCACAGTCACTCAAGACTTAACCCCTATCTCAACTTTCATTAAATTTTCATACATAAAATTTTTATTGTTTTCCTCTCAATCACTTTCATTCCACCATACAACTCACTTTTTCACTAAACTTTGTCATTTAAACAATTTTCATACTTTGTAGGCCTTCATTTCGCCCAGCTGTTTCACACACACCCTTCTCCATCTGTGTTCAGAAGCTCTCTCCCCAACTGCCCACTCGGCCGTTGCCTAGACAACGGAGCTTCCCTGGACATTCCGCCGTCCAGGCAACCAATCAGTTGCTCTACTTGATTTGGAATTCCTCCACCTGTCCATCATGGAACCCCTAACAAAAATTCCATTCTCCATTTTAATCAACTGTTTACCCATTAAAAATCATTAAAAACATATATTTTCCCCATTTTTTTACCCCCAAACCCTTCCCAATTAACTTCACAATTTCCATGCCGCCGAATATAAATTCCCCCATTATCCCTATATTTTTAGAATTCAAATTAACCCTTTCCTCCCCCCACAATCAAACATTACCCCATAACATCCCCCCGAAAACCCAAAACTCCCCAAAAACCTATCCAAAAATTAAAAGGCCCCTTCCCTGATATAATACGTCGAAATTATTAAAATCGGACAATTTAAACCCCCCCGAAGCACCCCAAAATGTCCCCCTATTAAATTAACCCCTTAAACCCCAATTTTAAAATTACACCCCCCCTAATTTACCTAAACTAACCCCCCTGAACACAAATCTGAAAACAGAATTCAAATCCGTTAAACCGTTCAGATTCTACGCCCCTCCGCACCTATTATCACATTTTAAATAATATAAAAAATAAAATTTGGGGCCAAACACCCCCTTACCTGTATCCTTAAGTCCCCCACACATGATGACCACCAAAATTCCAGGTCCCGCTCTCCGTTTCGCAAAACCAGAGGTCAAAACCCAAAAAACACCCAGAAACGCCCCAAAACTCCTGGAACTCGCCTTTAAAATCGCGTCCCAGGCTTCTGGACCTACCTCTAAAATCCTCCATACGCGTTGACGTGCTACTCGCGTCAGCTGCGTTTTTTTCCTCTTCCTGCTCCACCCGTCCCGGAGCAGCGCTGGCCACCAATTCGCGCCCCGGAAACAGGCCAAACAACCCCCCAAACCACAAATTCGGCCCCGATGGGCCCGAATATGCTGCCAGCCCCTCCTAATTCTCCGGGCTTCCGCAGAACCTCCCTCTATCCTCCCGCCGGCGCCAACGCGCCCAAAAACATTTTTATTTTTTTATTTTTTATTTCCTACAGGCTCTCCTCTCCTCGGGCCTTGCTCCGGTCCCGACAAGGAACCCAAACACTGCCGGAGCAAGCCCGAGGATCGCGCCACCAATATCACCGGCTCCCCTCTAAAAACAGCCCACCACCTACCTCAGGACTCTCCCTCGGCCCCGTAGCGCGACCGCACCTACTCTCGGCCCCGGAAAACCCAGGTGAGAAAAAAATAAATAAAAATCTTATTATTTTTATTTACTACTATTTTAACCCCTTATTACATTCGCCCGGACTGAAAATCAATATTGTCCCCAATATTTCTATATTATTCTTTACCATCACACTCCACCACACAAACTTTCATGAATCCTATAACATCCCTTCCTATAATCTCCCTCAACCCAAATCCCCATTTTCTTCTTAACCACCCTCAATCATCCTTATATATTCAACTCTATTCAATCCTATTCTATATCTTATTCATATTTTTTCCTTTTATATAACTCTTTAAACAACCATACGAATATTTTCATCTTGCAAGGTATACCGTTAAACTTTAACACTACATTTCCAAAACATTTCATAAATTTTCCAAAATTTATGACAATTACTTTCAAATTCTTAAACTGTTCTTTAAAATAACAGAACTAACTTCAACTGTAATTTATTTTTTCTTAAGTCATACTTTTCATTTAAATACAAAATTTTCTTGTAAATATGTCGAACATTTTCCTTTGGTACTACGTTTTGACATTCGGATGTTATCAACATTTTCTTCTATTGTAGATTTACTCACAGGATTAATCCTAAATTCTGTGTAAACCAAATATCCTTCATCTATTACCTTTTTTACTCTCCTTGAGCAGTCTGACTTCACCATTTGAGCACTCTCAATTTGAGTCTCTTCAATTCCTTCCCTGCCCATATAATATTTCTTTACTAAATTCCTATTAATTACTTTTTCTTCCATTGAATTTTTTATTCTTAATACATTGGAAGTATCACCCCAAATTTGTATTATTTGGTATGGCTCCTCCTCCCATGTGTCCTGAATCTTGTGCCGACCACGAAAACCTCGCCTCTGCAGCAACACCCAATCCCCCTCCCGAAGAACTTCAGCCCTCGATTTCTTATTATATTGGCTTCTTAGTTTTTCATTTTGTTCCTCAGAAGCTCTTCGGGCCAGATCTCTCGCCAGATCTAATTTGGACTGGTGTTGTACTATCCAATCTTCCAAGGAATTAACTTGTCCTGTTTTCCAACATTCTTCTTCTTGTCTCACTAAATCCTGATGTGGCATCAAATTTTCTTTTCCCAAGAAAAGAAACGCTGGAGTAAATCCAGTAGCATTATGTATGGAACTATTGTAGATCTGGTTAATCTCAGGCAAGTATTTGGACCAGTACCTTTTCTTTTCAGGTGGAAAAGCACGTAATATCTGGTGAAATGTCCGATTGTACCTTTCACACCTCCCGTTTCCCTGCGGATGGTAAGGTGTGGTACGGGTCTTCTTTACTCCATATAAGAGACAGAGTTCTTTTATGACTTTGGACTCAAACACAGTTCCTTGATCCGAGTGCAACTTATCAGGTACTCCGTACATTGAAAACCAATGAGTGACCAGGATCCTCGTGGTTGTCTTTGCTGTTTGGTTTCTCGCGGCGACAGCGATAGTAAACCTTGAAAACATATCCGTCATCACGAAAACGTTTTCATATCCTCTGCTGTCCCTGTCTAATACCGTGTAATCCACTGCCAACACTTCGTGCGGTTTTACAACATTAAAACAACTCAATTCCGTTTTCTCAGCTGGGAATAATTTCTTTGAAAAACAGCATCTTTTGCAACTGTTAATCCATTCTTCCACATCTCTCTTCATTTTTGTCCAAAAATGTTCCTTTCGGAGATTCTTAAATGTCGTTTCAGTGGCAAAATGACCTCTATCATCATGGAATTGTTTTAATATTTCCTCTCTCAATTCCTTTGGTACCACCACCTGTAATTCTTCGCTGCCAAACCTACAGTCCTCATAGACCCTGTATAATACTCCTTCCCTTATCTGCAGACGTTCTCTGTGTTTCCACAGAAGTTTCTTATCCAGAGTATCAAGTTCTTCTAAACTTGGTAGCCGATTTTCTTTCAGCCACCTCATCACCTCTCGAATAGTATCATCCGACTTTTGTTTTTTCACTATCTCGGACTGATGTTCAGCACACTGTAATGTACCACAGGTGTACTTTTTCTTCTGGACAGATTTTCTCTTTTTAGCATTCACTCTCACTCCTTTACACAGAAATTTCAGGAAATCTTTCTCCTCATCTGGATCGCTCAACTCAGGCTCTTCATTATTTGACAGTCTGGATAATGCATCTGCCACAGTATTGCTTCTGCCGGTCTTGTACTCCACACTAAACTCTAGTTCCGCCAACTGAGCTAACCATCGCTGTTCCACTGCTTGAAGGTTCGCTGTATCAAGATATTTCAGCGGATTATGGTCCGTTCGTACTACAAACTTCTTATAGATGAGGTATTCTCGAAATTTCTCCGTGCAGGCCCACTTCAACGCCAATAATTCAAGCTTAAAGGCCGAATAGTTATTCGAATTCCTTTCCGATCTCCTCAGCCCTCTGCTGGCATACGCGATCACCCTCTCTTCGCCCTCTTGGATTTGACTAAGTACTGCCCCCAGGCCTTTGTAACTGGCATCAGTGGTCAGTATGAATTTTTCTGTGAATACTGGATATGACAGCACTGGAGCTGATGACATTCTCTCTTTCAGCTCTTCAAACGCACTTTGGCAAGCCTCTGTCCAAACGAATTTATTTCCCTCGGCCACATTTTTCCCGGTAATCAGATGTAGAGGAGCTGCTATCTGTGAAAAGTTCTTTACAAATCTTCGGTAAAAGCTCGCAAATCCAAGGAAACTCCGAACTTCTGTTTTATTTGACGGGATCTTCCATTCCTGTAACGCTTTCACCTTTTCAGGGTCTGTGGATACCCCTTGTTGCGAAACAATGTACCCTAAGTTTTTAACTTCCCTACAAGCAAATCTACACTTAGACGGCTTGATTTTAAGCCCATGTCCTTTCATTCTTATCAGAACTTTTTCCAACCGCTCCAGATGTTGGTCAAAAGTCGGCGAGTAGATTAAAATATCATCCAGGTACAGCAGGAGGACATTAAAAACATAATCGCTCAAGATTGTCTCCATTAATCGCTGAAATGACGCTGGGGCATTGCACAAGCCGAAAGGCATCCTGGTCCACTCATATAGTCCAAACGGGGTAGTCACCGCTGTCTTTTCAATGTCTTGAGGCCTCATTCCCATCTGGAAATATCCAGATGTCATGTCTAGGGATGTGAACCACTGTGATGATCCCAGTGCATCCAACGATTCGTCTATCCTCGGTAGTGGATAGGCATCCCTTATAGTAATGGCATTAAGTTTTCTGTAGTCGCAACAGAACCTGATGCTTCCATCCTTCTTTTTAATTACCACAGCTGGAGATGCCCATGGACTTTGGCTTCTTCTCAATATCCCTTGTTGCACCAGATCTTGCACATGACTCTTGAACAAATCAAAAATGTGAGGCGATACCCGCCTAAATGGTTGACGTATTGGATTAGATGTTCCTGTGTTGATAGGGTGTGTCACCAAATTTGAAAATCCGATATCACTATCGTTCGTCGAAAACACTGTTCTATGTTTCCATAGCAGTTTCTTTAATTTATCAGCTTGTTCCATGTTCAAATTACTCCAGTCCACCTTCACATTCGGAATCTGATCTTCCCAATTATGTCCCATCTCTTCCTGAATTTCCAGATTCATTTCAGATGAAATCATTTCAGGTACCTGTACCTCAGCTATTTGTGATTTACTTGGTATAATTACATCTTGGACTCCGATGTTTACCATACGAACTAATACATTTCCTTTATTTTGAGTTACCAATGTATTAGCCACTAATACTCTCTCTGGTAAATTATTCTTTCCCGAAGCTGAGACTAACAACGGTCCTGAGACTCCTCTGATTTGCTGGCATTTTCCCAGTAATATCCTCTCCGACATTGCCGGTAAAATTTGTCCCACACGCCCTTGGAGTTTTACTAAACCCACAATTTCTTTAACCTGTGTAGTTCTGTTCTGGGAAATCTTTGAAAGAATTCTCGATATTTTCACAGGTTCCATCACAAAACAGGATAGGTCCTTAAACAGCCCCTCCAAATGTTGAAGTACGTTCATCCCTAAAATTCCTTGTACTGAGTTTTCTTCAACATGTCCTTCCAAGAAATTATCTTTTACTATAAACACACATCTCTTTGGTATCAGCTGCCCTAAACACTGTACGTCTGCGTCGATGTATCCTAGTACAGGTAACTCTGTTCCGTTGACCGCCACTAATGTAAGTTGGCTTGCATCTTTGAGGCATCTTGTGTCCGGGAAGTTTTTGTAGAAAAAACTTGCTAACACGGTGGACACGTTGGAACCTGTGTCAACTGTACACAGCGTTTCCACACCTTCAATTTTTATCTTCAGAAGTGGACTAGACCCAATAGCCCGCTCTCCAAAAAGTTTTTCTTCTTGACTTTGCTCCACATTTAGTTGTTTCTGCATCCTTACATTAGGTTTAAGGTTTTCACCTTTATTAGTGTTTGACTCTGCCTGATTATTTCCAGCTCTCATGGACGTTCCACTGGTCCCAGGAATTTCAGCATTCCTAGGTCTCTCTTCCTGTTTGGTCCTGTCAATTCTCTCACTGCGACAGTAGCGAGCGATGTGTCCTGGTTCTTGACAGCGATAACAGATGACATTATCAAAATTCGTTCTAGTAGGTCTCACCCTCTGACTTGAGCCGGAATACTCTCCTTGGTTATACGAGTATCTAGTAGTATCCCTTCTTCTCCTGTCCCCCTGTTCTTCCTGTCGCTCACATAGTCGCGAAAACATGTTCGTCATCTGTTGCATCATATTCATCATCATAGTGATTTCTCTATTTTCTCCTCTCCCCACTTCTTCTTCGTTCTCCCTAGGTCTTTGGAGAATTCTCCTAGGTGCAGACTCACACATGATTAATCCTTTCTCCTCTCCGGCCCAGCGTATGGCGCTCTGCATAAGATCTGCAAAGGACATATGAGCATCCTCTTCACTTCTTTTTGACACTTCACGGCGTAGCATTTCATCTTTTAACCCCAACACGAATTGCTCTTTCAGAGTTTCTTCGGCATTGCCGATCCTCCCTCTGTCTCTCTTCATAATTGCCTCTAACTTTTCTTGCAATTTGTATGCAAAGACCCGTATGCTTTCCCTATCTCCTTGACGAAGATTGTAAAACTCCTGTATTCTCAGCCCAATCGCCGCTCTGTCTCCATACACTTGTCTGAGAAGCTTGTAGATCTCCTCTACTGCACAATCTCGTGGTAACGTATATTTCACGGTGTCCAGCGCTATGCCCTTGAGATGGTCCCGCACCACTTCCACCTGGTCCTCTTCTGGCACTCTTAGAATCCTTAACCTCGACTTCATCCGGTCTATCCATTCTTCTACACCGAGATCTTCAGGGCTTCTTCTAAAACCCAAGAAATCTGGAACTGTTCTGTCCTGAGGTATTATCACCGTATGTGTGACAATCTGTGGAACCCGACTTCTCACGTCACCGCTTTCGTTCTCCATGCTGCTTCAGGTGAGAGTGTTGCTACAGAGGCAAGGCCGCAAACAACACCAAACCCAGACCACAACCCCAGTACTGACACCACCAAAATCAGACTGTTCACAAGAGATTATATTATTTACCAAATTCTTACTCTTACAAACCAAATTTTGTTAAATTTAACCATTGTTAATCCGCCCAAAGCTAGGAATCCTGCCGACTACGCCAATTTGTTATGCACTCCGCCCCTCAGGAGCAGACCACGCCCAATTTCCAATTAAAATTTCTCTCGAACTGTAGTCAGTGACCTGTATCCGGGCTGTCTGACTCCCAAAGGACGGTGTCCACACCAAAATATAGGAAAGGTTATAGGAAAGGAGGTAATTTAGGGAAATAAGGATAGAACAAGGGAAAATATAAGGTACAACAATTACTAAACCAAATAACCAGCCCTCAATAAACTTTAAAATTTAACAATTTATTTGTCAGATAAACAAATATATATATATTCCTAAAATAACTACTTTAATTTCTATTTTCTAGGTTATCGTCTCTTCAATTCGTTAACAAAACATCATTTTATAAACATCAGATAAATATTCAAACGTTTGTTTCTCCTTTGTCTCTTATCTATTTGCAATTCTATTTCATTTTCTTCACTTTTGTTTTTCAGGTCCTGGACTCCACTCAATACAACATAACGGTAAGTATGTTTAAGTTTATTTTCTTTTTATCTCTTTTCCTTTATTTTCTTTACCATACTCTGTTGTCTTCTTCGTTCTTTGCTGGCTCTTTGACCTTTCTTGAAACGTTGGGGCCCTTGATATGATCAGTATTCTTATGGTCAAGTATTTTCTTTTAGGATTTTCTTCTTCCACCTACACCTGTCCTTAACAAAGTAACTGAAGAGAAAACCCTTACTCCTTAACTTTTTCTCTGTATACCTAATGGAAGGATTTAAATTATACACTGGCCATTCTAGATAATAAAAATAAAATAATCAAATACCCTAGGCTAAATTTCCTATGCTAATTGACTTTTTTTCTATTCTCACAGAGAGCTCCCCTCTTCTCTACTGCTCTTCTCAATTTCCCATATACACTCCACAGTCACTCAAGACTTAACCCCTATCTCAACTTTCATTAAATTTTCATACATAAAATTTTTATTGTTTTCCTCTCAATCACTTTCATTCCACCATACAACTCACTTTTTCACTAAACTTTGTCATTTAAACAATTTTCATACTTTGTAGGCCTTCATTTCGCCCAGCTGTTTCACACACACCCTTCTCCATCTGTGTTCAGAAGCTCTCTCCCCAACTGCCCACTCGGCCGTTGCCTAGACAACGGAGCTTCCCTGGACATTCCGCCGTCCAGGCAACCAATCAGTTGCTCTACTTGATTTGGAATTCCTCCACCTGTCCATCATGGAACCCCTAACAAAAATTCCATTCTCCATTTTAATCAACTGTTTACCCATTAAAAATCATTAAAAACATATATTTTCCCCATTTTTTTACCCCCAAACCCTTCCCAATTAACTTCACAATTTCCATGCCGCCGAATATAAATTCCCCCCATTATCCCTATATTTTTAGAATTCAAATTAACCCTTTCCTCCCCCCACAATCAAACATTACCCCATAACATCCCCCCGAAAACCCAAAACTCCCCAAAAACCTATCCAAAAATTAAAAGGCCCCTTCCCTGATATAATACGTCGAAATTATTAAAATCGGACAATTTAAACCCCCCCGAAGCACCCCAAAATGTCCCCCTATTAAATTAACCCCTTAAACCCCAATTTTAAAATTACACCCCCAATTTACCTAAACTAACCCCCCTGAACACAAATCTGAAAACAGAATTCAAATCCGTTAAACCGTTCAGATTCTACGCCCCTCCGCACCTATTATCACATTTTAAATAATATAAAAAATAAAATTTGGGGCCAAACACCCCCTTACCTGTATCCTTAAGTCCCCCACACATGATGACCACCAAAATTCCAGGTCCCGCTCTCCGTTTCGCAAAACCGGAGGTCAAAACCCAAAAAACACCCAGAAACGCCCCAAAACTCCTGGAACTCGCCTTTAAAATCGCGTCCCAGGCTTCTGGACCTACCTCTAAAATCCTCCATACGCGTTGACGCGCTACTCGTGTCAGCTGCGTTTTTTTCCTCTTCCTGCTCCACCCGTCCCGGAGCAGCGCTGGCCACCAATTCGCGCCCCGGAAACAGGCCAAACAACCCCCCAAACCACAAATTCGGCCCCGATGGGCCCGAATATGCTGCCAGCCCCTCCTAATTCTCCGGGCTTCCGCAGAACCTCCCTCTATCCTCCCGCCGGCGCCAACGCGCCCAAAAACATTTTTATTTTTTTATTTTTTATTTCCTACAGGCTCTCCTCTCCTCGGGCCTTGCTCCGGTCCCGACAAGGAACCCAAACACTGCCGGAGCAAGCCCGAGGATCGCGCCACCAATATCACCGGCTCCCCTCTAAAAACAGCCCACCACCTACCTCAGGACTCTCCCTCGGCCCCGTAGCGCGACCGCACCTACTCTCGGCCCCGGAAAACCCAGGTGAGAAAAAAATAAATAAAAATCTTATTATTTTTATTTACTACTATTTTAACCCCTTATTACATTAAGGAGGCTGCATTTCTCACTGAAACATTTATCATATTCAGAACATTTAAATTGGTTTTCATAGGGGATTGTATGTTGACAGTCATGAACCTCAGTCTTAACCCCGGGTAGATGGTGCTCAACGAAATGTGAGTCTGTGGAGAAATTTTCCCGAGTAGGAGCACTTTTAAAATGTCTGTCACCTTCTTTGAGTTCTCCAGTTTGTAGATGACTTGGGAAGTAGCTGGAATTTCTTTCTTGTGTGTTTGATCTCTCTTTTAAGAGGTACTAGCTGTTAAGCCCGTTAAAACGGGCGAGATTTCCAGCTACCCTCCTCGCCGCCGCTCCCTCTCCCCTCGGTGCCGGGCCCTCTGCACTGACCTGACAGCGCCTCTCACCTCCGTGTGAAAGCGCTGCAGGCAACAGCAGATGCTCTGCTGCTGCCTGCAGTGCTTCCACACAGAAATGAGAGGCGCTGTCAGGTCAGTGCAGGGGGCCCGATGCGGAGGGGGCGGGAGCGGCGGCAGAGATGGGGGGAGGGTGGAGGTTGGTGCGAGTGATGTTCGTTTCCAGGCTCCAGCGGCAGCGTCCGACACCGTTTCCCTCTCTGTTCCACCCTCTGACGTCATCACTTCTTGACGCGAGGGCGGGACAGAGAGGGAAGTCTCTACTGCGCATCTGCAGGTGAGTCGGTCACTTGCCATTTATATGTTTGACTAGCCGTTAAGCCCGTAAAAACGGGTGGGTATTGGAATGTTTTTTTCCCCAAGGCCCCCCTCCCGTTGCAGCTGCAAAGCCCCTGCCATCCTCCTTCCCTGCCAGCTCCAAGGCCCCCTCTGTCCCTCCCTCCCAGCTCCAAGGCTCCAGTCCTCCCCCCTTCCCAGCTGCAAGGCCCCCTGCCCTCCCTCCCTCCCAGTTCCAAGGCCCTCCCCCCCAGCTCCCAAGGCCCCCTTCCCTCCCTCCCAGTTCCAAGGCCCCCTGCTCTCCCTCACAACTGTAAGGGGCCCCATTCCCTCACAACTGTAAGGGCCCCCCTGCCCTCCCTCCCAGCTCCAAGGCTCCAGTCCTCCCCCCTTCCCAGCTGCAAGGCCCCCTGCCTGCCCGCCCTCCCTCCCTCCCAGTTCCAAGGCCCCAGGCCCTCCCCCCAGCTCCCAAGGCCCCCTGCCCTCCCTCCCTCCCAGTTCCAAGGCCCCAGGCCCAGGGTTGCCAGGTGGAAAATTTTTTTCCAGCCTAAAGGAGCCCAAAATCCAGCCCCAAACCCGCCCAAACTCAAACCCCGCCCCTGACACCCCCGCGTCATCACCCCCGCCCCCGCCGTCATCAACCCCGCCCCCGCCGTCATCGGCCCCGCCTCCCCCGTCATCGGCCCCGCCTCCCCGTCACTAACCCCGCCTCCCCCGTCACTAACCCCGCCTCCCCCGTCACTAACCCCACCTCCCACGTCACTAACCCCGCCCAGAAACGTCATTAACCCCGCCCACCGCGGCCGAAAAAAGCCGGCGAAAAAACCGCAAAAGCCGGCGAAAAAACCGCCCCGAAGCCAAAAAGGAGCCCAAAAAACCGCAACCCGCCGCGGGCAAAAATTTCCCGCGGCGGGTCGCGGAAAACCGCCCAATTGGGCGGTAAAACCGCCCACCTGGCAACACTGCCCAGGCCCTCCCCCCAGCTCCCAAGGCCCCCTTCCCTCCCGCCCTCCCAGTTCCAAGGCCCCCTGCTCTCCCTCACAACTGTAACAGCCCCCCTGCCCTCCAGCTCCAAGGCTCCAGTCCTCCCCCCTTCCCAGCTGCAAGGCCCCCCGCCCTCCCTCCCTCCCAGTTCCAAGGCCCCAGGCCCCCCCAGCTCCCAAGGCCCCCCCAGCTCCCTCCCTCCCAGTTCCAAGGCCCCCTGCTCTCCCTCACAACTGTAAGGGCCCCCCTGCCCTCCCTCCCAGCTCCAAGGCTCCAGTCCTCCCCCCTTCCCAGCTGCAAGTCCCCCCGCCCTCCCTCCCACCCAGTTCCAAGGCCCCAGGCCCCCCCAGCTCCCAAGGCCCCCCCAGCTCCCAAGGCTCCCTTCCCTCCCTCCCTCCCAGTTCCAAGGCCCCAGGCCCCCCCAGCTCCCCAGGCCCCCTTCCTTCCCTCCCTCCCTCCCAGCTCCAAGGCCCCCCTCCTTCTGAGACGTCCCATGTCCCCTCCCCCCCCAAGGTAGCTGCTACCGCCCCCCCCCCCCCACGCCGGAGTCGCCACCACCCCCCCCTTCACCCGGCCCGGGCCCTCTCTTCGTTATTCAACTTACAGCAGCGCCGAAACAGCAGCAAGCAGTAGCTCCCGTTGGCCTTCCTTCACTGCCTGTGCCTCGCCCTCGTGTGACGTCACGTCGGCGAGGGCGGGGCACAGGCAGGGAAGGAAGGCCGACGGGAGCTGAAGCTGAGCTGCTTGCTGCTGTTTCGGCGCTGCTGTAAGTTCAATAACGAAGAGAGGGCCCGGGCCGGGTGAAGGGGGGGTGGTGGCGACTCCGGGGGTGGGGGGGCGGTAGCGGCTACCTTGGGGGGGGGGGAGCGGTAGCGACGTCAGCGGTTCCCTCCCTCCCCTTCAGCGCAGTTTCCCTCTCTGTCCCGCCCCCCTTCCCCGTCATCACGTCTTGACGCGGGGGCGGGACAGAGAGGGAAGTCTCTACTGCGCATTTGCAGGTGAGTCGGTCACTTGCCATTTATAGGTTTGATTTCTTTCACCTTGGTTGGAATTATGCCACTGATACCTCCCTTACACTAAGTTGAAGTATCTGGGCTGCCTCTGGAGGGGTCGTTGTGTATCCATTCTTCTCTCTTCTGCTCATCACACATTTTCATTCTTTTATTATTATTCCTAAATCCATCATCTGGTGGATAAAAAACAAACAAGAGTATGATCCTTAATTTTACCGCTTTGGAGAAGAACATAAATATAGGGTAATATCCCCACATGATTATTAAAAAAGTAATTTGCTTGGCTAAGGTTCCAAATGGCATATAGAACAGAAAATGCTGCTGCTTGTAGACAGATACAGCTGGTCAATGGCACATGAACCTAAGGAAACAGACCATGGGGGTTGTCACTGTTCTGACCTGGTTTTACAGCCTGCTTTACTAACACAGACTACTCAGTATTTACTGTGGATTATTTTGGATTCGTATTAGGTAAATGAGACTTTTATTAGAGGTTCTAAAATCTAACATACACAATGATTAGCTATATAACTGAAAAGATCTTATAATTAAACAATACCTATCTATAAACAATCATTACATCACTGGTTCCTAAATCCAAGCAATGCTAGGAGTTCCTAGACCAGGAAAAGAAGCAATACACTATAAAAAAAAAGCATCACTGGTCCTTAAATCATCCAAGCTCATCATCAGCTGGGGGTGGGGCCCTGTTCACAGCAAAAGCCAGGAGTTTCTTTGACCAGGAAATATGGTTCTCTGCGCTGTATGCACATTACTCACAGATGAGCTCCCAATTTCGCTGACATTTCTCTCTCTCTCTCATGATTTACTCTTTTCTGCTTTTCCTCCTCACCCCTCCTGCGATTCATTCTTAGGCTCTCATAAGGCACGATCTTCTCACTTCCTCTAACTTCCTCCACTCCACTCAGTGGAGAATGGAGCCACTTTCTGCCTCTGTTAATGTAGACAAGCCTCATTCTGGTGCTCCAATAGCCACCAAGCCTCATTCTGGTGCTCCAATAGCCTCTCTCATTGTCTTCAAGCCTCATTCTGGGGCTCCAATAGCCTCTCTCACTGTATTCTAGTGCTCCAATAGCTTCTCTCACTGTATTCCAAGCCTCATTCTGGTGCTCCAACAGCCTCTCTCTCTGCATTCCAAGCGTCATTCTGGTACTCTAATAACCTCTCTCACATTCCAAGCCTCATTCTGGTGCTCCAACAGCCTCTCTCTCTCTCTCTCTCTGTATTCCAAGCGTCAATCTGGTGCTCTAATATCCTCTCTTACTGTTTGCTAAGCCTCATTCTGTTGCTCCACTAGCCTCTCTCACTGCATTCCAAGCCTCATTCTGGTGCTCCAATAGTCTCTCTCACTGTATTCTAGTGCTCCAATAGCATCTCCTACTGTATGCTATGCCTCATTCTGGTGCTCCAACAGCCTCTCTCACTGTATTCCAAGCCTCATTCTGGTGCTTCAATAGCCTCTCACTGTATTCCAAGACTCATTCAGGTGCTCCAATAGCCTCTCTCACTGTATTCCAAGCATCATTCTGGTGTTCCTACTACAGCCTCTCTCTCTGTCATTCTGGTGTTCTAATAACCTCTCTCACTGTATTCCTCTGGTGCTGCAAAAGTCTCTTGTATTACAAGCCTTAATCTGGCCTCATTCTGGTGCTCCAATAACCCCTCTCACTGTATTCCTCTGGTGCTGCAATAGTCTCTCTACTGTATTCCAAGCCTCATTCTGGTGCTCCAATAACCTCTCTCACTGTATTCCAAGCCTTAATCTGGTGCTCCATTAACTTCTCTCACTGTATTCCAAGCCTCATTCTGTTGCTCCACTAGCCTCTCTCACTGTATTCCAAGCCTCATTCTGGTGCCCCAATAGCCTCTTTCACTGTATTCTAGTGCTCCAGTAGCCTCTCACTGTATGCTAAGTCTCATTATGGTGCTCCAATAGCCTCTCTCATAACATAGGCAGCCGGGACCCCTCGGGCATAGCCATTACATTAATTCACCATACCAATAAATACACCACACACGGTATTTTGTAAATGTGGCACAATATTTTGGCCGCAGCTTTTATTCTGTGATACAAACATCTATACAATCTGGGCAAACCCAAGCCGTTTCAGCCTCTGGCTCATTTCCCCCGTGCCGAGTCTGCCACCTCAGCAAGACTGGCCAATCGTGAACTGAGCTTCCCGCCGCACAGCAAGGGGGCCGTACCGTAAGCACAGCTACCAGCTGCCTAGCTAATACCTTCAGACTTGGGTACCCCGCCACCAGGCCGGGGTAGCTCTGCTTGCCCCGGCCCACCCCCCCCCCAAAGCTGCGGCCTGGTGTGCCAAAATTACATTCTCCAATACCTCCAGCAGATCATTGTTAAATAGGTCATTTCCAATGGCTGAAAGGTGCATGCCATCCTTCCAGTAATATCCTTCACACATGTCATCTGCCCATTCGTGTGTGATCTGCCACCCGCCCCTGCGTATCACCCAAGATGCAATCTGCCTGTTCACTTTCTTTCTGGGCCTGCCCCACAATTTAGAGCTTCTGTGTACCCATCTAGGCAGTATGTCGGACCAGACAACACTAGCATGTGGAAGGAGATGCGAGACTATTGCCAGCTCGCACTTCGCTGCCTGTACTACCTCCAAGCCGGAAAGAGTTCCGAAGTCGTTCCCGCCTAGGTGTATGACTATGGCTGCTGGAGCGGCCAAGGTGTCTGCTTTGTGCTGTATTAGTGCACCCAGCTGGTACCATTTCATACCTCCAACTCCCATCCAATTGATTTGCACTCCTCTTACAGCCAGGCCTAAATGGTGGCCACCAGGCCTTATTGCCGCTCTTCGCGCAGCCCACTTGATGTAAGAGTGACCGACAATCCATAGTGTCTGCGACTCTGTAATATAGAATAGTGTGCATGTTACATGTTTGCATGGGGGCCCTGGTCTCGGAGAGACTGTTCCCTGATGTATAGCTTGTAAGCTTCTGACTTCCATCTACCTAGCTTTTTAATGGACGATGATGGGAAGCCGAGGGATGCTGCGCAGGTGGCGGCTCCTATCCTAAAGGAATGCATTCCGTATCTACCCGGGTCGCGCCCTGCCTTAGTCAAGCATTGGCGCAATACTGCCGTGAATTGGAAGAGGGTGAGAGGGGAGCTATCTAGGTGTACTAATAGGGTATCGCTACCCACGGGCCTCAGTGTTAGGTATTCTCTGATGTTTGATAATGGGCAAGTACTGAGCGCTTCCACCTGGGCCAGGGTGATTGTCTGCCCCTTGCCCAGCTGGTCCATTTTAGATCTGCTGCTGATGATTTGTAGTGTGTTGCCCAATATCTTGACCTCGCTGAATTTCAGCCCGGCCCTAACCGTGCTGTTCTTGGATGAGGCTACCAATTCGCATACTCTCAAAGCCCCAAAGAAGGCCAGTGTAAATGCTGCCCGGAAAAGTCGGGTCTCGTAGTTGGATTTGCATACGCTTTCCAGTACGCGCCATATCTCAAGCAGCAAGTCATACGTGATTGGTAGCCTCCAATCCTGTCTGGCTCCGCGTTCCCGTCGCCATCCTTCCAATAATTTTTTGATTATGAACCTATTTTTTGGGTCGCCCCATCCTGCTACCTTCAAAAAGAATGAGAATGCTGTCAGCTGCCTGGTTACTGAGCTGTGGGTTCCTCCTGCCCATTTCGCCTGGACAATGTAGTCTGTAATTGCGCTGTCGGGCACTGGGCCTCCATGCCATCCTTGTGCACACAGGAAGGAGCATACTCTCTGGTAACCCGCTGTGTAAGTCATCCATGTTCGCGGCGCTAAGGACTGTTTCAGCAGTCGCCATGCTTCGGGGCTCCGAAGCTCCACAGGTAACCGGATACAGTCTCTCCCTTTGCTGCCGCTTGTGGCGCTAATTTCCTGAAGGCGTCCCACTTTGAACGAGAAAGAGCATCAGCAATAGGATTGCGTGCGCCTGGTACGTGCTTCGTGCGCAGCAATATGTTGCTAAATAAACACACTTTAACTAATTCGTGCGCCAGACCTAATACTAGCGGGCATCGCGCAGTGTGCTTATTTATTATGTCTATGACTGCTCTGTTGTCGGACCAAAATACTACTCTCCTGTTGCTGAGCTTTGCCCTCCATATTGAGACTGCCACCACTATAGGGAAAAGTTCCAGGAAGGTGATATTTTTCGTGATGGCCCGCTCCCTCCAGCTAGGCGGCCATACATCTGCGCACCATTCCCCTTGGAAGTAAATTCCAAAACCTACACCCCCCACTGCATCGGTATATAGCTGCAAGTCAGCATTGGATATTGGTGCTTCTAGCCATATTACTCTGCCATTGAAGTGCCTCAGAAACAGGTCCCATACCCTGAGGTCGTCCTTCATGTCCTTTGTCAGCCTAATGTGATGCGATGGTTTGCGCACCCCCGGACATTGAGCTGGATAACCTGCGCAGGAAGGTCCTACCCATAACGATAACTCGGCAAGCAAAATTGAGGTTGCCTACCACTGACTGCATTTCCCGCAGTGTGACCTTCTCTCTGCTCATCACGTTGGCTATTATTGTTTTTAACTTGTCAATTTTTTCAGGGGGCAGCCGAGAAACCATATCGCAGGAGTCCAGCTCAATGCCCAGGAACTGTAGACGCGTAGAGGGATCCCAAGTTTTTTCTTTAGCTAGGGGGATATCGAAAGCCTCTGCAACTGCGCAGAAATGCGTGAGTGCGGACTGGCATGTCGGCCTGTCTGCTGGACCAACAAACAGGAAGTCGTCTAGGTAGTGTATGATGTTCTTGCTCCCTGATGCTCTTTCTACCACCCAGTGCAGAAATGTACTGAAACGTTCAAATAAGGAACAGGATACTGCACAGCCCATGGGCATGCATTTGTCGTAGTAGTATTGTCCTTCAAATTTGAAGCCTAATATAGGGAAGTTGTCAGGGTGTACCGGCAAGAGTCGAAAGGCGGACTCGATGTCTGCTTTTGCCATGAGGGATCCACGTCCTGCATTGCGCAGTAACTGGACCGCCATGTCGAAGGTGGCATACTGCACTGAGCTTGCCTCCGGGGGGAGGAAATCGTTCACTGAGTCGCCGGCCGGATAGGATAGGTTATGAATGAGTCGGTATTTTCTGGGTTCTTTTTTGGGGATGATTGCCAACGGGGACACGATGAATTGCTCGAATGGCCTATAATGGTAAGGTCCCGCCACCCTTCCTTAGCTCACCTCTTTATCGATGCGCGCTTTTGCTTCGATATGCAGTCTTCTCACTGAGGGGGAATTTCTAGCTGCTCTTCTTAACTGTGTGCCATAATATGGAATTCTGAAACCATGTGCAAAACCATTGTCGATTATACCTGCATCCTTCCTCCTCGGGTAATGAGCCAACCATGGCCGCATAGCGGGTTGGTTGACCGGGGAGGGAGCTATACTCCTGTGATCTGTGCTATGGTTGGGCGGCTGTTCTGTCTGGGGCTTTTTTAATGCACTTGATGGCGGGATGTGGGGCTCCGCATGTGGTGCACACGTTTGTCTTTACAGTTCGGTTGGGTACATGCAACGCAGTTGAATCGCCAGCACGCCCCCTCTTGGTGACCCAACGCTCTCCCCGAGTCGCTAGGGCCTCCCGCGCGAAAGGGTCTGTTCTGTGTGCCGGCTAGCGCGCCTCTATTTGTCATGTTGTGTAACCACAAATCTACATCCTTCCACCCCCATCCTAACGCGGGGCACTCGTCCATCCTGTCCCTGTATTCCTCGTCATATTTCAGCCATCTGTGTCCCTCATAATCCTTGTAAGCCTGTACTATGTTGTGGGCATATGCTAGCATTGGGCTGTATTGGGTGGGGTCGGCGTGTCCAGCTGCATCTATTACCCTGAGGAAGGCCCATAGCCAGTTAACAATTGACTTTTGCGTGCCTTTGTCTCGTGTGTGTGTATTCTCTTTTGTGTCTTTTTTCCTTTTCTTGTCCTTTCTTCTACCTTCCAGCACTCGAAATATATCAAAGTATTTCCTATTTTTTATCTTTTTCCTGATGGATTTGGGTACTAATCTCCATATGTGCGGAAGTGCTGCTAGAGGTGGGGACGGTCGTCCTTGGTACCTAGTACCGCGCCTTCGGCGCTCCACGCTTCATCGTCCTCATCTGATGAAGAGATGGAAGATGAGGACGATGAATCTGAGCTGCTCTCGCTGTCTGAGCTGCTGCGCCTGCTCCTCTTCTTTCCTTTCTTTTTCTTCTTTCCCTTCTTGTCTGATGCGGGCCCTACATCTTTGTTTGTAGTGGTCTGCCCCCCACTGGCTCCCTCACTCTCTGTGTGTGTGCTCTGCTCCCCCCTATTCGCGGCCACACTCCCCTGAGCCCTGCTCGTTCCCTCCCCCATATTAGTATTATTCACATTCGTAACAACATTTACATTCTCGTGCTCTTGCACCCCGCTGGACGTACCTGCGTGTTCCAGCGGTGGTGCTCTGTCCATGTGAGCAGGTTCCTGCCTTGGGACATTCGGCGCAGGGCACCCGTAACTAGGGTCTGGGGTGCTGGGTGTTGCGCAGATCATGGCATCTGCCATGTCTGGTGAGGAGGGGGGCCGAATCCTGGCCATGCCCCACAGCATGAAGGATGCTGCAGGTATCCCCAGCCCATGCCATATGGCCACGCCGGCTGCTTGCCGTGCCCCGCCGCTGTCCCCGGACTATCGGTCGCCCGAGGTACAGCACCCTGCCCCGTTGCGTATGGTGGGGTCCATCCCGCGCCAGTCGGCGGGTTCGACCAGCCGCCTGTTACACCTGGGCTCTGTTGTAGCTGGTTGGTCACTGCGCCGTTGGCTGTGCCGCTTGATGTTCCCGGGGCTCCCTCTGAGGTCTTCTTCTTGCTTCTTTTCTTCAGCGATGGTGTGGCCGCCGTTGCGAGGGTGGTTTGTGCGGTTGCTTTCTTGCCGCTTTGCTTTCTTTGACCTTTTCCTTTGTCTCCGCTGCCTGCCGGTTGCTTCCTCCCTGCGAGGTCGCTCGGGTCGGTCACGCATGCGGCTATCTCGCCTTCCTGTTCTTGTTGTGCGCTGTGTTCTTTGTCCACTCCCATTTCCCGTTCCGGATACACCTCGGCAGCCTCTGTGTTTTCCGTCGTTTCCATGCTGCACGAGGGAGGGGAGGGTGATATTGTCATCCAACGGAATCGCACCCGAGCTTGGGACTGGAGTTGTGACCGTATCAGGAATGCACGTGGCTGCTAAGGCCCGCTCGCTCGCGCGAAGGTCAGTGTAGTCTGCCTGCCCTGGACGCCAGAAGAGTTCATCTGAGGCAGCATGGGCATAATTATACTGTATATATATATAAGAAATCATATTAATTGTTAATTCTGTTTAAAAAATCTGGGGTTTAAAAGCTTGGTGTTTGAATTCTAACTCTTCAGTCCTGCAAGTGATGAAGGAATGCCAGATGGTTCAGATTATTTAGAAATCTAGCCTTGCTGGGTCAAAAAGGTCATAGAGAGAAACTTCTTTCACCCTTTGTGAGTGATGGAGGGTTAAGGCTAGTTCAAAGATATTACCTTACCACATACATCTGTATACTATTATGAATGAACAAGGCATGAGCCAGACATACTGTAGTTTTAAAAGTAGGCTGAATGCTGTTTAAATAATACTAGATATTCTTGATATGTAGATTTTGTTATAAGGAATTCTAATTTCTTGATATTTAGAATATGTCTTATAAGGAATACTGATTCTGCTTATTTTAGAATATGTTTTTCTGTGTAATTAATAAGTTTTGTTTCTGTGTAGAATGTCTGTTCAACTCAGCGTTACTTTCTAAGCAAGACTGTAGTTGAAGAGGTCAGCATATGGTTTGAGTTAGCTGCAGTCCTGGCTAGGTGAAAGAGAAGTCAGCTCTCTTCTCCTTGATTAATTATAGGTAAATGTAGGACTGGGCTTTCTGAAAGAAATAACAAATCACGTATGTGCGCCATTAAGTAAGACTGGCCCTTGACCCCTTAATGAATGCCAGAGTTTAGTTAGCAGTTAGTATGAAGTTGACTAGGAATATGAGAATTAATCATAATGAAATGCCAAGAGAGGGGAGCCAAAATGTCTGGTCTGAGAGGCCCCAGGTCATAGGTCAGTTTGAGAAATATTAAACCTATGTAACTGATATTTTGGAAATATATGTATAAAGATGATTGGTTGAGGCAAGGTAATCAATCTATTCTTTACCATCTGGAGAGTAAGGGGGGCTAGGGGGTGTTAAACTGTATATAAGTGGGAGTAGAAGCAGCTTACATCAGAAGGAACAGACAGAAGAAGGAGAGAGAAGACAGACAACAGGAGAAGAGAACTGAAGAGGACAGACAGAAGCCACAAAGACACAGAGAGCTGAGAAACAGAAGAAGAGACTTAATGCTGATGTCCCACTTTGTTTGCTGGCAAATAAAGAAGATTTCTCTCTCATTCTGGTGTGTGCTGTTTGACTCCTGAAGTACCACAGATTCTGCTAACAATAGGGGTAATTCATGCATCAATTCCTGCAACACATCCAGGCTCTTTCGGGCGTCTTTTAATCCCCTGTGGCCAGCGGGGTGCCTCGCGGAGATGGGCTCCCGTCCCCCCCCTTTTGCGCCTCCATCGCTCCCCTCAGTCCTCGGCACGCATGCCCGTCGGGGCACGACACCATGTTATGTTTGGCTCCGTGCACCCTGGCGTGGCACTGCGCCTTGCTTTTGTATTCTAGTGCTCCAATATCCTCTCTCACTGTATGCTAAGCCTCATTCTGGTGCTCCAACAGCCTCTCTCTCTGTATTACAAGCCTTACTCTGGTGCTCTAATAACTTCTCTCACTGTATTCCTGGTGCTGCAATAGTCTCACTCACTGTATTCCAAGCCTCATTCTGGTGCTCCAATAGCCTCTCTCACTGTATTTGAAGCATCATGCTGGTGCTTCTACAGCCTCTCTCTGTACTTCAAGCCTCATTCTGGTGCTCCAACAGCCTTTCTCATTGTATTCCAAGCCTCATTCTGGTGCTCCAATAGCCACGAAACTGGAGAAGGGATGACAACAAAAAATTGAAGCCAATTAGATTAATCCGAGGGATAATGGGCTAGATAGGCTCATACCATCTCCTGATCTAGTACAGCTGCACTTTAAGAACAGGGGAATCCCTACCTATGACGTCAGCTGAGGGCTTTGCGCATGCTCAGATACTGTCTCTAGACTTGGTCCAGTGTGTGCAGGGCTACAAAGAGCAAAAAGACTCCCATGAAAAGCAGAAAAGTTCTGTCTCCCGGTACTGGGAACCCTGTAAGTTCCAGTCCTAGAGCTGCACAGGTGGAGAGGAGCGGGAGGCCAGGAGGCACTTTAACTGAGACCTTCAGGACTGCGATCCGCCTCCTCTCCTGTCTTTCCGGGGAAAGGGAAATCTGCAGCCTGATCCATCAATGCAGCTGCACAATTCAGGGGGAAACAAGAGAGAAATGGCTGCCTTGGTTTTTGATCAGGTAAGAAGTTGTACTTTGTCCTTGTGTTCCACTTTCTGGCTCATGCACACATAGGGCCATCATATTTGCAGGCACACAAAAAAAAGACAGAAAAAAAATAAACATTTCTGCTACCTTTGCTAACGAAATATCATAATTGTTTGAGGCTTCTGCAGATGAGGACAGAATGGGGATGGTGTTGGAGAAAGAACCCGCAGGGACGGGGACAAAGTCATTCTCGAAGTTTCAGATCTTCTAGCTTCAGCCAGTAAAGAGACAGAAATTGAACTACAGAAAAAACATTATACAAAAGGGCTTAGTCTCTTCTAATGACCCAAACTGTGTTATCTTTACACAGGCATCAGTCACATTCAGTGATGTGGCTGATTATTTCTTGGAAGTGGACTGGGACAGTCTGGGAGAATGGCAGAAGGAGCTGTACAAGAAGATCGTCAAGGAGATTCACAACTTCCTGATCTCTCGAGGTAAATCCACGTATTTGCCATCTTTCCCCCACAAATACATTTGTTATATATTTACTAATTTGTATTCCTTGAGCACATTTTCTGTGTGTTTATAAGAACACTAGAAGAAATAGAAAAGGCTTGAAATTGACTTTCATATGAGGCCGAGAAATGAGGCCTGTGGGGGCGGTGAGCTTTAGAACTGGAAGGGGGAAGGGGGGTATGATAACCAGTATTTTTAGGGGGGTGCGCTCCAACCACTGTAAAGTGGGAAGTTATGCAAAGAGGATTAAGAGGGATGAGGATAAGGGGAAGGGGATTGGTAGGGGAGGGATGGAGGGGGGGGAGGGGAAGGGAGGAGGGGAAGGCGGGAGGGGGGGAGGGGAGGTCAAGGGAACGTCCTGTATGCATGCTGTGTACTTATTGTTTTGGGACAGGAACGGAAGTTAGATTTAGAGGCTGATTGTTATGGGGGAGTGGTGGCTGGGACACTCTCTTGGAATGGGGATAGAGTTTCAGAACAGCGCTTTAACATGGAATGTTCTAGAATTGAAAAAGGTGACTACATTGCAGGTGATGACATGGAATGTGGGGGGCATACACTCCCCGGTCAAAAGACAGAAGATATTGAAAACTTTGAATGATCGAAAGGTTTCAATAGCATTTTTGCAAGAAACGCATCTTTCGAGAGAAGAACATTCTAAGTTGAAGCGATGGTGGGTAGGAGAATTGTTAGAGGCTCCAGCAGTGGGGAAGAAGGGAGGAGTAGTGACCTTAATTAGAAAAGGTCTCAATGTAGAGATAAAGCGTGTAGTGGTCGATCCGGGAGGGAGGTATGTCCTGGCCTCAGTGGTACTAGAATGGCAATCATTATTGTTATGTAACATTTATGCACCAAACACCTATGAAAAACAGTTTTTTACACAAATTATTCACAAGATTCATGCCTTGGGGGACATACCAGTCTTGGTGGGGGGGGGGAGATATGAATGATGTGATGGATCCTTCGTTAGACAGATCTAAACCGATGGGGAGAGAATTGGCCAGAATGGAGAGAGGCATTTCTAGACTGTGTGCTGCTCATAGGCGCCCGGTATAAGAGGCTTGGGAAGGCTAAGCCTTCCCAGCCGCAAGCCCCAAGCGTCTCTCTCTCTCTCATTCCCCCGGCCCCACCCCCCTGATGTACCGTTTATCCCTTGCACTCCCTCCCTGCAGTGCAGTCCCTATAATTAGCGTCTCTATCCCTCTCACTCCCTCCAGTGTGCTTTAGATCACCCATCGCTGCCGGTAGCGGCGCGCCAACCTTATTACAGCTTGCTTCGGGGCTTCTCGGCCTGACGGCATGACGTGCCCCGCCTCCTTTGATCAGCCTTCCTGCTTCCATGAGGGCTGGATGCATCATAAGGAAGGCTGGTAAGAGGAGGCGGGGCACATCATGCCGTCAGGCCGAAAAGCCCCGAAGCAAGCTGTAATAAGGTTGGCGTGCCGCTACCGGCAGCAATGGGCGATCTAAAGCACATTGGAGGGAGATTGCGACCACGGAGCGGAGATGAATGAGGGGCGGAAGTGGCTGCCGGGAGCACATCCGGCTTGCTTGGGCCCGGCTTCTCCCTCCGGCTGGGACGGTGGTCTTGGCGTGTTCTCGGGTCTGTTTTCTTAATGGCGGGGAATTTCTGGCAGAGTTCGCACTAGTAAGTGGGCGCCCCAGGGCTGGGGGGGAAGGGGTTGTTTTCTGCTTTATTTTCACGAGTGATGTCCCTGAAGAAAGTGTGTGTGCGGCTCCTTTTATCCTGTTTCTTCTTCAGCTCCCCCCACCCTACGTAACAGATTGATGGGTGAGAACTTCCAGTCATAACTAAATCCCTTCATTATTATGCTTGGGGAGGGATAACTTGATTGGAGTTAAGCACCCTTAATCATTTTTAAAAGTTGCCTCGTATGTTCGCTTCTTCGTCTCTCCCCCCACCCCACAGCCTGATAATGTTTAGGTATACAAGTTTCAATTTTTCTAGTATTGCTGCATGCTGAGTCTGGCTTCTTGAGGTAACTTTCCAGTTCAGTATTTTGCCTTCATATTTTTTTTTATTTCTAGTTCCTTGTGTCAGACCTGTTGTCATGTGTTTTTCAGGTGTGATCAAGATGCAGTATTCTTCTAGCGTGTAGTATTTGCACACCTTTTTGTTTTGTTTTTTGTTTCACTAGGTTGTGTACTGGTGTTTTAGAGCCAGGTGTAATTATAATGCTGCCTTTCCACGCATATGGTTGTAGCTCGTCCTGTCCTTGGATTTAGTGCTGTTATGGTTTGGCAAGGTTATGAGTGTGTTTTTGCACAAGTTTGTGTATAGGGTTTTGCAGTGGAGAGATTGTGTGTTGGCCCTACTGAGGTGGCACCAAAACATCAGAAAGGGTGTAGAGCCTAAATCATGACACACTACCTCTTGAAGGATCTACATATGGTCGTTAATAAAAGTAGCTCATTGTGAACACTAGCCACCCTAAAAGGGTGTTTTTTGGCTCTACACGTATCATGGTATTATGATCCCTTGTTTCATATTGTTGACGGTCTGCATTTTCCGTATGGTGGTATATTGGTGTATTAGGTCTGCCCAGTGTAATATTTATGGGTACAGTAAGGTTGTGAGTGGTGTTTTTGCACAAAGTTGTGCATAGTGTTTTGCAGTTGAGCAATTGTGATTAGTATATGCTTTGAGCAACCACTTTATTCTTTGACATATGATACATATCTAATATCTAAATTTAATAATAGGTATTAATTGTGATTATTTTATTTTTACTTATTTTGCTGTGTGTTGTCAGACAATTATGGATGTAAACCCTGCTCCTGGCCCCACCCCTAACCCTTCCCCCTTTAGCCTCCCCAAACAGTTGGGCCACCGACTGCCTATGGTGCTGCTCTGGAATTGGTTGACGTGTGGAGAACACTGTATCCTGTGGAGAAAGATTTTATGCATATTTCTAGGGTTCATTTAACGACGTCTAGAATAGACTACATTCTGTCGTCACGAGAGCTATTGACAAAGGTGGAAGAAGCTTAGATAGGCCCAATAATGATCTCTGATCATGCTTGGGTGAGAGTGCAAATAAGGCTGGGTGAGGGAGTTCCCGCATTTGGGGCATGGCGCTTTCTGGCCTTTTTATACCGGGACAGTCAATATTTGCCCTTTTTGGTAGACAAATGGCATGAATACAGAGACAATAATGAGCAACACAGGGAGGATCCAATTCTCTTTTGGGAGTCGGCAAAGGCCGGTCTCCGAGAAGAAATTATTTCCTATGCAGCCTTCAAAAGGAAGGTCAGAGATGGGGAGGTGATAAGATTGGAGAAGCAGGTGACAATTCTTAGGAAGCAGTATGGGCGAGGGCACTCATTGAGAATCAGGATGCAATTACTAGAGGCGCAACAAGCCTTAAATGAATTATTGCAGGAAAGAGCACAGAAGTCGAGCATGCATTACAAATATCAGTTATATAGATTTGCAAACAAAAGTGGGAGGTTACTGGCTAGGTTTGCTAACAAGAAGGCTAGTGCTAGGAAAATAATCACAATGATGGATGATACAGGAGAGCGGGTCCATACTGATGAAGGAATAAATTCAATATTGGCGATTTTTTTCAGACAACTGTATAAGCCGCAGGTGGAGATTATGATGCCTATTGAAGCACATCTTACTAGCATGGAGTTGCCACAGGTGTCGGAGGAAGAGTTGGAAGTGTTGAATGCACCAGTTGCCATAGAGGAGGTAGAATGGATGATCAAGCAAAGTAGGTTAGGTAAGGCAGCGGGGCCAGATGGAATGAGACCTGAATTTTATAAAATCTTAGGCGCCGAGATTAGTCCATTGCTCACTATGGTATTTAATACATCCATACAACAGGGAGGCTTGCCTGACCATCTTAATAGGGCATCTTAATAGACCATCTTAATGTACTGGTTTACCAAAACCAGGTAAACCAGTACATCGCCCTGACTCATATAGACCATAGAGTGGAGCAGTGGCCTAGTGGTTAGGGTGGTGGACTCTGGTCCTGGGGAACTGAGGAACTGAGTTCGACTCCCACTTCAGGCACAGGCAGCTCCTTGTGACTCTGGGCAAGTCACTTAACCCTCCATTGCCCCAGGTACAAATAAGTACCTGTATATAATATGTAAGCCGCATTGAGCCCGCCATAAGTGGGAAAGCGTGGGGTACAAATGTAACAAAAATAAAAATAAATGTGGAGGCTAAGTTCTTGGCCAAGATACTGGCAAATAGGCTATCAAGATTTCTCCCCTCTTTGGTAATAGAGCCACAAGTGGGATTCACCTGTGGCAGAGTGATTGCTAAGAACATGTGATGCATATGGGCGGCGCTAGAAAGGGTGAGGATAGAACAGGCTCCAGCTCTGCTAATAAGCTTTGGAGTTTTATTTTTGGAGTAGTGAAGGCCTATGGTATTACTGGTTTCTTTGCACAGGCGATAAAAGTTCTATATACTGAGCCCAAAGTGCAAGTATATGCCAATGGGCTACTCTCTGAGTGGTTTCCAATACAGAGGGGAATGAGGCAGGGATGCCCGTTATCACCGTTCCTATTTATTCTCACACTAGATCCCTTATTGAGAGAGATTCAAGGCAATATAGATATTCGAGGGGTCAAAATTAGAGGGGTTACTTTTAAGACAGCTGCTTTTGCAGATAACCTGCTAGTATTGTTGAAGGAACCCCATCAGTAGCTGCCACATCTCATGGAGAGTCTAGAGGAATATGGTGATTTCTCTGGATTTCAATTGAATCTTATGAAATCT
Organism: Microcaecilia unicolor; assembly: GCF_901765095.1. NCBI lineage: Eukaryota > Metazoa > Chordata > Amphibia > Gymnophiona > Siphonopidae > Microcaecilia > Microcaecilia unicolor. The sequence goes on from NC_044033.1 coordinate 245,442,846, forward strand.
GAGGCATTAGCTAGCACTGAAGAACTTAAGCGTGAGTGGGGGGATAGTTTCCCATTACGTTGGGCACAAGGGTCATTTCGGTATTTGGGAATCCGACTGCCGATGGATACGGGCCAAATATATGATCTTAATGTTACCCAACTACTAAAGGACATGAAAGACCAATTAATAAAGTGGTCCACACTACATTTGTCTCTGATGGGCAGAGTGCATATGTATCACATGATAATGTTTCCACGTTGGCTATATACCTTACAAGCTCTCCCAATACGGTTGCTGTGACGAGATTTGACTGCACTTCGGAGAATGGTGGTGAACTTTTGTTGGGCGGGTAAGAAGCCTAAGATGAAATGGCAGCATCTGGTGGGGGCCCAGAGGCAAGGGGTTTGGGACTACCGGATATGCGTACGTACAATCATGCATGTTTATTACGCCATCTACGAGATTGGATCCTGGGTACTACCACCTATACAGATATGGCTATGGAGCGAGCATATTTTCATCCGGTGCATGTGAACTATCTATTACATGTAAAACGGGAAAAAATGCCTGAGAGGGTTAGACATAGTATGCTGTTGGGACCTTTGTGGCACTTATGGAGGGAGTTGCTTAAGAGGTGGGGATAGGATCCATCCAATAGCGTATTACTTCCATTATATGGAAATGATGATTTTACACCAGGTAGAGAGAATGTTGTTTTCCGAAGACTTAAAGTTCAGGGAGTAGCACTGCTAGAAAGTTTTATTCAGGAGGATGGAACAATAATTTCCGCAAATTATTTTAGGCAGAAATGTTGAAGGGGACCTGCAATGATTTTGGCGTATCATCAACTGTCTCACTATATACAAAGCCTTCCGAAAGATGGCTTATCTTTGGGCTTTGGGAAGAAGTTGAGGGAATTCTTAGAGGGAGATGCGGTCGGACAAGTCTCGGTTTCATGGTTTTGTAGGGAATTGGAGAAAGGGCAACTAGCGAGGAAGGTGCAAGAGGTGGCAGCACGATGGAGCCAGGATGCACAGAAACTAATACCTGAGTGTCTCATAAGGATGTCACTTGTAGGGGTGCCACGGGTAATACACAGTGCAAAACTCCAAGAGTGTCGATTCAGAGCAGTACACAGAGCTTACTTCTCCCAAAGGCGGGCATTTCATGTAGGGGTAGTAGATAATGAGAAATGTAAAAAATGCGAGCAGGGGGGTGCAACATTTATGCATTGCATTTGGCAGTGCAGACATATTAAATCATTCTGGCACGATCTAGCTAAATTTCTTAGTGGGGTCTTAGGATTCCCGGTAGTTCTCACATTTGAAAGAATGATGTGTAGTGTAATTGGACAATGGAGAGCAGGCACACAAGGGGAACATATTTTCTTAAGTAAGTCTTGCATAGTGGGGAAAAATGTATTCTCAATCATTGGATTTCGGACTTACCTCCCTCCTACTGGTATTGGAGGAATAAGCTCCACCAACTTATGCTATGGGAATCAAGGGGGGCGAGACTCTCGTCAAAAAGACAGTGGAGATTTCTGGCCACATGGAAACCATATCTAAATAAAGTGTCTCGAAGAGCACGTAGTCAAGTCCTGAATAGGTTGCCATGGGGCAATACAGGGAGAAAGGAATCATAAGTTTTGGGGTACGCATACAGGATTTGGGAGGGTGGGTGGGATCATAGTGGGAGATGGGATAGGAAGGGAGGAGGGAGATAAGGATTTATAATAGGACACGATTAGTAAACCTAGACAGGGGGTTTGGAAGTGGAGTTGGGAAGGGGGTTTGGAAATGTTAAAGCTTTGATGGTGCAATCAATGTATTGTCATTATTTAGAGTGTTTGTTATTCACTAGTTGTGTTCTGAGATGGTGGAATGTTAACTTTCTTGTGCCATCAATAAAAATTGTTCAACCTAAAATCCAGAGCTTGGTTTTATTTTTTTCCCCCCTTTTTGAATCTTTTTAATAGGAAGCAGAGATTACATTTCCCCACGAGGGTGCCTGCTTACAGAGAACATTGGCTGCTACGATGCCCCTAATCATGAACAGAAATTACTTTATCAAGTGGCGTACCGAGGGTGGGGCAGTGTGAGCGGTCTTCCCCAGGTGCACACGCTGCAGGAGGGGAGCAGGGAGCGGCTGTCGGCTCCGCTGGTTCCCTTTTTCCTTTGCTGTTACTTCCTGTTCCGGTTCAGAGAGAGCAGGAACCTGCGGAGCCGACAGCCGCACAGCTGCTCCCAGCACCCCAGCAGGGACAAAGAAAGCACTCGGGGGGAGGGGAGTGCGCAGCAGCGAAACGCCCTGGGTGGCAGCCGATCAAGTAACGCCACTGACTATGTCAGAAATTGTCCAAGGTCTAATCTTAATCAGGTGGCAGAGTGTAGCTGTCTCTTTTCAGTAGACTTGTCATGAAAATACACACCTGTATTCACCCCCGGGCACACTGCCCATAAAACCTCCAGGGACTTCTACTAATATAATTTAAAATGCAATTTTCTATCTATTATTGACAGGCTATTCAATTCTTAATCCTGATGTTATCTTCAAGATTAAAAAGGAAGAGAAACATCTCACACAACACTATGAATTGGAGGGAAAAGAAAACATGAATGACCCCAGCATGAGTAAGTAAATGTTTGGTAGTTAAAGGGATTTGCATTTTCAGATCACAGGAGATGATGTGGAAACTTAAAAGCTGCTTCATAATATAATATTATAAGGCCATCAGTGAATCTTTGTAGACATGTTTGTTTTCTCATCACAGGTCTTCCGATTGTAACATCTGTGTTCTCTCTGAGCATTAAACAAGAAGAAGATCTTCCCTTCATGGAAAATCGTGAATCAGAGATGCCTGAACAGATTCACCCTCCTGTAACAGGTAAGCGTAAAATTCTTTTTTTATTGTTTATATTCATAAAACTGCCTTATGCACTTCAGGCAAATGATAAAACAGAGAACGTGAAATATAAACAATATCCAACAAGTACAGTATAATAAAGACAATAAATAACAACCAGACCAAAAAGATAAATAGAATTAAAATACAATTTAAGATCAACAAAAGCACTAGAATAAACCAGGGGCGTATCTGTGTGGGGCCACAGGGGCCTGGGCCCCCGCAGATTTCGCCCTGGCCCCCCTCCCGCCGCCAACCCTCCCCCACTAATGTTGTTTACCTTTGCTGGCGGGGGACCCCAACCCCCGCCAGCCGAGGTCCGCGTCCGCTTCCGCCTGCTTTTAAAAATAATTCTTAAGCTGGCGGGGGACCCCAACCCCCGCCAGCCGCCGAGATCTTCAAAGTTCTTGTTCGTCGTCCTCCTCCGTGGCTATGCTGTACCCTGTTGATTCGGAGTCTGTCTGACGTCGTATTAATCCGCAAATGAACCTTTTCCAGAGGTGCGAAGGCAGTAGAACGAGAGGACATGAAATGAGATTGAAGGGTGGCAGACTCAAGAAAAATGTCAGGAAGTATTTTTTCACGGCGAGAGTAGTGGATGCTTGGAATGCCCTCCCGCGGGAGGTGGTGGAAATGAAAACGGTAACAGAATTCAAACACGCGTGGGATAAACATAAAGGAATCCTATTCAGAAGGAATGGATCCTAAGGAGCTTAGCCGAGATTGGGTGGCAGAGCCAGCCGGTGGTGGGAGGCGAGGATAGTGCTGGACAGACTTATACGGTCTGTGCCCTGAAGAGGACAGGTACAAATCAAAGTAGGGTATACACAAAAAGTAGCACATATGAGTTTGTCTTGTTGGGCAGACTGGATGGACCATGCAGGTCTTTTTCTGCCGTCATTTACTATTTTACTATGTTACTATATCAAGTCCCATTCCTTAACAGCAACTAATAAGTGCAAAGGCTGTGTGGTAACTGTTTGGGATGTGCCCATCATATATATATATATATATATTTTTTTTTTTTTGTTACATTTGTACCCCGCGCTTTCCCACTCATGGCAGGCTCAATGTGGCTTACATGGGGCAATGGAGGGTTAAGTGACTTGCCCAGTCACAAGGAGCTGCCTGTGCCTCAAGTGGGAATCGAACTCAGTTCCTCAGGACCAAAGTCCACCACCCTAACCACTAGGCCACTCCTCCCACACTGTGGATAACACTCTTGTCCTTCCTGTCTCAACAGCTCGTAACCTTGGGGTCATCTTTAACTCCTCCCTCTCCTTCTCTGCACATATTCAGCAGACTGCTAAAACCTGTCGTTTCTTTCTCTATAATATCACCAAAATTCGCCCTTTCCTTTCTGAGCACACGACCAGAACCAGTGGTGTGCTGGTAAATTTTTAACAACAGGCTCCTCCCCCATCCACCTCTGTGCCCCCCCATCCACCTCTGCGCCCCCCCCCCCCCCCCCCCCACATCCACCTCTGTTTTCCCCCCCACACACACACACAAATTGCAGAGCTGGCTATTCCCAGGGAGAGAGTTAGCTGGTAAATTATTAACAACAGGCTCTCTCTGCGGGCATAGCCTGCCCTGCAATTTGGATTGGGGGGAGACCCAGGGGTGGACTTGGGGGGGACACAACACATTTCTTTCCCCCACTACCCGTGTAGGCATGCTAGGCATTCCTTTACTGGCAGAGATACTGAGTCCCACAACCTAATAAATGGACTGCCACCGCTCCCCACTGCTTGTTTCTGGCTTTGTGCAGCATGCTGGGACTTTTTGCGCATTCTCAGAGCATGTACAAGAAGTCCCGACTGCCTGGCATGCTGCTCTATGCAGGAAACAAGCAGCAGAGAGTGGCAGAAGTCTATTTGGCTGGTGGGCCATGGCAAAAACAAAAAACTGTACATATGTATGTTGTATGTAATTTTTTTATACATTATTGGTAGAAAGGATATGCACATGGTTTTGTTTTTTAAACCCAAGGTAAATCCTAAGGGTGGTTGAACAATAAACTGTGTTGTTTCTGACTTTACTTGTTTTGGAGTGCTTTGGGTCCTCCTACTGATCTGTACATGTGCTGTCTGGAATTTTGGAAGAAAGAAATAAGGAAATAAAATTTAAATTTTGGACGTACTCTGTAGAAGTTGTTTTCTTTTGCAATGTGCTGTGATGGATGGATGCCTGTTCTGGTGTATGAATGTGATAATCTTTGAGTAACTACCTATACTAAATGGCTATGGGTTTCTGAACATATGGTATCATTAAAGGACAAACTTTTAAATGCTCAGTTGGGTATATATCATATATATGCTAATCTCAAATGTTTCAGACATATCATCTATTTGTTCCCATGATATAACTGAATTCTGTCTCAGTGTATTTTGAAATGTAAGCCAACTTTGCTTGGAATGTGTGATAAATGTTTTTTTTTTTTTAAATCCTTTATCCTCCATCTTTTAAGACACTGCCTACCTGCTGGATAGTGATGGCACAAGGAAAGCAAGTTTGGTCCAGTGAAGACTAACCTGGCTGTTCCTTAGCTGGGCCCTAGTATTACCATATTGAAAATGCGACCATACCAAGCCTCTGTGGTTATGCTCCACTAATAAGTTAAAAGATTAACTGGATTTCTTGAAAGGATTATATAAACTTAGGAATAGGAATATAGGATGCATCATGACTAGGGACACACACATATACGCTTATTTATTCAATATCACAATTCTTCATGTACAGCCACAAAACAACCTTTTAGGGTGGATAGAGTTCACAATGAGCTCCTTTTATTACCAACCAGACAGAGATAACTTATACTGTGCCAAAACTGAAAACTCTTATCACAAGAACAAAATATAAGAAAACCAATATGGGCTGCGTTAGGGGCTATAGCCCATTTATGTATAAACAAAACAAATCTGCATGAAACAAAATATTTATTTTGACTAATAAAACCACTTGTGTTACGTCCCTCACCTGTTCGACGCTCCTCCCGGCTAAGTCATTCTGCAGCTCCATCCAAAAGGGACAAGGTTCAGTCTTAAGGGTCTGTTTCAGTTCCCTAAGTCTGGCAGCCGTCATCCGACTTGGAGCAAGAGCAGCAGCCATCTTGGCTAGCTCAGGAGGGGGCAGCCATCTTGTCTAAACGAGAACAGGAAGGAACTCCATATCTGGTCTCTGGAGGATCTCCTATGGGGGCTACCATGTTGGATTCACCTGAGTTTGGTTTGCTCTGATTGCTTCACTATTTAAAGCACTGCCTCCAGGCCTTCTTTGCTTCGGCCTCAGTTGTTCTGAGGAGTTGCTGTTTGAGTGCTGTTCGCCAGCTAGCTTCTGTTCCTGATTTCCTGTGTACCGGACTTTGGCTAGTTTCTTGGATTTCGCTTGTTTGCTGCTTGCCTTGACCCTGGACTGATTTTTGACTATTCTTGCCTATTCGGAGTTCTGGTGCTGGACTGTGTCTGTTTCCTGCCATCCTGGTCAGCGGCTGTGCAACCCCGCCGGTTCCAGAAGTCCTGGTGGCCACCTGCAGCTGAGAGCTCAACTCTCGGTGAACGGTGGTCGCTTCCCAGGTGAAGCTAGGGGTTGTCTGGCTGCCTGACCGAGTACGGCTTCACTCCATCTCAGCCGTGCTTAGGGTTACCATTTTGTGTCCTCTGAAAAAGAGGACACATGTCATGCCCCCCTGCCACGCCCCTTTTGTATCCTCATTCCGCTCCCTATTCCCCTCCCCCCGTCACATACTCCCCCCTCACTTACTATCTAGCCCTGGTGGTCTAGTGACGTCTTTGGGGCAGGAAAGAGCCCCCTCTTTCCTGGCCGGAGCGCTGCCTGCATCCTCCTCGGTCTCGGCTGGGGATTCAAAATGGCCACCGAGAGTTGAAGCGGCCTCGCGAGACTTCAACTCTCGGCGGCCATTTTGAATCCCCAGCCGAGACCAAGAAGGATGATGGACAAGGGAGGCAGCGCTCCGGGCAGGAAAGAGGGGGCTCCTTCCTGCCCCAAAGACATCACTAGACCACCAGGGAACATGGTAAGGAAGGGGAGGGGAGACCAGACCCACGGCGCCGATCGCCCGCACGCGGCCGCTTGCACCCACGTCCAGAAATCCGGACAAGCGTGCGGGCAAAATCCGCCGGACACCCCGGACATGCCCTCAAAAAGAGGACATGTCCGGGGAAATCCGGACAATTGGTAACCCTAGCCGTGCTCAGTTGGGGCACAGGGGCTTACTACTACCGGGTCATAACAACTTGCCCCTGAAATATGTTCAAAACAGAATAATCCATGATTTGTGTATCTAAAAGGTAAACTTCTACAAAACAGATGAAGATCTGATTCCATGTGTGCCCCAATGAAAGGGGAGTTTAATTCTATGTCCATTTAATTTCAATATATTTCATCAACTTTATAACACCAGGCTTCCCATAATAGATTACAACAACAATTAAGATGAACCCATCAGGAAACAGGATATCCTCACTGAAATTTGGCCATCTGTATTGTATACAGTGTATTTATTTATTTTTATAGTGTAGAAAAATGAGCACAAAATACAGAGTTTAAAATTGCTGTTTCTATTTTTTAAGATGTGTTAGTGATAGTCAATTGTTATTTCATGAAATTTATAGCTAGACTACATGGGAAGCTTTCAAATAAATTAAAAAGCTACTACTACTAAACACTTCTAAAGCGCTAAGGCATGCGCAGCACAGCTGTCCAATAAGTAAAAAAAAAAAAAAAAAACCGTTTTGACCTGTACTTTTTACGGCACTACATATCCAATTGAAACAGCTTTAAAGTTGTTACAGAAGATGGGCAATAAAGAATGACAACCAAATTGGCTTCCTTAGTTTAATCCTTGCTTACCGTGGAGTAGATGGGCAGCGCAGCAGGATCATCATCACAGTTTCAACCTCCATGGTCCCTCCCGACGAGTCTCCCAACTCCCGACAGTGTCCTTTGACTGCCGGCCGCGCCCTGCCTACGCGGAAACAGCAAGTAGGCGGGACGTGGCAGCAGAAGGACCCCGACGCTGACGCTGGCATCCTGACCTGTTCTAACCACCGCCTGCAGCTGCAGCTACGGACAGTGGATGATGACGATGACAGGCGGGCGCAGAGAGATTGAGGAAGGGAGAGCGGATGTGAGAGCGAAAAGAGAAACCGAAGGCAGGGACAAAAAGTTAAAAATGCATGGGACAGCAGGGGAGAGAGAATCAGAACACGGATGGTCGAACGGACGATGGTGCAGGTGTTGGGGGGGGGACCGGGGGACAGTGCTCCCCCACTACTTGACAGTAACTTGTCCTCTCCCCAACAAACGGGCCCAGCCGCCCAGCCCAGCAACAAGTCTGCTAATTCTTACCAGAGAGACAGCAGACAGGTATGCTGCTTGCTGTGCGATGCAGCTCCACGACCAGCTGCTGAAGTGAACCAGAGGCAGCCCAGGAGCACACTTACAATCTCTTGCCTTTGCAGTGCAGCACGAGGAGGTAGGGCTGCTGCACACCACGCATGCACCAATATCAGGTTACAGCTGGTGTGTTTGGGCATGCATGCCTCCAGCCTCCCGCTGCAATTTGTGTGTGTGTGTGGGGGAACTTGAAGTCCCTGCTGACAGCTGAACAACCGGCTCGCAAAATTCTTCAAAAATTAACAACCGGCTCTGCAGAGCCAGTGCGAGCCGGCTCCAGCACACCACTGACCAGAACCCTCATCCACACTCTTATCACCTCTCACTTAGACCATTGCAACTTGCTTCTCACAGGTCCCCCACTTAGCCATCTCTCTCCTCTTCAATCTGTTCAAAATTCTGCTGCACGACTAATATTCTGCCAGTATCGTTATGCTCATATTAGCCCTGTCCTCAAGTCACTTCACTGGCTTCCTATCCGTTTCCGCATACAGTTCAAACTCCTCTTATTGACCTATAAGTGCATTCACTCTGTAGCTCCTTAGTACCTCTCCACTCTCATCGCTCCCTACATTCCTCCCCGGAAACTCCATTCACTGGGTAAATCTCTCTTATCTGCACCCTTCTCCTCCACTGCTAACTCCAGACTCCGTTCTTTTATCTTGCTGCACCATATGCCTGGAATAGACTTCCTGAGCCAGTACGTCAAGCTCCATCTCTGGCCGTCTTCAAATCTAAGCTAAAAGCCCACCTTTTTGATGCTGCTTTTAACTCCTAACCCTTATTCACTTGTTCAGTACCCTTATTTTATCATCCCCACCTTAGTAATTCCCTTATCTCTTATTTGTCCTGTTTGTCCTAATTAGATTGTAAGCTCTGTCAAGCAGGGATTGTCTCTTCATGTTCAAATGTACAGCGCTGCATACGTCTAGTAGCGCTTTAGAAATAAGTAGTAACAGTCTTTGAAGTTATTGTGCTGAAAAATTCTTTACCGGACATTGGGGTCAATTCTATAAAGGTGCAGCTAACAGGAGCCTGAGGTAAGAACACTTAAGCCAGCCATTGAGTAGATTCTGGAGATACACATGTAAGTTACGATAGGAGTGGCCTAGTGGTTAGGGTGGTGGACTTTGGTCCTGGGGAACTGAGGAACTGAGTTCAATTCCCACTTCAGGCACAGGCAGCTCCTTGTGACTCTGGGCAAGTCACTTAACCCTCCATTGCCCCATGTAAGCCGCATTGAGCCTGCCATGAGTGGGAAAGCGCGGGGTACAAATGTAATAAAAAAAAAAATTCCATAAGTTACGTGAGAAATTGAGTGCCTCTGCCCAGATTCTGTCCATGTACAGACCCATCTGAAAACTACTCGCTCTCGAAGACGTGCGTGTACTTAGACTAATGTGTTGGGACCCTGAGACTTACAACAGCAGGGCTTTATTCGCTTCCCTGTCCTTTTCAGGATGCTGGGCTTGATGGACCTTTGGTCTGTCCCAGTATGACAATATTACTATATTACTTACGTACTCCTTTTAGTTTTTTCAATAAGTTTATTTTTTATTACATAACACACACATAAATCACCTATAACCTTCTATACAGTCTTTGGAACTCACTCATTCAAACCTTTCACTACACCATTCAGCCATAATACATACTATATAGGAGTTAAAGATTTAACCAACATGGCCCAATTGCCCCCAACGCATTACAAATGTTTTCCAAGCAATTACATATATACCATGCGGTTCCGTTGTTAAAAAATCAAGGGTTAATGCCCCTGATCAAGGGTCAATACCCTTATGTCCTTGCATTGTCCATATGAGATATACAAAAATAATTTTCAAAAATAATATCAGCAATGGAAAATACAGTTCTCCAACCAAGTGAACTCCTTCAATTAGCAAGATATCCTCACAAATTAGCTCAAAGGCTCAGCGCAGCTTGAAGAGGGCTTCCTTATGACTGCATCAAACTTTCAACATTTGAATTCATTTTAGCTCCTCTTCAGCTCCTCGCTTTAATGACAAGGAAAAAAGATCTAAAGATTGCACATACCCACACATTCAGCCTGGCAATTCTTTTTCTCTCCTCCCCCTCCCCCACCCCCTTACGTGTCCCGGCAGCTTTTTGTCTCCTGCAGCCCTCGTGTTTCTGGCATGTTATTTTCCATCCTCCCTTCTCTGGCAACCCTTCGAACTTGCCTGTACAGACAGCATCAGTATAATGGTATGAATATACTGTATGTATTTCTTTAAACATCTGTTCAGCTTTTACAAAAATCACGCTATCTACAAGCTTTAAAAACTGACCCAATTGTAACTATATTTTTCTAAAACAGGCTCCCCCAGCGTCAGACCTGATATCTTAATCCGATTTAAGAAACAGGAATTCAGGACCGAGACCCAGGGATCTAAGGAAAGAGGAAAACTTCTCAATACAGGCATATGCGAAGACCTGCATGAAACAGGTGATGTGGCTTGGATTGAATGAATTCTGGATCTCCAGCAGGGTGTGGCAGAGTTTTGATTAGTGAAGGGAGTCTTTGCAGAGAAAGGAGATTCAAATACAATGCACAGAACCAGCAGGATGAGATTGGATATGGTCAGTCTACCTCTTTTGATTATGCCATTGTCCACTTGTTCCCATCTACTTGCAGCACAACTTCCTGTCATATGGAATGTTAGCCTAGAAAATGTCTTTAAATAATCACATGGGGTAGCTGCCTATATATGTGTTTCTCTATAGATTTAAAATTAATGATGGTACTTTCATTTTTCTCCAACAGATCATGGATATAGGAATAATAGTAAGAAACTGAGATTGTGCAATGGGCAGCAGAGGGAGGAATGCAAACAGAAAGACCCCTCCAGAGATAGCCCAGATCCTTCTGCTGAGTGTGAAGGCAGCAGCAGTAGAATAACAGCACTCAGGGTGAAAGATAGAGCTCAAAACAGAGAAAGATCAAATGCACAAGATAGAAATTCCAACTGCTGCCAAAGCCTTGTTCAAACTCAGGGACTAAAAGAAGGTGAGAGACCCTTTAAAAGTGCTGATACTCAGGAAAATGTAACCACACACCATCATTTTGTTGAAAAAGACATAATCTTGCATAAGCCCAAGGTTCCCCACTCTCATACTATAAGCAGAACTGACAAAATTGTAGACACTGTCACCCGCAAAAAACTGTTTAAAAGTTCTGAATATGATACATTTTTCAGTCAAAGTATCAATATACAACAGCATAAAGTGACTCACACAGGACACAAACCATTCAAATGTTTTGAATGTGATAAAAGTTTCAATCAAAGATCAAATTTACATTAGCATAAAGTATCTCACAAAGGACAGAAACCATTTAAATGTTCTGAATGTGATAAAAGTTTCAGTCGAAGAGCAAATCTACAACAACATACAGTGGTTCACACAGGATATAAACCATTTAAATGTTCTGAATGTGATAAAAGTTTCAATCAAAGATCAAATTTACATCAGCATAAAGTGACTCACAAAGGACAGAAACCATTTAAATGTTCTGAATGTGATAAAAGTTTCAGTCGAAGATCAAATTTACAACAGCATAAAGTGACTCACACAGGACAGAAACCATTTCAATGTTACAAATGTGACAAATGTTTCAAATTTAACGGTAAATTGCAACAACATATGATGACTCACTCAGGACACAAACAATTCAAATGTTCTGAATGTGTTAAATGTTTCACTCAAAAAAGTGTTTTGAAACGGCATATGATGACTCACTTAGGACACAAACCATTCAAATGTTCTGAATGTGTTAAATGTTTCACTCAAAAAAGTGTTTTGAAATGGCATAAAATGACTCACACAGGCTACAAACAATTTAAATGTTCTGAATGTGATAAAAGTTTCAGTCGAATATCACATTTACAACAACATAAAATGACTCACACGGGACAGAAACCATTTAAGTGTTTCGAATGTGACAAATGTTTCAATTTTGAAGGTAAATTGTAACAACATATGATGACTCACTCAGGACACAAACCATTCAAATGTTCTGAATGTGATAAAAGTTTCAGTCGAAGATCAAATTTACAACAGCATAAAATGACTCACACAGGCTACAAACCAGGGCCGTGCCGATGCGGTAAGCAGGGTAAGCGCCGCAGGGGGGCGCTATCCTCTGTGGGGCGCCGCCGCTGCGTGCTTACCCTGCCCTCCCGCTCCCATGTAGGAACTGCCCGCCCTCTTCTCCCCCCCAAGATCCCGTTCCTTTTTTTTTCTTTAAATTTACCTTCCTCCGGCAGCGCAGCGTCATTGAAGGAGGCGGCGCTCCCAGTCCCGACGTCTCTAGCAGTGAGCAGCGAACAAGGGAAGGCTAGAAACGTTGGGACTGGGAGCACCGCCTCCTTCAATGATGCTGCGCTGCCGGAGGAAGGTAAATTTAAAAGAAAAAAAAAAGGAACGGGATCTTGGGGGGGGGGAGAAGAGGGCGGGCAGTTCCTACATGGGAGCGGGAGGGCAGGGGAGAGAGGGGAATCGCTGCCTTGGAGCCAGCCAGGTGCAGGGGGGGGCGGGGCGCTGCCAACTGGTAGTCTGCAGGGGGGCGCCAGAGACCCTTGGCACGGCCCTGCTACAAACCATTTAAATGTTCTGAATGTGATAAAAGTTTCAATTGAAGATCAAATTTACAGCAGCATAAAGTGACTCACACAGGACTCAAACCATTTAAATGTTCTGACTGTGATAAATGTTTCAGTCGAAAAGGTACTTTGAAACAGCATAAAATGACAGGATGTAAACCATTTAAATGTGCTGAATATGATAAATGTAAACCATTTAAAAGTTCTGAATGTGATGGTTTCAAAGAGCAAATCTACAACAGCATAAATTGACTCGCACAGGACATTTTGCGCCTTTCGTGCTGCGCTCCAGAGCCGTTACCCAGCCAGCACTACTCACGCAAAGCAGTCCTCTCAACTGGTATCTTAGAAACTCTGACAGCTGGATTAAGCCTATTAAGACAATAACAAAAGAAAAAGAACCAAGGAAGCTTCCTTTGTGGGAAAACACAGGTTTATTTATTTATCCAAAGATTAGGATAAACAATAAGAAATATTTATAGGTATACCGTGTTTCCCCGAAAATAAGACACTGTCTTATATTAAATTTTGCTCCCCAAGACCTGCTAGGTCTTATTTTCAGGGGAGGCCTTATTTTTCGGGGAAACATCGGGGTCACCCCCCCCCCCCGAGATCACCGGCTCCCCCCCCTCGATCGGCGGCTCCCCCTGCCCTCAGTTGCTCCCGGAAGTAACTAACCTCTTAAATACTTCCTTTCACCATTCATCTTCGCACTCGCCGCAAGCAGCAGGGCAGGCCACTCCTTCCTTCCGTGTCCCGCCCTCGCCTGACGTAACGGAGGATGTCCTATTTTCGGGGTAACATGGTAGTACAGAGAGAAGAAATTACAATGGAAGGTGGTCAGGGCAGTCTCTCAGTTCTCTGGTGTGAGGCCAAGAGCGCTGCACACTGACCAACCTCCTATCTGGCAGAGAAATATTATATAGGGTTTCTTTTCCCTTTCAATACAAAAGAAGGAGGAGGGTTTCTCTCACCCCCTTAATTAGCATCTTACAGTCAGTCAGGATCTCCTGTCAATAAAGAAATACATAGCATCTGTTTACATTTCCTTTGAAGATGCAGTTGGTCTGCTGTCCAAATGTTTTGGATCATTATATCTCTTCTATTCATCTTTACAGCTTTTCTCACACAAGAATATACAGTATTTCTCAGAACCTTTGATTCATTGTCTCAACTCTTGCCTCCTCTTAGAATTAGAATAAAGATAACTACTGTTAATAATAATGAACATGCTGCAGAAATATAATGAGAAACTGTTGAATAGTATGAAGTTCCTATGGTCAGTGAAGTGCAAGGCAAAGAAAGAGATATGAGTCACAAACCTGTGAAAATAATAAGGGAGTCATAGAATTAACCTTGAGGGGCAGCCTGGTGTAAAGTAGAGACAGTGTAAGGGGGAGGGGAGAAAGTTTGTGCTGGGAACAGAATGGAATGTTGATTGCAGACATTTGTAGATAAGAAATGTGAGAACAAGCTTCAAAGAGAGAGGGTTGATGACGTGCACATATTGGGTGCAGTGTGTTTGTAAGTGTATTTAAACTGAAGAGAAAATCAGTATCTTAAGCAAAGCAATAGCAAAGCTGAGCAAGCATATATCTCTGTATTACTGCTAAGCAAATATATATATTTCTGTATTATTGCTAAAAATATAAGCAGTCTATGCTTCCAGCTGGGCGTTCCCCAGATGCCTCTGTTCGACGGAGAACAGTTGAAAAAATAAAAATATTTTGATTATTCTTTTTATAACAGGTGTCAGTTTCTTTGTTTACACACATATAGGGTGTAAATCAACACTACTTTCTTATAGAGGTGGTAGATTTCTCTCCTGTCAGCCCAGACCCTCTGTTTATGTCATAACATAGATTTTCTTATGTTCAAAGAGATGCGTAATAGAACTATTGCTGTTGGCTCCAGAGATCTGTCTGTCAGGGAGATATAGTGTTTGATCTTATTGTTCTAGGAGGGAAATAAGTCTTCTGCAAGGTGTTATGTGTTATGTCCTCTTATAGTTACAACAAAAAGAGTCATTCTCTCTTGGACTTTTAAGTGGCCTTACCTCAAAGGACATGGGAAAGAACTCTGTCTCCTGAATTCGCTTAGGCCTGGCCATATTCAATGGGAGAGATCGTGGGCAATCAGGTTCAATTACCTGACTTGGCAAGAGGAGGGGTAGAGAGTAATTGCTATTCCAGCAAGCTTTTCCCTTGATTAGAAGGAAAGAAACCTCCATTTCTCTCTGTCCAAAAATATGAGGAATTAATTCTGTGTATTAAATAATTGGAGGCCTTCCGCCTCCTCCAACAACACAAACCATTTAATTGTTCTGAATGTGATAAATGTTTCAATTGGAAAAGCTCTCTAAAATTGCATAAACATAGTAACATAGTTAATGACGGCAAATAAAGACCTGTATGGTCCATCCAGTCTGCCAAACAAGATAAACTCATTTACATGGTATGTAATACTTTATATGTACACCCAAGTTAGATTTGTCCTTAAAATTTACACTCTAGCCCATCCCTGTCTATTCAGTCGCGATCAGGGCGTAGACCTTAGAAGTCTGCCGAACAAGATAAACTCATTTTACGTGGTATGTAATACTTTATATGTATACCCGAGTTAGATTTGTCCTTAAAATTTACACGCTAGCCCATCCCTATCTATTCAGTTGCGATCAGGGCGTAGACCTTAGAAGTCTGCCCATCTCCCGTTTTGTTTTCCAATTACCGGCGTTGCCACCCAATCTTTGCTAAGATTCCGTGGAACCATTCCTTCCATAAAATGGTCACACAGGCCACAAACCATTTAAATGTTCTGAATGTGGTAAATGTTTCAAATAGAAACGCCAGCTGGAACTGCATAATATGACTCACACTAAAGATAAAACATTTTAGTGTGAGATGACTCACACAGAAGAGAAGCAATTGATAACTGCAGCCCAGGACAGCTGATTACAGATGAGATGTTTGAGTCTGTAAAAAAGAGCTGAGGACGGTTACTCATCTCATGACTGGCGCTGGAGAGCTAGTGGCGGAGAGTTTTAATGCAGAGGGGCACCACAGGGTGGCATGTTTCAGCCAAATCCTGAACTCAGATTTTGGGTTGATTTTGGTGCCGAATCAAAAACTGAAATCAAAACCAAAATGTTGGCATCTTTTGCCTATATATGTTACATCTTATGAACCCCTTAAAAGAAGCTCTCTCTTTGGCACAAAGAAAGCAGTACGGTGAGTGTTAACAGTAAATTTGAGAGACTGATATCATGCTCCACATGCCCTGGTAGGAATGAGGTTCATTGCTTTCATAGTATGCACAAAACTAACCCATTTGGAGAAAATTGCCTGAAACAGAAACCATTTCAATGTTCTGAATGTGAAAAGAGTTTCAGTCTGGAAAAACAGCCTGCACTGGCATTGAATGACTCACACAGAAGGCCGACTGATGACCGTGAGATAAAGGAATTTGAACAGGAAAAGTCAGTGAAGAACACTGCAGGACATTAAAGCATGCATTAACATCATGGAATAAGATTATGGCTGTTCAATAGTTGGTAATGTCTGTGCTCTCATACAAGTTTGCTACTGTAGAAACTCAATATGTGAACAAGAAAACTCCTCCATGCCCACAAGGTCATCTATAAGAATCAGTGTATGCCAAGACTGTATATTTCTAGAACTGAAGGAGAAATGGACCTCATAGAAATAGATTATATAGAGAGAGCTACTATCATAGGCCTTCTTAACTGAGGCTGTCCTCAAGGATTCCTATAGCTCCATGGAGCATCGATTATCTTGCAGCATTAATCAACCAAATCATGCTAAAATTCAGAACTGAGTATAATTCTGAGTTAAACTTTACTTTCAAATACTATGTAGTCATGTATATAAGTATTGCCACACTGGAATAGACCGAAGGTCCATCAAGCCCAGCATCCTGTTTCCAACAGTGGCCAATCCAGGTCACAAATACCTGGCAAGGTCCCAAAAAAGTTCAATACATTTTATGCTGCTTATCCCAGAAATAAGCAGTGGATTTTCCCCAAGTCATTTTAATAATGTTCTATGGACTTTTCCTTTAAGAAGCCGTGCAGACCTTTTTTAAACCTGGTAAGCTAACAGCTTTTACCACATTCTCTGGCAACGAATTCCAGAGTTTAATTACATGTTGAGTGAAGAAAACTTTTCTCCGATTCGTATTAAATTTACTACTTTGTAGCTTAATTTTATGCCCCCTAGTCTTGCATTAAAATCTGATTAACAATGAGCTAGTGTTAAAACTTGAGCTATGTTTTCTGACATTGTATTGGTTGTCTAAATTGAGCTCACATCACTAACCTGTTGAATGTTTTAATACATGCTTTTTAGATGTATCATTAGTATTATGCTAACATTGTATTCTATTTCTGGTATTTGAATTACATTGCTCTGTTTCACGGTAGTTCTATTATTAGATTTCAATTTACTGTTTTCAAGTTTACCTCATTTATTGTATTTATGTTTATTCTTGGTTATTTTACTACTGTTATGCTGTTAACAAAATTGTAAGTTTTATGTTAAACTGTACCTGCTGTATACCGCCTTGGATGAATCTCTTCATAAAGGCGGTTCAGAAATCCCAATAAATAAATAATACTGTATTTGTTGATGTTGTTTTAGGGAGCCTGCATATCTCTAAATCTCTTTATGTACATGACCTTTGATCCCCCGGCATGCCTGAAAAGAAGGGAGAGAGTGGTGGGGGATGGGGTGGGGCTGGTGAGGTTTCTCTTCTACCTCTGTTTACAGGAATCTCTGCCATCACCATGAATGAATGAGGGCTTTTTTCACCAGGTAGCCAAAAAAGAGGAGTGGGGAGGGGGAGGGGCTTTTTTGCCTGTTGGTGAATGAGGTGAGCAGTGCCTGGCTGTCGTATAATTAAACAGTTTTGCAGGTAAGTAAAAACCCAGGTGTCCTTTAACTAAGGTGCACTGAAAAATGGCTTGCAATAGTGTAGGTGCGGGTTTTGGGCGTGCGACGATCCATTTTTTACTGCGCCTGTAAAAAAAATTCCTTTTTTTTTTTTTTTGCCAAAACTGGATGTGTGGCAAAATCAAAATTGCCGTGCGTCCATTTTGGGTCTGAGATTTTACCAACAGTTATTGCCCTAGCGGTAAAGAATTTGGGCGGTAATGAACTACCACTTGGTGTAGCGGACGCACGCAAAAATTGAAATTACCGCAAGAGCCATGTGGTAACCGGGCTGTAACTCCAATTTGGCGTGCGTTCAGCGCGCGTAGGCGCCTACACAGCTTAGTAAAAGGACCCCCAGTGTTTCAGTGTGAGGATTCTGCACTCTCTTGCATTTCAGTGTTTTATTTCTATGTACCTTTAAGTTAACTAATTGAGGGTTCTTTTACTAAGCCGTGGTAAAAAGTGGCTTGCAATGGTGTAGGTGCGGGTTTTGGGTGTGCACTGAAATATTTTTCAGCACACGTACCAAAAATGCCTTTTTAAAATTTTTTTGCCGAAAATGGACTACTTGTGCAGCATCTTCTCTTTTCTGGCAAGATGTAGTTAGCACAAAGTTGCATTAGACTATACACAGTCAGGGTTTCACATATGAAATGGCATGCAGTTTCTGGAAGGCATCAAAGTGGAGTAGACAAGAATAGGCTTAATCTGTAACATGACTCAAAGGAACAAAACAAGTAAACAGAACAGGTCCTACCAAACAACATTCCACTCAATATGTGCCCAATTCCTTAACAAAATGTGATTAGCACAATGTTGTTCTCAGACTCTATGTTTTAAAATCAACTGCCATTCTAGCCCATAACTGAATATTATATAATAAGTCACATATACATCCCAGTTAAAACACTTCCACACACATTCACTTACAGAAATCTCCCAATCAACCTACAGTTCACTGTTAAGACATCCTGCGCATTCCAGCATGTATACGTGCCATGTGACTATTCTCAAGAGGTTCTTTTAAACAGTGCGCACGGGCAGACAATGACTTTATAATTATCTATTTGAGCATCTCTGTAACCTTTCACATACAATTTCTCTCTGACAGTTCAAAACATAAATTTAAAATCTTTATCATGGTAGTTTTCTCTTGTTTAGGTAATTAGAGGTAAGCCTTTGCTTAAAATCATTAACTAGGCACATTACAATTATGGATTAGTAAAGCAGAAAAATAAAATTAAATCAGTATCCAATTACTAACTGTAGAAATTAAAAAAAATGTCCTAAGAAAACGAATTAATAGCTTGCATAACAGAAGAAATTAGGGCACCAAGTAATCAGTATTTTCCCCCAGTTGACTAAAAACGCACTGTCTGTATTCTAGGACAGCACAACTTGCTCCTCACTGGCCTCCCACTCAGCCATCTATCCCCCCTTCAATCCATTCAGAACTCTGCCGCACGTCTCATATTCTGCCAGAACCGATATACTCATATCACCCCTCTCCTCAAGTCGCTTCACTGGCTTCCGATCAGATACCGCATCCAATTCAAGCTTCTCCTCCTTACTTACAAATGCACTCACTCTGCTGCCCCACCCTACCTCTCTACCCTCATCTCCCCCTACGTTCCTGCCCGTAACCTCCGCTCACATGACAAATCCCTCCTCTCAGTACCCTTCTCCACCATTGCCAACTCCAGGCTCCGCTCATTTTCCCTTGCTTCACCCTATGCCTGGAACAGTCTTCCTGAATCCCTACGCCAAGCCCCCTCCCTACCCATCTTCAAATCCTTGCTTAAAGCTCACCTCTTCAATGCTGCATTCGGAACCTAACCTTTAGAACATATAGGTTGCCCCAATCTGTCTGACCTATATGATTAACTGTACATTTGTCTTTTTAGATTGTAAGCTCTTCGAGCAGGGACCATCCTTCCATGTTAAACTGTACAGCGCTGCGTAACCCTAGTAGCGCTTTAGAAATGTTAAGTATTAGTAGTAGTAGACTGCTATTCTTAGATACACACAACGCCCACATTTCAACATCTTTCAAATTCAAACACCCATCTAGACTCTCAGACGAACAGCACAGTTACAACTTCTGCATCTGCAGCAGTGCAAAAACCAGGAAGTCAGAAATACAAGAATTTAAAAAGTGGAACCTGTAAACATAAAGCTCATAATAAATGTTAAAAGTATCCTTCTATAAAACTTACTTTATAGAATCATCAAAGTTAATAACAAGTTTTGAAACCAAACCAATAAAATGTAGCTATAAAAATTATAAATCCCAATGAGGCAAGCAAAGAAGCATGAAAACCGCAGATAAGATCGAGACATGGAGCAAAAACCAGCTAATTTATTTTTACGTAACAAAGGAAGGCAGTGTTTGCCAGAAAGAGGAAGTTGATAACGAAAGTCCTGAAAGTTTCACTTATTCTCAGTTTGAAAATATGTTAAAATGTATCCCTATTTATACTAAAAAAATGAAATCTCAAACAACAGACACAGGACCTACTGTATGAGTAGCTCTGAAATCTCCCTTGTCTGGCCAGGACAAGAGAGCGTTCTTCACAGCCCATGTAACTCCCTTATAGTTAGGAGAAAAAGTTTTAATTACATCTGTTTCCTCTGGAAATAGAAACAGGATGTAAGCACTGAAGCAAGCAGAGTTAATTAATGAAAGTTTTAGAGCTTATCAACACCATAAGGAAACTTCAAAGATAAGTGAATGCTTATATATATATACAGTGGGGGAAATAAGTATTTGATCCCTTGCTGATTTTGTAAGTTTGCCCACTGACAAAGACATGAGCAGCCCATAATTGAAGGGTAGGTTATTGGTAACAGTGAGAGATAGCACATCACAAATTAAATCCGGAAAATCACATTGTGGAAAGTATATGAATTTATTTGCATTCTGCAGAGGGAAATAAGTATTTGATCCCCCACCAACCAGTAAGAGATCTGGCCACTACAGACCAGGTAGATGCTCCAAATCAACTCGTTACCTGCATGACAGACAGCTGTTGGCAATGGTCACCTGTATGAAAGACACCTGTCCACAGACTCAGTGAATCAGTCAGACTCTAACCTCTACAAAATGGCCAAGAGCAAGGAGCTGTCTAAGGATGTCAGGGACAAGATCATACACCTGCACAAGGCTGGAATGGGCTACAAAACCATCAGTAAGACGCTGGGTGAGAAGGAGACAACTGTTGGTGCCATAGTAAGAAAATGGAAGAAGTACAAAATGACTGTCAATCGACAAAGATCTGGGGCTCCACGCAAAATCTCACCTCGTGGGGTATCCTTGATCATGAGGAAGGTTAGAAATCAGCCTACAACTACAAGGGGGGAACTTGTCAATGATCTCAAGGCAGCTGGGACCACTGTCACCACGAAAACCATTGGTAACACATTACGACATAACGGATTGCAATCCTGCAGTGCCCGCAAGGTCCCCCTGCTCCGGAAGGCACATGTGACGGCCCGTCTGAAGTTTGCCAGTGAACACCTGGATGATGCCGAGAGTGATTGGGAGAAGGTGCTGTGGTCAGATGAGACAAAAATTGAGCTCTTTGGCATGAACTCAACTCGCCGTGTTTGGAGGAAGAGAAATGCTGCCTATGACCCAAAGAACACCGTCCCCACTGTCAAGCATGGAGGTGGAAATGTTATGTTTTGGGGGTGTTTCTCTGCTAAGGGCACAGGACTACTTCACCGCATCAATGGGAGAATGGATGGGGCCATGTACCGTACAATTCTGAGTGACAACCTCCTTCCCTCCGCCAGGGCCTTAAAAATGGGTCGTGGCTGGGTCTTCCAGCACGACAATGACCCAAAACATACAGCCAAGGCAACAAAGGAGTGGCTCAGGAAGAAGCACATTAGGGTCATGGAGTGGCCTAGCCAGTCACCAGACCTTAATCCCATTGAAAACTTATGGAGGGAGCTGAAGCTGCGAGTTGCCAAGCGACAGCCCAGAACTCTTAATGATTTAGAGATGATCTGCAAAGAGGAGTGGACCAAAATTCCTCCTGACATGTGTGCAAACCTCATCATCAACTACAGAAGACGTCTGACCGCTGTGCTTGCCAACAAGGGTTTTGCCACCAAGTATTAGGTCTTGTTTGCCAGAGGGATTAAATACTTATTTCCCTCTGCAGAATGCAAATAAATTCATATACTTTCCACAATGTGATTTTCCGGATTTAATTTGTGATGTGCTATCTCTCACTGTTACCAATAACCTACCCTTCAATTATGGGCTGCTCATGTCTTTGTCAGTGGGCAAACTTACAAAATCAGCAAGGGATCAAATACTTATTTCCCCCACTGTATTACTATAAGTTTTTGCTACGTACACTTTGTAGCGCTATAGAAATGCTAAATAGTAGTAGTAGTTTTAACTATATCAACAATTTACTGGAACTAAAAAGTGGCTAGCTCGCCATTAGCAACAATTTACCAGAACTCAAAAATGTCTATGTATTTCATGCTGCGACATAGATTAACTACGTCCTCAAATGCAATCTTAACTGGATGCAAACACAGAATTTTAGTGAAACATAGCAGATAAGCAGTTCAGTACTAGTACTCCTTGGAGATCCCTTATCTCTGTAGCTGATACACAATCTCATGGAGTTCAATGAACTAATTTAAAAATAAAGAAATGGTTTCCCATTATTCATCTGGCGTAACTATATTATATCTATAGGACACACATATACAAATTTAGACAATAGTACAAGTAGTACATGCAAATGAATACACAGTTATTTACAGACACCTAGCAAGAATTCTCTCTAGCAAAAAGAGGAAGCATTTTCAGGAACAAACTAATTTCACAGTTTTAGTTCAAAGCAGTTTATTTCCCCTCCTTCACAAATTTAAGTTCAAAGGGGTTAAGGTCTCATTCAGTTTCAAAACAAAGCAAAAAAGGAATAACCCTCCCTTTAAATCCAAGTTCTCCCAAGTCCAACCGCCTGGGTTTCAGTTTTAAAAGTCTTTCCGCTTGGGTGGTTGCAGAATGGCAGTACACCTCCCACAACACAGCTACTTGACTCCTGTGACCACTCACGCGGAAAGACTTTTAAAACTGAAACCCAGGCGGTTGCACTTGGGAGAACTTGGATTTAAAGGGAGAGTTTTTCCTTTTTTGCTTTGTTTTGAAACTGAATGAGACCTTAACCCCTTTGAACTGAAATTTGTGGAGGAGGGGAAATAAACTGCTTTGAACTAAAACTGTGTCGTCTGGAAGGACTTTGTTTTTGGACTGCTAAAGTGAGCCTACCATTCCCCCGAGGGTTTGCTACCAGGATTACAGTTATTAAAGTGGCACCGCAGATGGGACCAGATTGAAGCTACCACGGAGCAGCCGGAGTGAAGCTGACAAGGCCACCCTTAGCAAAGCGAAGACCAGCGGTTACCCCAGGTAAGAGGTACCTGAAGGGGGATCAATGCTGGATTGAAGTGTGAAGCTAAGGGGGGAACACAGGTCATGCAAGGGAACACAGGCAGGATCGTGCAAAAGGGGAGTGGTGAGAAAAGAGCAGTAAAAATTAGTAATTAGTGGGAAAAAGAAAAGAAAAAAAAAGTGGTATCACACTTGGTGTTTTTGGTTTTCTTTTCAGGTTACTCCAGACTGGCAGGATGGAGCAGAAAGAAATGCTTCACTGGATGGCTGCGCAGTTTCAGAAGCAGCAGGAGGGGGCTCAACAGGCCTTGCACCAAGTGGTGGAAGCTGCCAAGGAACAGCATGTACCTCTGCTCCAGGCAGTGCAAGTTCAGATGCAAGCCATAGGGAGCCTGTTGGATAAAGTTGCAGCCCCGGGTACAGTGGCCGGTTTATCTATGGGGGTAGGAACCACTCCTTTTGGACCTTTTTCTTTGGAACGAATGGGGGAGGGTGATGATGTGGATGACTTTATTGCTACATTTGAGAGGATTGCAAGGGCAGTGCAATGGCCGAAAGAACAGTGGGCTGTTCGACTGGCGGGAAGCCTAGCTGGGGAAGCTCTGGCTGCATACAGGGCCATGCCTGCGGACAGCTCCATGGATTATGAGCAGGTAGTGGCAGCCATTAAAACTAGATTGGGTCTTACTAGAGACCATTATAGGAGACTTTTTAGGGAGACTACTACGGGGAGGGAAGTGCGGCCCCAGGCTTTTGCCCAGAGACTGAAAGACTTAGCCTATAAATGGTTGGAGCGGCAACAGAAGACTGCAGAACAGGTTGGGGAGGAGATTATAGTGGAACAGTTTTTGTTTGTCATACCCACCCTGGTGCGTGAGTGGTTCATCAAGCAAGGGGTGCACTCATTGGAAGGGGTGATTCATGGAGCTGAACTGTATTTTGAGGCAGGATGACATCCTACTAACCCCTTTCTCCCTAGTAGCAAAGAGGGTATGGGTCAAGGGGGAAGTACTCATGCCAATATGGGGACCAGTGGGAAAAGGGAGGAGGGTCGTAGGGACCTGGGGCCCAGTCCAGGGGGAAGAAGGTGCTTTAGATGTGGGAAGCCGGGCCATATGCTGAAGGAGTGTAGGGAAAGACTAGGGTTTGTGGGACATATGAGAACAGACCCCGAGGATTTCTTTTTCCTGGAGGTTCAGGTGGGAGGAGTGACAGCTAAGGCACTGTTAGACTCGGGGGCCAATCAGTCTATGATGTTCCGGGCCCTGTGGAATAAGATCCAGAGCACATCCGTGGGGGAAGAGGGAGGACAGTATGGAGGAATGATTCGGATTAGGTACACACATGGGGCTTCAACCGCCTACCCTGTGTTCAGGATCCAACTTCGGAGCCCTCTGGGTAGAGGGTGGCTTAATGTGGCGATCCTGCCAAAACTGCCTTTTGACCTCATTTTGGGGAGGGAGTGGGATCTGTTTGTACAGGGGTTGAAAGGGGTCACAGGGTGGGTGACTACCCGGGCTCAGAAGGCTCGGGGTGAGTCTCAGGATAGGGGGGAGGATTCGGTAGGTCAGCTCTTCCCTTTACATGAGGAGATAATAGGAGAACCGGGTAAAGGGAGGAAGGCTAGAGAAACACGGCGGGCGGAGAGGCATAGCCGGGCTAGGGCCCTAAGGAGGTTGGGGGAAGGAGAGGCTATGCCATGGAGGCCACAAGAGGTGGTGGAGAGATTTCCCTCTTTTGGCCAGGAGCAGAGAGATGACCTGGTATTAAAAAGGGCCTGGGAACAAGTGGAAGGGGGGCATTCAGGGGGGTTTCCCCGTTTTCGGGTGGAGGAGGGATTATTGTACCGGGAAATACAGGATCCGGTGGGGGGACCCGTGCGAGGACAGCTGGTAATTCCCAGGGTTTTTAGGAGCCTTATTCTAAAAGGGGCTCATGATCATCCTTTAGCAGGGCATAAGGGGTCCCAGAGTACGTTGAAACAGGTGCTGGAGCATTTTTATTGGCCGGGCGTACATAGGGAAGTCCAGAATTATTGCCAAAGTTGCCCCTCCTGTCAGCGGTTGGTGGACCGATACCCTCCCAGGGTACCTATGGTACCATTGCCCATTATTAGGGAACCTATGCGAAGTATGGCTATGGATATTGTGGGACCCCTCATCAGAACACCTAGGGGTTTTGCGTACATTTTAGTAGTCATGGATAGGGCCACTAGGTTTCCCTGGGCCTTCCCAATGAGAAATATAAAATCTACGGGTATAGCGACAGAATTGGTCAAACTTTTCTGCGAAGTGGGATTCCCACGAGAAATGCTTACGGATCAAGGGTCCAATTTCAAATCTAAACAGTTGAGAGCTGTGGGAAGCTTTTAACATACGCTACGTTACCACAGCTGCCTATCATCCCCAGACAAACGGGATGGTAGAGCGATTTAATAAAACCCTTAAGCAGATGTTAAGGAGAGGCTTGAAAGGGCAATATGAGGATTGGGACCAGTTGTTACCCTATGCTTTATATGCATGTAGGGAGAATATCCAAGCCTCCCTAGGGGTATCCCCCTTTGAATTGGTCTTTGGACGATTGCCGCGGGGCATTCTGCACATAATTAAGGAGGCGTGGGTGGAGAGAGAGGAAGAGCCAAGGGAGGTTAGTACATACCTGAGGGAGTTAAGAGCAAGGATTCAGAGGGACACGGCGTTTGCTCAGGACACCCTGGGGCAGAGCCAAGAGAGCCAGAAAGGGTAATATGACAGGGGCACAAAAGTAAGGAAATTTCAAGTAGGAGATAAAGTGCTCGTCATGGTGGCCTCAGACCCCCATACGTTTACTTCTCAGTGGAAGGGACCCTGTGTGGTGACAGCCAAAGTAGGCCCATGGACATATCGGGTAAAGCATGCGAAAGGTAGGATTCAGACATACCATGTAAATATATTAAAACCGTGGATAGAAAGAGAAGGGTTTGTGGTAGTCCCTGAAGAGGAGTTGGGTCCTCAACTGAGTGATGTACAGGAGGGGGGGAAAACCCGTTATCGGCGGGTCTCTATCCCCTGGGCAGATGCAATGAGTAAGGGAAATGATAGAGGAGTATCAGGTTGTTATCAATCCCCTACCTAGGGAAACCCATTTGGTTTCCCATGATATCATCACTGAGCCTGGTAGGATTGTAAGGCAGAGGCCCTATAGAACACCCGAATTTAAGAGGAAGGAAATTATAAGGCAAGTACAGGAGATGCTGGACTTAGGTATCATAGAGGAATCGGTTAGTCCCTGGTCCAGTCCGGTGGTGTTGGTACCAAAGAGTGATGGGTCCCAGAGGTTTTGTATAGATTTCAGAAGGGTGAATGCCATATCCCGGTTTGATGCTTATCCCATGCCCCGGATAGATGACTTACTTGACAAACTGGGGCGTGCTCAGTATTTAACTACCTTAGATCTTATGAAAGGGTATTGGTAAGTGCCGCTGACAGAGAAGGCTAAGCCCAAAACAGCCTTTGGCACCCCTATTGGGTTATTCCAATTTAGACGAATGCCATTTGGGTTAAATGGGGCGGCGGCATGCTGCCAACGATTGGCTGATCAGTTGCTGAGGTGGCATTCTGACTACGCAGCCGCGTACATGGATGATATTGAGGCATATTTTCAAAGCACTTTGGGAGGCTAAGTTCCATAGGTTTCTATGGAACTTTGGGAGGCTAAGTGCTTTGAAAATGAGCCTCATTGTCATTTTTAGCTCAGATTGGGAGTCCCATTTGCCCAAAGTCAAAGCTGTGCTAGAATCCCTCAGGTGGGCAGGCCTAAAAGTGAACCCAAAGAAATGCGTGTTTGCTAGTGAAGAGGTAAAATACTTGGGATACATTGTGGGAGGGGGAGTTATCAAACCCCTAAGGGATAAAGTGCAGAGAGTGCGTGATTTTCTGCTGCCCCACACCAAAAAACAATTGAGGGGGGTTTTGGGGCTGATAGGATATTATCGCAGATTCATCCCTAGATTTGCGGAGAGATCAAGCACCCTAACTGACATGCTTAGGAAAAGTTGCCCTAATGTCCTAAATTGGACAGAGGCAGGACATGGGGAGTTCCAAAGGTTGAAAGACCTCCTGTGTCAGGAACCGGTCTTAAAAGGAATAGATTTTGAGAAGCCCTTCCTGTTACAAACAGACGCATCAGAGACGGGCTTGGGGGCTGTGTTATCCCAAGAGTTTGGAGGGGAGGAGCACCCTGTCCTTTTTCTGAGTAGGAAACTGCACCCGGCAGAACAGCATTACACTGTTATAGAGAAGGAGTGTTTGGCTATAAAATGGGCTATAGAAGCCCTGAAATACTATCTGCAGGGCAATCCTTTTGTTTTGATTACTGACCATGCGCCTCTGAAATGGCTCCAACAAATGCAGGGTCAGAATGCCAGGCTCACCCGCTGGTATTTAGCGTTTTTCCTTTGAGATACAGCATAGGGCGGGGAAGCTTCACGGGAACGCTGACGCCCTGTCCCGAATTGCGAACTCCCCAGCAAGTAGCCTGGAGGAAGCAGGGAGTCACAATTATTTGAAGGGGGGGTGTGTAAGGAGGTTGGAGGGTCTAAGCAGGTCAGGAGGAGGTATGAGGCCAGACTACATTCCCCACAAGGCCCTGAGAGAAGGAATCGGGGGGGGGGGGGGGGGGGTAGGTCCCAAAACCCGGTAGGAACACCACGGGGAAGGGAGGGGGAAAAGGACTGGAAAGAGCAGCTGCTATGGCAGACGAGGGCCAGAAGGGGGAGCCGTGATGACAGAGCTCAATTCCCTTGGGTCAGAAATCAGTACAAGATTCCTTCCACCTGGGAGGGGGAGGAGGTCTCTAACCTAGCAGAGAAGCAGAGTTAATGGAGTGCTTGGAGGAAGGAGAGTCTGGAGGGCCCAGCACACCAGGTTTGGAGGAACCGGTTGACATGGACTGTAATTGTACTCTGGGGCAGAGTTGCGGGGATTGAAGGCAGTGGGTGGTCACAGGAGTCAAGTAGCTGTGTTGTGGGAGGTGTACTGCCATTCTGCAACCACCCAAGCGGAAAGACTTTTAAAACTGAAACCCAGGCGGTTGGACTTGGGAGAACTTGGATTTAAAGGGAGAGTTTTTCCTTTTTTGCTTTGTTTTGAAACTGAATGAGACCTTAACCCCTTTGAACTGAAATTTGTGGAGGAGGGGAAATAAACTGCTTTGAACTAAAACTGTGTCGCCTGGAAGGACTTTGTTTTTGGACTGCTGAAGGGAGCCTACCATTCCCCTGAGGAAGCTGAGGGAGCCTACCAGGATTACAGTTATTACAATCTGAACAACATGAGAGAAACCCCCCCCCCCCCAGCCCATGGGGTTCCCGTCTTCAATCCCCTTTGACTCTGTCCCTGAAAACGAAACTCTTTCAGATACCTCCCTCCCGCTCCTATCCCCCTCCCCCCTTCCCTACCCTTGAATTTCTCCACAGTGCCACCATGACCTAGGTTCACGTGAGCTCCCCCCCAACACCCCTCTCTATCTTCTGCCCAGTATGATACTTTCTTAAGGAACCTCCTCCCCACTATATCGCAGTATTGACCTCTCTATTAACCCACTGCCCATATTAACCCACAGTTACACTATAAAATCCTCCAACCTTAGTTAGCATAACAGACCCCTCTTTCCCTGACATGGGGATCCCACCATCAGTTTTTAATAGCACAAATTGTAGAACAATGCTTCTTTCCCTTAAAATGTAGGTCTTATTCCCCAACCAAACAGTGAACAGTTGAAACCCTAACAACAAACACATTTGAACCTTTTCTGCCCCTCCATGGTCTGTAACATGCTACCACACTCCGAGTTATGACATTACCCAACTTTGTCTCGACAGCATAGTATGCATGCTCCATTGTGGCTCTCAGGGATCACCATCCTCAATGTTCCATCAAGTCTTCCTCGGACGCCTTTTCTGACTGGACAATTCCCCAGTCCTTTAAGAAGCTGCAGCTCCCCGAGCCATTGAGTATGCAAAAAAAAAAACATCCTACTTGTTCAGCTCCACTGCAGTCTCCAGGAACCGTCATCCTCAGCACCTCTCCAGCAGCCCATCATACACCAACTCACGCTGATCCTTCAGCCGCCAAATCTCGCTTCACGAATTTCAGAGCCTCTGCCGCCGAGGAGAACATGGTCTGCTTCCCATCATGCCAGATCTTTAAACGGGCTGAGTATAACAAAGCAAACTGTATTTTCCTGGTAAATAACAGTTGACATACCTCACGAAAAGCTCGACGCTGCATCGACACCCCAGCCGAAAAGTCCTGGAAGCAACACACCGTAGCGTTCTCATATTGTACAGTCCCAGCTTTCCGAAAGGCTCTGAAAATTTCTTGCTTATGAGCAAAATTCAGGACTTTGAAGATAACCATTCGGGGGCGCGGGTCTTTCGGGTTTCCAGGCCCCAGCCGGTGAGCGCGCTCCACTCTTAAGGGCCCAGCCAGCGATTGCAACTTTAAAATTTTAGGGAGCCAGCTTTCCAAAAAGTCTCTTAGTTCTGAATCTTTAATCTTTTCAGGCAGGCATAGGCGCCCGGTATAAGAGGCTTGGAGAGGCTAAGCCTCCCCCCTGCTGCAGCAGAATGGATCAGCTGTGGAGTCCAGCTGCTCTGAGGGGATTAAATTGTTGATTTACCTCCATCCTCACAGCAGGAGCTGCAGTGAAAGCCCTCTAGCAGTTGTAGAAATTGGTTTATGGTTTGTTTACCTTACTGCTGGGAAAGCAGGGGGGGTTGGCTGGAGGTGTCCTGGGTTGCCAGGGAGATATTTAACGAGGATGACTTCCTGACCTGCACTGAGGACAGATAGCAGCAGAACGGATACTGGGCCAGCATGATCAGAAAAAGTCACCAGACAACAAAGGTAGAAAAGATCAGTTTATTTTCATTATAGTGTTTGGAATATGTCCACTTTGAGAATCAGGTGCTCAACATTAAAAGTTTATATTTATTTACTTATTTATGGCATTTTATCCCACATTAAACATGAATTAGGGTGTTTTGTGGCTCTGCATGAGAATTGTGATGATATGATCCCTTGTTTCATATTGTTGACGGTCTGCATTTTCCATATGGGTGGTATATTGATGTATTAGGCTCTGCCCAGTGTAATATTTATGGTACAGTAAGGTTCTGAGTGTGTTTTTGGACAAAGTTGTGCATCGTGTTTTGCAGTTGAGCGATTGTGTTTAGAATATGCTTTGAGCAACCACTTTATTCTTTGACATATGATACATATCTAATATCTAAATTCAATAAAAGGTATTAATTGTGACTTTTATTTTTTTTTTTTAATTGTATTTTTTAACTTCTTCAGTACACAATACACTCATAAAAAGCAGAAAAAACATCATCTAGGTCACTCTGCACACCAATACTGATACAAAATTCAACAAAACAATGAAGCACTGTCATAAAGGTGAGATGCATTCCATACTGAGTTTTCTTTTATAACCCCCCTGTTTTACACTTTCACACACTAGCAAACCATCATGCATATACATCCCATCACAACATTCGTACTCCATGCACCCATCTACCCATGCCCTTCCTCCTATCCCCCCTCCCCTCCTTCTATCATGGAAACCTTAGCCCATGATGTTTAAACATGAAGCCCATATGTAAGCGTACTGTCTATTGGCCAGTTTGGGGGATCCCCTGTAGATCTGACTCTCATATTTGCCTACTTCCCTCATTTTTGCCTTCCAAGCTTCTGCAGGTATGGGCTCCGGGGATATCCAAAAATGCAAAACTGTTTTCCTAACCAGCAGCAGAGAGACATACACAAATCGATGCTGTGGATATCGCAGTCCCTGGGCCACCAATAATGACTGATCCCCTAACAGTAAAGTTGCATAGTCCCACTCCAATTCCCGCTGCAACACGGCAGCCAATAATTGAAAAGCCACATTCCACAGTGATAGAGCCGAGCATTCCAAGAAAGAGTGTATAAGGGTTCCCCCCTCAGTCTTGCACTTAAGGCATCTGTCATCTGTCCAGAGTCCTATGGCTGCCCCCTTTGCTCTAGAGATATATGCTCTATGGAGGATCTTGTATTGTGTCTCCTGCAGGTCGACAGCTCTAACCATCGTATACAGGTTAGTGAAAAGTTTCCCAAACTCCTTTTCCGTGTACCTAGATCCTACTTCCTCATTCCAGCGCATTACCAGCTGTTCCATATCCCCCCACTGCCCATTCGTTGTTAGGATCTTATACCAAGTAGATAAACTATTAACCTTAGTGGATATACGTAACAAAATCTTATCTAAGGGGCCCCAAAGCCAACCACCTCCGTGTTGTGCCTGTATAGTAGACCAGTAGTGTCTAACCTGCAAGTACTGTAATAAGTTGTTATTCGGTACGGCCCACTGTGCCTTAACTTGTTCAAAGGACAAGAAGATGCCCGACCCTTCCTCCAAAAATTGTCCCAGTATCCTGCAGCCTAAATCTGCCCACTTAGAAAAAATAGAGAATCCCATGCCCGCCAGGAATGCCGCGTTACCCGTTATACTCAAATATGGTGAGGCATCCGAGGAGCGCCGCTGCTGACCTCTCCACCACATCCAAGCTCTCCGTAAGGGTCGTAAGAAAGCCAGCTTGTGTGACATACAAGAGTCACTACTCGATCCCACATGCAGCAAATTAAGAAAAGTCCACGGGTGACTCCAGTCTCCTAGTCCCTCTCTAGGCAAGAAGCGATTGCTCCCTCCCATTCCCTCATAAATAAGGCACATTAACGCCGCTACGTTGTACCGGCGTAAGTCCGGTAATCCCAGACCCCCTCGGTCTTTGTTGTGGCATAATTTGGAGACCCCTATTCGTGCCCCCTTCCCCCTCCATATAAAAGTCCTAATAAGGGACCGGAACATGCGTTCTTCCCGTCTGAGAACCCAGATCGGTGCAGCCTGTATCGGGTATAAAATCTTGGGAAGCAACACCATCTTTACTAATGCTATTCGGCCCATCAGCGAAAGGGGCAAGTCCCTCCATCTGTCACACAAACTCTTGATCTTGTCCAGAGCATCTATCACATTTTTCCTATAAAATGTAGTTCTGTTAGTACTTAAATAGATGCCCAGATATCTCATTGCCCCTGCCACCGGTTGTATCGGAAGCCCCACCATCCCCCTCGCCCCCTGAGTATCCGTCATGGGCAGCAGCTCCGACTTAGTATAGTTAACTCTGAGTCCTGAGATATCCCCGAAGCCTCTAACCACAGAGCGTGCCTTCTCCAAATCCCTTGGGGCATGGGCAACATATAATAAAATGTCGTCTGCAAAGAGGTTCACCCTCAGCTCCCTACCCCCTACCCGAATACCTCGGACCTCTTCACTACCACGGATCTTTGCAGCCAAAGGCTCTATAGCCAGCACAAAAAGAAGCGGCGAAAGGGGGCACCCCTACCTTGTACCCCGTTGAATTGTAAAATAATCAGTAAGCTTCCCATTTATCTGTAATCGTGCAGAAGGATTGGCATAAAGTGCCCGGATCCATTCAGAGCAGGCCCCACGAATCCCGAACTGCTCCAGCACCCTAAACAAGTAGTCCCATGAGATACTGTCGAAGGCCTTTTCCATGTCCAGCCCTACTATAGCCGCCGGGCCTTCCGTCCTCTTACACTCATGGATGGCCATCAAGGCTTGTATGATGTTCATAGAGGCTTGCCTCCCTGGCACAAAGCCCACCTGGTCTTCATGTACTAAAGTATGTATGACCCGGTTCAGACGCCTGGCTAGGATAGCCGCCAAGATTTTAACATCCTGATTTAATAGCGAAATTGGTCGGTAAGACCCCACCCTGGCCACATCCTTCCCTGGTTTCGGTAAAAGCACCACATGGGCCTCATTACGCTGCAGAGGCTCCCCCCTGTCAACCAGATCACTAAACCAGGTCCTCATCGGTGGTGTCACCAGGTCTGCCATGATTCGATAATATTCAGGCCCAAAGCCATCAGGCCCAGGGGCCTTAGTCAGCTTCAGGGCTCCTATGCCCTCCCTTATCTCCTGCTCCGAAATGGGGGCATTCAGATGGGCCAGCTGCTCCCCATCCAGGCGTGGGAGCCGCAATCCTTGAAAAAAATCCTCATACTTGGTCTGGTCAAAATCTCGGGCCCTGTACAGGGAACTATAGAAATCCACAAATTGTTGTTCAATTTTGGACTCTGTAGTGTATGACTTCCCCTGCTCATCCTGAATAATGGATGTAATCTGTCTCTTTCGCGAGGGCCGCACCAAATTGGCTAACAACTTGCCTGCCTTGTTACCCCATTTAAAAAGTCGGAACCGCTGGTAATATATATCCCTTTCAGCCCGTTGTCGCAAGATCTCATCTATCTGCTGTTTAACCTGCTTCAGGGCAAGCTTATTGTCCTCGTTCATCTGAGAAACGTGCCTCCGGCGTAACTGGTGATATTCTTGAGACAGGCGCAACAAATCCGCCTCTCTCTTCTTCTTTGCGCCTGCCGCGTATGCTATGATGTGCCCCCTCATAACAGCCTTGGAAGCTTCCCAATATGTCCCCGAGCTCACATCTGATGTCTGATTGTGCTGTTGATACTCCACCCACTTAGCCCGCATATACTCCTGAAAACCTCTATCAGTGCTTAACAGAGGGGAGAACCTCCACACCCGCTCGCTCGGCTCCGCACACCACGGGATAACTATCTCCACGGCCTGGTGGTCACTTAAGGTATGATTTACTATTTGCGCTCTAGAAATCCGAGCAGACAGGGAGAGGTCCACCAAGAGGTAGTCCAATCTAGAATAAACCCCATGAGGATGTGAATAAAACGTAAACTCCTCCTGCTGTGGGTTCAGTAGCCTCCAGATATCCACCAGCCCCGTCTGATTACATACAAAATTCACCCCTTTGTGCTCCCAATTCCCACCCTTACATTTCGCTGGCTTGCAGTCAATTGAGGGGTCCGCTACAACATTAAAATCCCCCCCTACAATCAGCTGATATTCAGAGTAGGCGACCACCCTGGCCACCAACTCGGAGAAAAATTTATGGGAGTATACATTGGGCCCGTACACATTACAAAGTAAAAGTTTTTGTCCCCAAAGTTCTCCCAAAACCAAGACATACCTCCCATCTCTGTCAGCTACTGTTTTGTGAACAATAAAGGGGAGTCTTTTATGTATCAAAATAGCCACCCCTCTCTGTCTTGCATTGTAGGAGGAATATCCCATCTCCCCCACCCATCCCCTTTTGAGTTTTTGATGTTCTGCCGCTGACAGATGTGTCTCTTGTAAATAAGCAATCTCTGCCCCCGCTTTAGACAACCAGGAGAGTATTTTTGTACGCTTGATGGGAGAATGGATCCCATCAACATTAAGTGTGATGATCTTTAAATTAACCATATTTTAAGCATGCACAAATTCTAGCACTCAATTCTTGACGAATGTTCTCACAAGCCTCCCAGCATAGCCTGCGGGAACAGTTGCGCCAATCGTCCGGCCACCCAACATTCATCAACAAACATATGCTGCGTCTGACTGCTTCACTTAGGCTAACCACAATTTTAGGCTTCAAGGTTCGCATATCTTTCAAACTCCCCCCAGCCCCCCCCCCCCCGCCCTACCCTGCACACACACACCTTCCACTCCCTCTCTTCCTTCCACCCCCCAACCCTCCCCTCTTACACATCCATACTCCCCCTTCCTCCCCCCTCCCCCCTTCCCTCCCGAACCCCCACCCAGGAGCTATTTTCCCTCCTATAACCCACCAGTAACCGCTCGCCCGTGGCTCCGCCCCCTTGACAACAAATAGAAATAAGAAGAAAGAGAAAAAACCCCTATATCTCCTCCTAAAACTTATACACAGTCTCGTAGTAAACTATATGACAATGCAACCAATATAACTTTCAACTATCAATGCATTGGCTGGAGCCATACTTTGTATAACAGAACAATACCATCTTCATAGTCCAGGTGCCGGCGCCCTATTCCAGCCCCGGCCTCCTCCCTTACAGCGCATGGCTCCAGTTAAAGAAAACATTAAGAAAAACAACTTAGAGTAACTGTGCTCCCCCTTACCACCCACAGGTTTAAGGCACCCGTTGATATGTGCAAGCGGCAACTTGAAGCGTCCACAAAACCGCAGAGGCCACATCATCCCTGGGCTGCTAATATAGTTCCTTTATCCACGGGGCCCCCAATGCTTACGTGCCATCTGCCACAAACTCCAAGAAGCCCATTTTCTCAGTTCAGTCCTGGCCTTCAAATCACGCTCCCTGAAGAACTCCTCACGGCAGGCGCCTGACAAAGGCCTCCAACTCTTTAGGGTCCGTAAAGAATAACGTTTTGTTGTCGTGGAGGATCCTCACCTTTGCCGAGAATAGGAGGGCAAAACGCACCCCCTTATCAAACAGTCTCTTGCAGTGAGGGCCCATCTTCTTTCGCTGCTCTGTAACCCGTGCAGAGAAATCTTGAAACAACAAAAGCTTGTGGCCATCATACCCCAAGGTTTTCTTGCTGCGATAAGCCTGGAAAAGTTTTTCTTTATCAGCATAATTAAGGATGCGCGCAATTACTGGTCTCGGGCGCGTGTCCTTCTCGCGCTGGAACCCCACTCTGTGGACCCTCTCGACCAGCATCCTCGTGTCTGCCGACTGGAGCCCCAGCTGGTCAGGCAGCCAATGTTCAACTAAATTCCGCAGTTCAGCATCCTTAACCGCTTCTGGCAGGCCGATAATTCTGACGTTATTGCGCCTGCTACGATTTTCCAAATCATCAATCTGCTGGGAAAGCTGGGCCTGGCGCACTTCCATCGTTTCCACTCGAGCCTGCATCTCCTCCGATCTATCTTCTTGGCGGGAAATTCGATCCTCCGCTTGCTGCAGTCTGGCATTTTGACGTTTCATCGCATCCTTAATGGAGTCCACTGAGGTCTGTATTTTAGTTAGCCTTTCATCTAAGCTCGCAGTGATTTGTTGTGTGATTTCTTGAATCGCCGTGGTCGGCAGGGTCAGGATCCCCGCGGGCTCTGTTTTGTCCGCCATCTTGGGACTCGCCATGGCCACGTGTTGCTTACTCTGCCGCTGTGTCTTTACGGGCATAATACCGCTCCCTCTCACCGCCAGCGCTTATTCAGCTCTCCGATTATCGCCGGTAAGAAGCGGGTACCCCTCAGCTGTTCCTGCGGCGTGCTCGGGGGGTTTTAGTGCACAAAAACGGGGTTTTTTTCAGCAGTGGGAGCGGAGCCCGAGCTGGAGACGTCCGCTCAGCTCGCAAGCATCACGTGACCCCCGTGACTTTTATTTTTATTTATTTTTTCTGCGTGTTATCAGACAATTATGGATTTAAGCTCCACCCTGGCCCCACCCCTAACCCCGCCCCCTTTAGCCTCCCCAAACAGTTGGGCCACCGAATGCCTAAGCAGGCAGACCTAACATTCTGATGTTAATTCTGCGGGCCCAGTTCTCCAGATCCTCTAATTTACTTTCCAGTCTTTCCACTTTGCTTTTCAAGTCCTGTTGTGTGGTCTTATGCTGCTGGACTCGATCCTCCACATCTGAGAGCCTCTGCTTATAGAGGGAGAACTCCGATTGTATGTTCTCCAGCTTTGCATCGATGCCTCCTAACTGCTCTGTGATCTTCTGCAGCTTGGTGTCCACCGAGGTGCCCAACATAGCCGAGACCTCCGCTGCCACCTCCGCTGCCCACGCGGAGCTTACCGATCTCGGGCCCTCTCCCTCTCCATCCGCCATCTTTGTTTCAGCAGCGCAACTCCATGTCGCGTCCTTCTTCGCCGATTTAGCGGCCATCGCCTGCCCTTCTGGCTTCCCACTTTCCTCCAGCGACTCTCCACGCTATCCACTCTCCCTTAGTTTACGTTCCGCTTACCAAAGCGGCAAATGTAAGGTTTTTTGGGGCAAAAACAGGCGTGAGGGAGGTGGGAGCACGACAACACCCGCTCTCTAGCTGTGCATCACGTGACCTCTTTTTTGTTTTGTTTTTTTAAACACCTATTCTATAGGACCAACTAGTGAATCTTAATATGCAGCTAGTCTTTTAAACACCTAGTCAATCAATTTAAAACCAGGACCAACTATTACTTCAAATATTCCCAGCCTTTCGAATCACCCATTCTAACAAATGAGACTTAAGACCAACCAGGAATACCCGGATCTTTTAAAACACCTACGGCTGATCAGTTCGTAGGACCAATCCTGGGTTTTTGTTATTCTGCTCTTTTGAAACACCTATGCTAAGAGTATAAACATAGGACCAAGCATATTTAATCATAAACAATTTAAAGATGTTACTTACCAATGTTGCACAACTCTTTCACTTATCTTCTTCGTATCATATATCTCTTAATGGCTAGTCTTTTTCGACCACTCCAAAGTTCTAGGGACCCCTCTGTGATGGAAAATATTAAAAATTGCTTTTCAGTCTTGCTTTAATCGATAATACCTTTTTAAAATCCCCTGTGTTTGACCCAAAAGTGACTTTCCTGGTATATCTCAATGAACAATGTATGAGATAAGGCACATCTCCAGAACAGGTTGAAATGTCTCTGAAGTCAGCTTGTGCAGGAGGGAGGCGGGGTATGTTTGAAGTCTGGCAGATAACCCACCTGGCCAGTGGTTTGTTTGCCTGAACTGAGAGCATATGACTGAATCCTCACGTACCTGGATAGGTTTTAGCTTAATAAAAAGGGGGCTTTTTGCAGCAGAGCCTTGGGGCTCATTCTGTGGGTGGACGCATCGTGCAGAAAAGACTTGTTCCTGGTCTGGACGCTTCAGGCTTTCGCTGCAACGAGCCTCCCAGCTGAGATAAGGGCCTGAATGATGTAATTCCTGACCAGTGATGATGATGTATGTATATATATAAATATCTTATTTTACTTTTCTATAGCCTTCCTTTAGTAATGTACTCGATTAGTGTGTGCATTTCTTATTGTGATGCAGTAACAATAATGACTTATACACTCTCCAATTAAAGTGCAAATAAAGAATTTCATTTACCCAATACGAATCTAAAAGAATCTGTAGTATTTTATTCTGTGAACAGTCTGTGGTGATCAAGTGAGCAGGCTGCAATACCGAAGCAATACACCCTCTTATCACCAAAGTACTTCTACAAGATTTCCATTACTTACAAAATGGGATGGCAAAGGACTCTCCATAATTTAGAGTAATAAAAGACCAGTATATGCCGCGAGTCACCAATGTATTTTTTAGGGTGTATTTATCACTCCTATTATAGTGGTCCACCCACAAATATCTAGGAATAAATAAATTACTCAAGGCTGCATCAGTTTGCTCTTTATTAGATACCTTATCAAGTATTTGTATAATTAGCAGATCAGTGATATCTCACTGGGAGTACAGAATATTGCTTCATGAATTTACTTCTAAATCTGAGACTCCAAAGAATATACAAGCTGCATGTACAATCAATTGGTTATGGGAATATAGTACCACAGCTACACATAAGTGTTCTCTGGGTCTGAGTCTCTAATGTTTTATTTTACCAGCCAAAGCTAATTAGTAGATATAAAAGACTCAAGGCTACTTATGAGAAAGCAATTGGATTACTTGCCAATTCAGATACAATTGATTGGTTTCTCATGTGAGAGAGCAGCCCGGCTTGTACAAAGGTAACAGCTGTGGCTGTCTCTCTCCATTGAAGCAGGAAGTACAATCACTTATATACGCTCATTAACATAACAGGTCATACGTGGAGGGGCATAATCGAACGCGAACGCCCATCTCCATGGTCGTCTATCTCCGAGAACGGGTACGTGAAGGGGCGGGACAGACCGTATTTTCGAAAAAGATGGGCGTCCATCTTTTTTTCGATAATATGGTTTGTGCCGGGCAAATGCCTAGGATTTGTGCGGATTTGAGCTGGGCAGTATCGTTTTTCAGCGATTAATGGAAACCGAAGGCGCCCAGCTCAAAAACAAACGCAAGGCATTTGGTCATGGGAGGGGCCAGGATTCGTAGTGCACTGATCCTCCTCACATGCTAGGGGCACTTGTAACAATTTAAAATTTTTTTAAATACCTCCCTTCCCTTGGGTGCTGAGCCACCCAATTCCCCCCCCAAACCCACTGCCCACAACTCTGCACCATTACCATAGCACTTATGGCTGAAGGGGGGCACCTAGATGTGGGTACAGTGGGTTTTGGGTGCGGTTTGGAGCGCTTCCATTTACCAGCACAAGTGTAACAGGTGGGGGGGGGGGGGGCCTGGGTCCACCTGGCTGAAGTCCACTGCACCCACTAACAAATGCTTCAGGGACCTGCATACTGCTGTGATGGAGCTGGGTATGGCATTTGAGGCTGGCATACAGGCTGGAAAAAAAGTTTTTAAAGGTCTTGTTTTTGTGGTGGGAGTGGGTTAGTGACCACTGGGGGAGTCAGGGGAGGTCATCCCCGATTCCCTCCAGTGGTCATCTGGTCATTTAGGGCACTTTTTTGGGACTTGTTCGTGAAAAAAAAGGGTCCAAAAAGTGCCCTAAATTTTCGCTGAAAACGGCTATTTTTTTCCATTATCAGCGAAAGCCGCCCATTTCTGTTCGGCCGATAACCATGCCCCAGTCCCGCCTTTACCACGCCTCCGACACTCCCCCGTCAACTTTGTCCATTTCCGCGACGGAGTGCAGTTGAAGATGCCCAAAATCGGCTTTCGATTATACCGATTTGGGCGCCCAAGGGAGAAAGACGCCCATCTCCCGATTTGGGTCAAAATATGGGCACCCATCACTTTCGATTATAAGGTGGATAGACAATCTGACAACAATCCCATCTATTGGATATTCTAATATAATGGTTAACAGTGATTGGTTATGGTAATGAGTTGATTAGTATTTACTGGAAAAGCTTAATAATAGACTAGCTTTTACTGGAAGACGTGAGTCATCTTCCTGAGGAGTTATCTTGTTCTATTTTCACCAAAACATCTGTGACCACAATGTTGCTAAACGATGTTACTCTGTTTTTCCACTTATGCCCATTCCTCATGCTGCTGCATCAGAATGTCACAACAGATCAGTCACACTGAAGTTCAGGTTAGTCATGGACCTGTAAGGAGGAGGAGTAGCCTAGTGGTTAGTGCAGCAGACTTTGATCCTGGGGAACTGGGTTCAGTTCCCACTGCAGCTCCTTGTGAGTCTGGGCAAGTCACTTAACCCTCCATTGTCCCAGGTACAAATAAGTACCTGTATATAATATGTAAACCACTTTGAATGTAGTTGAAAAAAACACAGAAAGGCAGTATATAAGTCCCATTCACTTTCCCCTTTCTCTCATTTTAGATCCTGAACCAAAGTCTCAGGCCTTGAACCAAGGCTCTCAGTTATGATAACAATATTCACTTTCCATTATTCTTTTAGGTCCATGACCCAAGTGCCTTCCTGGTACAGCAATGTTGCCATATTTACAACGTTTCCAATGGGTGAGACTTGCCACCTCGTTGTGCCTTTCTGTAAAGAAATTCTTCCATCATAACTTTGCAGCTAGCTATGAAATGAATGACTGTTTCCAACTCTTTGTGCCAGAATCTACAAATGTCTGTTGTACCAGGTTTTAAAAATATTTCTTGTAAGCATTCTTGTCCTGGACTGCAAATAGCACTTGCTGATCCTTAGGTTTCTGTTCTATTTAACCATTCATGTATCCGATTTTGATCGACAAATGGCTCCTGGAGTAACACTTTGTATTTCTCACAGTACTTTACTTTTCCTCATCTGCTGATCTAATTCCTTGAAGAGTTTTTTTCTCTTCATTTGTAGATTCTGTTGCTTCCTGTTACATTCCTCACCTGATGCCAGGCCTGCACAGCCGATTCGCCGGCAAGTTGTGGTCCGGCGAAGATAGCCGGCCATCTTGGTGTTGCTTTAGCTCCAGGAAGGAAGGAGGGTCTGTTTCTGTTTCCTATTTCTGGCAGCCGTCATCTGGGTTGGATCAATGGCTGCAGCCATCTTGGTTAGATCAGGCCCCGGGAAGCCATCTTGGAGTAACGAGGTCAGGAAGGAAGCCCATATTTGGACGTAGGCATCTCTGCTGATGGGGGCAGCCATCTGGTTTCAGAAGCACAAGTTTAGGATTGATTCCTGCTCTATTTAAAGCCCTGCCTCCAGTCCTTTGTTGCATCGTCCTCAATTGTTCTGAGGAGCTGCTGTCGGAGTGCTGTTCGCGCCTTTCGTGCTGCGCTTCAGAGCCGTTACACAGCCAGCACTACTCACGCAAAACAATCCTCTCAATTGGTATCTTTAGAAACTCTGACAGCTGATTAAGCCTGCTTAAAACAATAACAAAAGAAACAGAAAAAGGAACCAAAAGAAGCGCTTCTCGGGGTAACACTGGTTTATTTCTTTATCCAGAGATTTAGGATAAATAATAAGAAATAGTTATAGGTATAGTCTAGAATAGGACAGAAATGAGTACATATACAGAAATGAAATTACAATGGAAAGTGGTCAGGGCAGTCTCTCAGTTCTCTGGTGTGAGGCCAAGAGCGCTGCACACTGACCAACCTCCTCTCTGGCAGAGAAATATTATATAGGGTTTCTTTTCCCTTTCAATACAAAAGGAGCACAAGAAGGAGGAGGGTTTCTCTCACCCCCTTAATTAGCATCTTACAGTCAGTCAGGATCTCCTGGCAATAAAGAAATACATAGCATCTGTTTATATTTCCTTTGAAGATGCAGTTGGTCTCTTGTCCAAATGTTTTGGATATTATATCTCTTCTATTCATCTTTACAGCTTTTCTCACACAAGAATATATTTCTCAGAACCTTTGATCTTTTATCTTAGTATTTCTCCTACATCCTTATTCTAAAAGTGGAGACAAGAGTTAAACTGTTTCCTTTCAGATGTGATATATTTCTCACCTGATAGCCCAGCCTCTGTATTTATGTCATAACATAGTTTCTCTTGTTTTACAAGGAAATGCATAATAAAGAAAGCTACAAGAGGCTCCAGTAGTCTGCTTCTCAGAGAAGTTCAATTGCCTCTCCTTTGTGAGATACAGTATTGATCTTTTGTTTTAGACAGAAAGATGTCTTCTGCAAGTGTTATGTGTATGTCCTCTTATAGTTACAATAAAAAGAGTAATTCTCTCCTGGATTGAAGTAGCCTTACTTCAAAGGGCATGGGAAAGAATTCTGTCTCCTGAGCTCCCTGTGGCCTGACCATATTCAATGGGAGAGATCGTGGGCAATCAGGTTTAATCACCTGACCTGACAAGAGGAGGGGTAGAGAGTAATTGCTATTCCAGCAAGCTTTTCCCATGATTAGAAAGAAAGGAATCTTCATTTCTCTCTGTCCAAAAAATATGAGGAATTAATTCTGTATATTAAATAATTGGAGGCCTTCCGCCTCCTACAACATCGCCGACTACTTCTGTTTCCTGTTTTCCTGTGTACCGGACCTGGGCTTGTTTTC
Organism: Microcaecilia unicolor; assembly: GCF_901765095.1. NCBI lineage: Eukaryota > Metazoa > Chordata > Amphibia > Gymnophiona > Siphonopidae > Microcaecilia > Microcaecilia unicolor. Next base: position 245,485,567 of record NC_044033.1, read on the forward strand.
TCAGATTATGCTTGTTTGCTGCCTGCCTTGACCCTGGACTGATTTTGACTATTCTTTGCCTGTTGGAGTACTAGTTCTGGACTGTGTCTGTTTCCTGCCAGCCTGGTCAGCGGCTGTGCAACCCCACTGGTTCCAGAAGTCCTGGTGGCCACCTGCAGCTGGTGGCTCAACTCCTGGTGAACGGTGGTTACTTCCCAGGTGAAGCTAGGGGTTGTCTGGCTGCCTGACCGAGTGCAGTGTCACTCCATCTCTGCCGTGCTCAGTCAGGGCACAGGGGCTCACTACTACCAGGTCATAACTGTTGGAATGTAATTGTATTTTACATGCATTGCCTGTCACCTATTATTTCTCTGTGATTACTCTGTGACCTCTGATGTGAATTACTTAGAGAGGTCACACAGCTATGCAACTTCCTGTGGGGGTTAGACACAGCAGATGCAGCAGATGCAGCACATGGAGCACATGGAGCTCATGATCTCTCCTAACCTGAGAGGATCTATGGTGGTGTGAGCATCCATTACCATCTAAGCACATGGAAGGAGCTGATAATACAAATGTATAGTAATATGTATATATAAGCCTGTCTGATTATAATCTAACTACAAACTGTGAGTAAACAGATGTTTTGTTACTTCAACTTTAAAGTGACTCAGCAGTGAATTATTCAGGGGTGAATGAGAGAGAGATGAAGAAAGAAATTAACATTTCTAAAGCTGAAGCTGTGTGTACTAAAATCTGCTAATTATTTACTACAAATAATCCAACAAAAGGGTTATGGGCCCAGGGCCAGGAATTGAAAAAGAAGAGAAATATTACCAGGCAGAAAAAAAAGGCCACATTTTTCTCTTAAGTTTTAAAGGAAAGATTCAGTCTGTCTCTCTCTCCCCCCACACAGCAGACAGAAGGCTAAGAAAATGGCTGAGGGAAGAAATTCACCATTTTTCTATTCTCTCAAGGTGCCTAAATTAACTGAGTTTAATTATCGGCAGTGGGAATTAAGATTCATATGTCTCCTTCGAGCAAAAAGATTAAATATATGCTTAGACCAAGACAGAACAGCTGAAAATATGGCTGAATGGGACAATGCAAACTATTATGTGAAGTGCATGTTTCTAGAAGCTCTCTCAGAAAAACAAGCCATATTAGTGGAGGGAAAAGATACACCAAAGGACATTTTATATAAACTGAGAACTATGTATGCAACTACATATGCAAAGCAGCAACCAATTTGGTTAGCAGAGTTGAATGAAACCAAATTAAGGGATAAAAGTAAATGTAATGATCACATTATGCATCTTATGTCTTCATTTCAAAAGTTAGAACTTTCTGGAATTCCCATGTGTGATGCATTGAAAAGAGCATTTCTTTTTACCTCACTATCAAAGAAGTTTGATGTTTTTAGGTCTGTAAATGAGGCCATTGAAGGGCAATCTTTTGAACAGGCAACATCAAAACTAAGGCAGGAATGCATAATAAATGATTCTGAGGAGATGTGTTCTCAAAGTCAGTCAGAGAGAAATGAAACAAATTTCTTGGCAAAGAACAGAGGAAGGCGGAGCTATGGGAAAACTCCACCCAAGGGCAAGCTGATTTGCTACTCATGTGGAAAGGAGGGACATGTATCTAAATGGTGTAAGGAAACACAAAACACTCCCTCTAGCTCACCTAAGCCAATGGAACTAAAGAATTTTCAAACCAGGAAATGTATGAAGGACAAAGATAAACACAAGGGCTTTCTAATGGCAGAAAAATCTTTGACTATGGTAAATAATAATTCAAATGAAAGTACTTGGATTTTGGATTCGGGGAGCACATGCCATTTAACCAATTGTAAAGATTTCTTTCAGGAAATGTGTCCAGAGGAAGGTATTCTTAAAACTGCAAACGCAGGGACTGCTAAGATCCAAGCAAAAGGAATTGGATTCTTAAAATGCAAAGTGTCTAATGAAGTTAAAGAAATTCCTGTAAGTGATGTCTTGTATATTCCCCAAGCAGTTTGCAATATGCTTAGTGTATCTACATTAGATAAGAAGGGATTTGTGATTCATTTTGAAAACAGTAAGTGCACAATCTCTAAAAATGATGAAGTGTATGCTGAAGCTTTTATGCATAATGATGTTTATAAGCTGAACATTTCAGGTGAAGCCTCACATATGGCGCAAGTAAGGAAGAATGATGGTAAATGTAGTCTGGAAATCTGGCACCACCGCCTGGGACATCGTGATTCTAAGGTGATCCAGGATCTTCGCAGTAAGCAACTAGCCACTGGCATTCAGATAAGTGCAGATGCTGGTAAAATGGAGAAATGCATAGACTGTGTTACTCAAAAAGGTGTGAGACCCTCATTTCCTGCATACACAGGAAATAGGAGTAATAAAGTGCTGGACTTAATACACAGTGACTTATGTGGACCGTTTAATATCCCATCATTGGGAAATAACAGATTTGTGCTAATATTCTTGGATGATTTCTCTAGATACTGTGTGGTCTATTTGCTGAAAGAAAAAAGTCAAGTCACAGACATGCTGAAGAAATACGTAGCCATGGTGAGCAATAAATTTGAAAGAAAACCAAAGGTTCTTCAGACCGACAATGGTGGTGAGTTCACTTCACAAAGCATGCGCACATTTCTAGAACAAGAAGGCATTCAGCATATCACAACAGTAGCTTATACACCAGAGCAAAATTCTGTTGCAGAGAGAAAATTTAGGTCACTTGTGGAAATGACCAGGTGTATGCTGTCAGATAGCAATCTCCCTAAAAGACTATGGGGGGAAGCCATTCTCACAGCAGTGTACCTACAAAACAGAATGCCAACTAAAGGCGCTGAGCGCACACCACATGAGACATGGCATGGTAGGTAGCCAAACCTGTCACACATAAGAACATTTGGAAGTACAGCATATGCTCATGTACCAAAGCAAAGAAGGCATAAGCTGGATTCCACAACAGAAAGGGGCATTTTAGTTGGCTATGCTCCAGGACACAAAGGATATAGAATTTTGAATCTGAAAACTGGCATTGTTGGCATAAGACATGTTACATATTTTGATGAAAACAAAAGGGTTGATAAAGGCTGGATTATCCCAGATGAGCCTTATCATCCAGAATATGAAACTAGAACCATAATAGACATGCCAGTGTATATAAATGCCATACCAAGGCAGATGTCTGAAAGCAACTCACCTGTATCTAACGAGGAACAGGAAGAGGAAGCAGACACAGAAAGGATCATTGAAGAAGACAGTACAGTTGGAGAAGGGGAATCAATTGGAGAAGGACTCTCAGATTTTGAGGATGCGGAAAGGTCAGACCAACCTGTTGTCAGACGCTCATCCAGGGAAAACAAAGGTGTTCCACCCCCAAGACTGTCTTACCTAACAAAGTCAGCAGAAGCTCAAGAGCCCTTAACATGGGATGAGATTGAGAAAATGCCAGCAGAAGAAGCTGCTGAATGGCATAAAGCTGCACAAGAAGAAATTGATGCATTGGATAAAAATAATACTTGGATTCTTACAAAATTACCTCCTGGCAAGAAAGCTATAGGATGCAAATGGGTATTCAAGTTAAAAAGGAATGCACAAGGAAAAGTGGAAAGGTATAAAGCAAGATTAGTCGCAAAGGGATATCTTCAAAAATATGGAGAAGATTTTGATGAAGTGTTTGCACCTGTAGTGAAACACACGACAATAAGAACACTTCTGAGCATTGCAGTCTCAAAAGGCATGCAAGTCAACCACATTGATGTGAAAACAGCGTTTCTTCACGGAGATATAACTGAAGACTTGTACATGGAACAACCAACAGGTTTCATAAATACAAAACAAAGACAGCTAGTGTGTAAATTAAACAAAGGTCTTTATGGATTAAAGCAAAGTGCAGAATGTTGGAATGATAAATTGCATGAAATATTGACAAATTTAGGATTTAAGCAAGGTGAAGCAGATAAATGTTTGTACACTAGGTGCAGAAATGGACAATATGCATACATTTTGGCTTTTGTTGATGATCTGCTCATTGCAAGCGAAAGTGAGCAAGAGTACAAGGACATTGTAAAGTGTTTAAATCAGAATGTTGAGATAAAAGAACTTGGTAATGTGTCATACTATCTTGGTATAGAAATTGAGAAACAAAATGATGGTTCTTATCTTCTAAGCCAGAAGCAGAAAATAAATGAGCTTATTGAAAGTTTAGGTATGCAAGATGCCCAAGTTGTAAGCACTCCCATGATCACTGATTTTTTGAAGGATGAAACAGTAAGAGAACCTTTACCAGATAACATCCAATATAGATCAGCCATAGGTAAGCTTTTATATCTAGCTACCACATACAGGGCTGATATAGCAAATGCAGTAGGAATTTTGAGCAGAAGGGTCAGCTCACCTACAAAATCAGATTGGACTGCAGTTAAAAGGATGGTAAGGTATTTAAAGGGTACCATTGATTGTAAATTAAAGATTTCAGCCAATAGTAATCCAAAACTAATATGTTACTGTGATTCAGATTGGGCAGGGGATCATTCTGATTATAAATCCACAAGTGGATATGTGTTTATGTATGGAAATGTACAAATTTCATGGGCCAGTCATAAACAAAGTATTGTGAGTCTGTCTTCTACAGAAGCTGAATACGTGGCCGTATCGGAAGCGTGCAGAGAACTGATGTGGATTGAAAAACTTTTGCTGGATTTTGGAATAGCTGAACAGAGACCAATCCAGATAATGGAAGATAATCAGAGCTGCATCCGACTGTCACAGAATGACAAGGTTCAGTCACGCACCAAGCACATCGCAACGAAATACCACAACGTGCGAGAGTTGGCAAAAGAAGGGGTCATCAGTCTACACTATTGTCACACCAGTGAGATGACAGCTGACATCATGACCAAACCGTTACCCAGAGAACATTTTGAAAATCTGCGTATAAAGCTTGGACTTTGTATGAATAAATAATTGCATGACAGTTATGCATGAGAAGGGGTTTGTTGGAATGTAATTGTATTTTACATGCATTGCCTGTCACCTATTATTTCTCTGTGATTACTCTGTGACCTCTGATGTGAATTACTTAGAGAGGTCACACAGCTATGCAACTTCCTGTGGGGGTTAGACACAGCAGATGCAGCAGATGCAGCACATGGAGCACATGGAGCTCATGATCTCTCCTAACCTGAGAGGATCTATGGTGGTGTGAGCATCCATTACCATCTAAGCACATGGAAGGAGCTGATAATACAAATGTATAGTAATATGTATATATAAGCCTGTCTGATTATAATCTAACTACAAACTGTGAGTAAACAGATGTTTTGTTACTTCAACTTTAAAGTGACTCAGCAGTGAATTATTCAGGGGTGAATGAGAGAGAGATGAAGAAAGAAATTAACATTTCTAAAGCTGAAGCTGTGTGTACTAAAATCTGCTAATTATTTACTACAAATAATCCAACAATAACACTTCCAGCTCTTTTGGTACCGGTGAATTCTTACTCATTCCTTCTACTCATTGGAATACTTGTCTAAGTTTAATGATGGAGATGGATTCTGAATGTTTACTTTCGTATTTCAACACCTTTTCTGCATTTGGACCTGAAAATACTGTTAACCAAGTATGAAGGCCTATAAGAATAGCTCAGTCATTATAATCTATTTCTGAAACCCATTCCTCTCTGACTCGGGGAATGTACAGTCTTGGCATCCACTGATTCTTATAAATTACCTTGTGGGGATGAAGGAGTTTTCTTGTTCATACATCCAGATGTTCAAGGACTTTAAGAGACCAGTTTACAATTCCAAAACTGTATGAGTGTGCAGAATTTGCCAGCTGATTACTGGCTTGTGTTTTATCCTCATTTTTAGTCTGCTATAATATTATTTGCTCATCTTTTCTCTCAGTGATTTATTATTGTTTGTTGCTCCTTCCTCATCTCCTAAATATTTTTATTACACCTTCCTTTTCAAGTTCCCTTATCTTACAGTCAAAGGGATATTTCCACTTTTTCTCAACTTTGCCTTTAAGAAACTACACATTTGTCCACACCAAAAGTCATCTTTGTGTCATCTGAAATGTTTTTGACTACATTGAGTTGTTTTGCTATTAGTCACTAGAATTGTACAGCTTTAGGTCATTTGCTACAACCTCTGGATCACTGCCATTTTTAAAATTAAGGGTAAACCTACAGGCCAGAGAATTAATAAGAGTATTCCGTTGATTAAAAGTGCCAAACAAAATAAAAGCGATGGTAGGGAGACATTTTATACAGTTCAAAGCTTTGTTTTGATCTCAAACATTTATCACATTCAGAACATTTAAATGGTTTGTTTCCTGTATGAACCATTTTATGCAGTTGCAGGCTAGCTTTCCGACAGAAACTTTTATCACATTCCAAACACTTAAATGGCTTCTCTCCCGTATGTGCCATTTTATGCAGTTGAAAACATTTTTTCCTCCTGAAACATTTTTGACATTCAAACAGGGGCGTAGCTACGGGTGGGCCTGTCAGCTCTGGCCCGCCCACTCCCATTGCTCCCATTGCCGGCCACTGCTGCTTTTCCTGTTGAGCAGCAGGGCCGGCGCTACAAAAAGAAGAAGCGCTCAGCTGACTGAGCTGAGCGCCGCCGCCAACGTTAACAACAAGAAAAATGTAAAAAAAAAAAAAGCGCGGCACCGTAGGCAGCCTTGAAGCATTGGCTGCTGGCTCTGCAGGCTCCTCCCGTCTCTTATGTCACTGCCCCTGGAGCGAAGCAGGGCCAGTGACGTAAGAGACGGAAGGAGCCTGCAGAGCCAGCAGCCAATGCTTCGAGGCTGCCTGCGGTGCCACGCTTTTTTTAAAAAACATTTTTTCTCATCTTTAGCGTTGGTGGCGGCGCTCAGCTCAATCAGCTGAGCGCTTCTTCTTTTCGTAGCTGGGGCTGGTGGGCCTGAATCGGGAGAGGGAAAACGGATGGCAGGATGGGGACTGGGGAGAAAGAAGGAAAACGGAAGGATGGGGAGAGAAAGAGGGAAAATGGATGGCAGGATGGGGACTGGGGAGAAAGAGGGAAAACGGAAGGATGGGGAGAGAAAGAGGTAAAACAGATAGGAGGATGGCAGAGAAAGAGGGAAAACGGAAGGATGGAGAGAAAGAGGGAAACAGATAGGAGGATGGCAGAGAAAGAGGGAAAAAGGAAGGATCGGGAGAGAAAGAGGGAAAACAGATAGAGGGAAAAAGGAAGGATCGGGAGAGAAAAAGGGAAAACAGACACTGAACAGAAAAGGGTAGAGAGATAGACACTGGTTAGAAGGAAGGGAGAGAGAGACATTAGCTGGAAGGATCAGGAGAGGGTAGATGGGTGGAAGGATGGGGAGAGAAAGAGGGAAGACGCTGGATGGAAGGGTAGGGAGAAAGAGGTGACACTGGATGGAAGGATGCAGAAAGAAAGATGGGAGACTACTGGAAGGATGGGGAGAGAGAGGGGGGAGACACTGGAAGGATGGGGAGAGAAATAAGAGAGCTGCTAGATGGAAAAGGAGAGTAGTGAAAGACTGGAGAATAAGAGGAAGGGGCATGGGGAGAACAAGGGTGAGAAAAAGATGAAAAGCCATAAGTAGATGAAGGAAATTAAAGAATGGATAGTAAGAATGAATGTATCTGAGTGTGACTACATTTTGCTGGGGGAGGGGGGTAGAGAGAAAATTTTGTGCCCACCCACTTTGGGTTCAGGCCCACCCAAAATTGGCAGTCTGGCTACGCCACTGCATTCAAAACATTTAAATGGTTTCTCTCCTTCATGTTTCAAGTTATGCAATTGCAAATGGGCTTTCCAATTGAAACTCTATCACATTCAGAACATTTAAACGTTTTGTGTCCCATGTGAATCATTTTATGTTTTCTCAGGTCACTTTTACGACAAAAACATTTATCACATTCTGAACATTTGAAAGGCTTTTCTCCTGTGTGATTCATTTTATGTAGCTGAAGATTAGCTTTTCTTCTGAAACATTTCTCACATTCAGAGCATTTATGTTTAAATCTTTTTTATTATTAACAGGTACCCAGAAAATACATACACAGTATTGAAGTAAAAAGTCCAAACTGGTACAACAAAAAAGCTGTCTATTGGCCTGCTAACATCAAGTAGCTTTTCTGTTTATCCGTATCCCGCCCCTCCCCCCTTCCTCTCCCTCCCTCTCCCTCTTATTATGTTACATCCTTTGTGATTGTTGCCGCATGTTCACAAAATTTCCCATTAGTAAATGGTAGATCCATTTCCTTCAATGGTAACTACTACAAGAAAATCCTGATTACAGGCCTAACGGCTACATACACCCCCCCTACCCTTTCCAACCTCCCCCCCTTGCAACCCATCGTACACTCTCCCCCCTCCCCCGTCCCATAAAGATAACAATACATTTTGTTCTCCTTATTGTACCATGCCTTAAGAATTTAGAATTCTACTCCGTGCCGCCACTGTCAAAGAGTCCCAAAATGGGGCCCAAGTACGACAAAATCCTTCCCCCCTAGGTGAGGCTAGGTCCCCTATAGCTCTGCGCTCTAGTGAGCAAAGGAAGATCATTCTTGCCCTCCACTGTGATAGAGTCGGATAGTTGTCGGATATCCACAAGTGGAGAATGACCTTTTTACCTATGAGCACTGTTTTTTTGAGAAAAGAATTCAGCCCCTTCAGCGGGGACTGTGAAAATTGAAATTTGTTCAATAATAACATCGGTCTCTGGCACCACGCGATCCCCCATATACCCGACACATGACTGCAAATCTGTTTCCAGAAGTCCAAAACACCTGGACAGTTCCAGAACATGTGTGACAGGTCTGCCGGGGACACCATACACTTCAAACATTTATTGTCAGCTCTCATCTTTGTTCTCCAAGCCCTGTGTGGGGAAATATACATTCGCATAAAAAATGTATATGCTGTCTCCCTCAATGCCACACTCTCTGATACTCTAGAGATATCCAATATGCATGCCCTCAAGTGTTCTGCTTGAATATGTAATCTCAATTCCCTATTCCATTGGGTGGTCAATGGGGCATATTCATAATCCCCAAGATGCTCCCATAAATTGGCGTGATAGTACTTTAAGGGAACTGCTAGCCGAGCATCCAGCGCCAAAATTGACACTAACCTTTCTCAGGTGGCTGGGTTAGTTGAGGCAGGAGGGAATGACCGTAAATAGTGATTCAATTGAAACTCTGCATAGCTAACCTTCTTATTGCCCCAAACTCAGTTGTTAAATCATCCCAGGACCTCAAGGTTCCGTCTTCCGAGTAAAATTGATGTAGATATCGTATACCATGTGCAGCCCAGTCATTAAATGTGGCAGATGTATTGCTCGGCGTAAAGTGCGCATTCCCCTGGAGTGGTAACAACAATGAACAGTCCGCCGACAGTCCATAATGGCGGCAGATCCAACGCCAAGTTTTCCGGAGTGGCAATAGAATTGGCTTAAAAGGCAACGGGATGCGCATCTCTATTGACAACGTATGTAACCAAAAGCTAAAGTGAGATGGGGCCAATAAACGTGTTTCCACTGTGCATGAAAAATGACTCATATTTCGAAACCAGTCTGACAGATGACGCATGTTACTCGCCACTGACAACAATTTAAGACTCAACAAACCCAGGCCACCCTGAGATCGTGGTAAATAAAGCTTTGCAGCCTCCATTCTAGGTCTCTTGCCCTGCCAAATATAACGAGTGACCATCTGTGTCAATAGTCGCTCATCTCTATAGGTGAGGAATATGGGCAGCATTTGCAACACATAGACCCACTTGGGCACTAAAATCATATTATATAGAGCTATTCGACCCATCAGAGATAGAGGGAGCAACTGCCATGCGCGCAACGTGTATTCAGTACTCTCCCTCAAGGATTTAATGTTGAGGTCATAAAGGCTGGTCAGGTTAGCTGGTATCCAAACCCCCAGGTATTTCAGTGGACCTTCTGTCCATGAAAATGGGAAGCTGCCTTCCCACGATTTTTGTATCTGTGCTTGAATCGGGAACGCCACCGATTTCTGCATGTTTAAAGAAAAAACAGAATAATAACCAAATTCCATAAGTGCACTAAGCAAGTGAGTTAAGGACGTTTGAGGTTCTGTCAGGGTCACCAACACATCATCTGCAAAAGCTAGCGTTTTTAGTACCTTCGTCTGCAGTGTAATCCCCTCTATCTCCGGGTCTCTCTGAATGGTTTGCAGCAAAGGCTCTAAATACAAAAGGAATAATATTGGTGAGAGTGGGCATCCTTGGTGGGTCCCACATGCAACTGAGAAGGAGGCTGATCGAATACCATTTACTACCAGCGAGGCTCGAGGCTGCATGTATAGCGTTCTTATGGCTTGTAAAACCCAACCTGGAGACCTATATATTTCAACACAGAGAACAGGTAATCCCACCTGACCTTATCAAAAGCTTTCTCTGCATCGATACTCACCAACAATAGAGGGGTCGCAGTAAAAAGAATTTGCGCAATTGCTAAACACACCTTCCGCACGTTGATGCACGAATGACGGCCCTGGACAAATTCTATCTGCCCCTCCCCCACTAACTCTGCTACAAAGGGGGCCAGTCGTTCTGCTAGCACTTTGGCTAAAATTTTCAAATCAACATTTATAAGCAAGATCGGCCTATAAGAACTCGGATGTTCTGGAGGCTTGCCCATCTTTGGAATTAGAGTAATCAAGGCCTCATTAGAAACTCTGGAAAACCTCCCCTGCGAGATAGAATCTTCGAAAAAATCCAACAGAGCGCCACAGATCTGGGGCAGCATAAGTTGATAGTATTCTGCCCCGAAGCCATCTGGGCCCGGGGCAGATCCTCGTTTAAGCGATTTCACCACCTTTTGTAATTCCTTAGCTTACAACAGGGCGTTCAGTTTATCTAATGCTTCCTGCAGAAGGCGGGGCATACCTGAATCCTCTAAATAGTCCTCTATTGGCGGCCCTTGTTGAGGGTCTGGTAAAGCATACAAGTTCGCATAGTAATCCTGCATAATCTGTACTATCTCTGCTATCTTACTTGTCTGTCTTCCATCTGGGCCCTGCAACAGTGGAATGAATCTGTGCCCCCCCCCCCCCCCCCCAGGTCTTAGTTAGTCGTGCCAGCAACCTGCCAGATTTGTTCCCAAACTTATGAAATGAATAAGATCTATAAAAGAGGTGTTTCTTCGTTCTCTCATGTATCATAGCGTTTAATGCTGCTATAGAATCTAACATATCTTCCTTATTCCTCGGGCAAGGTACTGCCAAATATGCTCGCTTTGCTACTTGATATTTCTTCTCTAAATTTATCACCCCTTGTGAGATTCTCCGGGCTCGCGCACACAGAAATGCAATGATATCCCCATGCAACATCACCTTGGAGGTATCCCAAAATAATTGTGCCTCTTGCATGTGACCCCCGTTAGTATCCACAAAATATGCCCATCTCTGCTGGAGATATTCTCTAAACTGCTCGTCTTCTTTTAGATATGTCGGAAATCTCCACATACTCTGGCGGAGCCTGGTGGTCCCCAATTCTAAATCCACCCATATTATAGTATGATCCAAGACTTCCATGGGACCAATCTCGGCGTGTATCATTTGTGGATATAAAGTGGATGATAGCAAAATATAGTCCAGACGAGACCACGTACCATTGAAGCAGCTAAGCGAATCAGAAGACAAAAGGCCAAATTGGTTCCAAAACAATGCAACTTTATTGCTAGCAATGAACAGCACTGAGTTCTCTCAGGATACTGTGTGTCACAAATCATCTGACAATTACATTTATACTTCCCTGCTGGGCCTGCGCATTAGGCCCCTTATACATCACAGTGGACATGCGCAGTAAACATTTGTAGTTCTTACAGTACACATTTGTAGTTCACAGTACATACACACGTCATAATACTGAAATGATACTGGCAAGGGAAACGAAACTTAGCATCTTCTTCTACACACACACAATGCTCCTTTCTAGCACAGGAGATAAGGTTCGTTAGGCTCAGAGATGCAGGGTGGGGGTGTCTACACCCTCCAAGGTCATCTATTCATATGACGCCTACGTGCAAGCTGGTCTTGTGTAAGCCTTGCTACTACTGTTACAAGCTATATGTCTAATAGCCCTGCATTCTGTCTTACATTAGTAAACAGCAAACTGGGTAAGGCACAAATGTCCAGTGCATTCATAAAGTATGGTCAAAAGGTAAAAAGCAGAGGTAGTATGCATAAGTATAAGTCCATCAGTATGCACAAAACACGAGGTTGTTCTGTTGGTCAGTAGTATTCGGGTAGTATCCGGCGCTCCACTCCTACAATTCCCCCCTTTTGATACTAGAACAGTCATTCTGATGGAGAGTATCACTCCCAGAACCCTGAAAGGGAAAAGAAAGACAAGAAACATTAGCAAGGAGGCAAGAAGGAGCCCTAGGCCCTTGTGCAGCCGCTGGTTACTTCACCGGGGTTGAGACGGAGGGCCCCTAGTGGAATCCCCCCCCCTTTGTAGCCGGTCTTACGCTGGCACAAGGGTATTGGCCCATGAATTGACTCTAGAGGATAGAAGTCCGCATCAGCCACAAGGTTCTGCTTCATCAGATTGCGGAATGGGGAAGTACATTTGGAGAGCCATAAGTTGGGCAGCAGCTCGGCGGTCAGCGATACTCTCCATGGTGGAGCGGAGACACCTGAAAACTAAGGGGAGAGACAAAGGAATTAATAGGCAAGATAGCAAGAACAGGCCCCCCATAGCGAGGAGGCCCTTTAGGCTGCCGGAGGTCGGCAGCCAGTCGGTTAGGGAGGAGGTCCAATCCCAAGTGCTGTTCCAGGTTTGGACGGGGACGTGAGCCAACTTAACCATCCGGTCAGTTATCTCTCTGATGACATGGCTCTGGTCATCAATTTGTAAGCAGCAATTACTGAGGTTAAATTTGCCGCACACCCCCCCCCCCTCCTGGGCCAAGAGGTAGTCAAGAGCTAGGCGATTTTGGTAAACTGCAGTAATGAGCTTAGTGTTTTGGCGGGCCAGGACGTTGAGGGCAAAGGCCGAATCGTTGGTAAGGATTTCGAGCACGGCCTGTAAGCGGATAATGCGATTCAGCATGTAGATAGGAGTACGGTACCCGTATGTACCATCTTCAGCCCATGTGGCCGGTCCATAGTAATGAATGATACGTTCTGGCGGCCACTCGTTGTCCTTCCAGTCTCCTATCTGGACTTTGGGTTTGCGGTCTGGAGGGGACCGTTTACGTCTGCCAATATTACCAGGTCCCTTTTCCATGTAGAGAGGGATGCCCAACGTCTCGCCGACGCGTAGGGGCAGAAGGAAGAAACTAGGACGTACGGTGCCCAAGAGACAGGTACCGTACCAGCGGACCGGGAGCTGTTCATAGGCCCTGCGACCGCAGATATAGTAGTAGCCCTCCGGGGCTATCCACTTAAGGGAGGCGTTTCCTCCGAATGTCCAGGTTGTGTTCAAGGTGGGTTCAGTCCAGATGGGCTCCGGGGCAGGCAGGTTGTCCGTCTGCCACCAGGTATGTCGGCTTCCATTAAACTGAAGGACCCCTGTGCAAGCGGAATCTCCCACTGGTACAGAATAACGCTTCGATGGCGCTCGGCTAGCGCAGAGGGTGCCTATGATATTGGTTCTCAGGGCCCATTCGTAGGGCCTCGGACGCCGGGGAAAGGTAATGTTGGTGGTGTTGAGAGCGTCCCACATATGCTGTCGGATCTCCTTCGCTTCCCAGGGCCATTGCTCACCCATGTCGGTGCCTCCACAGACAAAACAGTTGGCAATTCCCAGGGAGAGGGCAATGTTTTCGGCCAGGTTGAGGAACATGTTCCGAGCTTCGGGAGAAATGGGGAACTTAGTCGCTGCTTCCTCAGCGCGAGCAATTTCGTCGAATACGTCCTGGTACCCGACAACCGTGGTCTGATAGTGTGTGGGTGTCTTTTGCTCCAGGCTCTGGCTGATAGTAATGAATGTTATAGGGTCCGTCCCGGCTCCATCGATGCCAAATCCCCACGTTTGTCTCCAGGGACTCTCCGGTCCCCTTAGTGGCCACTCAAGGAGCACGGTGTTATCTGAGCCCCTGCG